>NC_057810.1:418658146-418959005 GCF_018294505.1 Triticum aestivum
GTGGGTCCCAGCAGTCAGGGGGGAGAATTGTTTTTTTGCCCGGACACACTTCCTTGCGTGCGAAGATGTAGCTGGTGGGTCCCAGCAGTCAGGGGGAAACATTTTTTTCGCAAAATATGGTGGCCCGTCCGGTGGGTCCCTGCTGTCAGGTGGAGGAAAAATTATTTTGCGCGTAATAAGGAGTCACTTCCTTGCTGCGGCCGTGGACCCAGCTGTCAGCCTCTCCACGTACAGTCCACGTCCGATGGAAGCCGTTCCTTGACCACGTTGACCACGCCGCACCGAGAGCACCAGGGCGGTGGACGACGGCGAGGCCTAAGAAGGGGACAACGCGGAGCCGGGGAAGACGCGACAGTGGATGCCCATGCGTAGAGGAGTACGAGGGTTCACTGGTTCGCAGCGGTGTGAGGCTGCCGTCGCCGCAGAATAACAGGGGGTGTGGGTGAGTAGAGGGATGGCCTGGCCAGCGGTGGGAGTAGTAGGGGGCGGTGAGGCCTCCGCCGCATCGCAGCCGGCCACGGGAGGCAGGAGCATGAGGCACGACCGGCGCTGGTTGGGCGTCTGGAGCAAGAAGACCAGAGGTTGAAGAAGCACTACGGCCGTTGGATGGACATCGTACGGTCACTGGACCTAGAATCGTGCATATTAACTAAGTTGACAAAGCCCTCCGTCCCCGTCAACTTAGTAGGCCCACAAGTCAGCCTGCCACTATACTGGATCCCAGCTAACAGGGGGAGTATTCATTTTTTGTGCGTAATAAGGAGGCACTTCCTTGCGTGCGAAGATATAGCTGGTGGGTCAGAGCTGTCAGCGGCGGTAACATTTTTTTTGCGAAATACAGAGGCCCTTTCGGTGGGTCCCTGATGTCAGGTGGAGGAATCATTATTTTGCGCGTAATAAGGAGGCATTTCCTTGCGTGCGACCGTGGACCCAGCTGTCGGCCTCTCCACGTACAGTCTACTTCAGATGCATGTCGGTCGTTGACCACGTTGACCAAGCCGCGCCGAGAGCACCAGGGTGGTGGACGACGGCGAGGCCTAGGAAGGGAACGACACGGAGGCAGGGAAGACTCAACAGTTGTTTCCCACGCGGAGGGGAATACGACTGTACGAGGGTTTTATGGTTCGTCTGCCGTCGCCGGAGAATAACAGCAGGTGTGGGTGAGTAGAGGGATGGCTAGGCCAGCGATGGGAGTACGGTGGGGCGGTGAGGCCTACGCGGCAGCACAGCCGGCCGCGGGGAGGATGGAGTAGGCAGTCCCGCCGGCGCTTGTTTGAGCGGCTGGAGCAGGAAGAGCAGAGATTGAAGAAGCACGACGGCCGTTCGATGGACATCCAACAGTCACTGCTTGTGCGTCAATCTTTTTTTAGGAAAGCCTCAAATCTGTGGAAAACAGCATACAACCCATCTGCCATTATTTGTAATAATTTATAACCCATTTGCTAATTCTTAAGGTTTTTTCGAGCCCATATTCTTTTTGTTAGCATTACAGCCCATATTGTGGCCACGGTTAAAAAATTATACAAAATTTTGCATATTTCGGTGCGGTCCGAACTGTTTTTAATCCTGAAATTTCGACTCACATTCAAACTGATTTAAAAAATAAATGTATATCAATATAAAATCCAACAAATTCTCCACGCATAAAAATTAATGTAATTTAAAATCTCGAAATGAAAAAAAGATATTTGAAACTAATTGCCGGTTTGATGTGTTTTAAAAATGTACAACCCATTTCTCATTACTGATGGGCCATTTTCTCGGCCAGCCGAATGAAAGCTCTCCTCGTCTTGAAAGATTTGCAGCCCAACAGGCCTGACAAAGCGACTTACTTGGCAAATCACAAAAAGACTAGGCTGTGGTCGTGGACCCAGCTGTCAGCCTCTCCATGTACAGTACTCTTTCGATGGAATACCGTTGACCACATTGACCACGCCGCGCCGAGAGTACCAAGGCGGTGTACGACGGCGAGGCCTAGGAAGTGGACGACGTAGAGCCGGAGAAGACGCGGCTGTGGATGCCCATGCGGAGAGGAGTATGAGGGTTCACTGGTTCGGCTGCGGTGTGAGGCTGCCGTTGCCGCAGGGCCTGGCTAGCGGTGGGAGTAGTTGGGGGCGATGAGGCCTCAACGGCAGCACAACCGGCCACTGGAGGCAGGAGCAGGCGGTCTCCCTGGTGCTGGTTTGGGCGGCTGGTGCAAGAAGAGCAGCGATTGAAGAAGCAGTAGGACCGTTCGATTCAAATCCAACGGTTACTGCTGCGAGAATCATTTGTTGACTAAGTTGACAAGCCCTGCGTACGCGTCAACTTAGTAGGCCCACAGGTCAGCCTCCCAACCGATGCGCCCTAGATGTTAGTGGGAGGAATCATTTTTTTTCGCGAAATAAGGAGGAAGTTGATTGCGTGCGGCCAGGCCAGCGGAGGGAGTAGGGTGGGCCGGGGAAGCCTGCGCGGCATCACAGCGGGCCACAAGAGGAGGGAGCAGGCAGTCCTGCCGGCGCTAGTTTAGGCGGCTGGAGCAGGAAGATCAGAGATTGAAGAAGCACGTCGGCCGTTGGATGGACATCCAATAGTCACTGCTGCTAGAATCGTGTGTTCACTGACAAAGCCTTGCATAAACAAGTCAGCCTCGAAATATGTGGCATGTACAACCCATTTGCTATTATTTTTATAATTTTTACTCATTTTTTAATTCATATGGAATTTATTGCAGCCCGTTTTCTATTTTTAGAATTGCTGGCCATTTTCTGGTCAGTACCAGGGTCAAAAAATTAACTAAATATGTGGAAAAATTAACTAAATTTTCCGGTGAGCCCCGTCGGGCCGCCTCGACGGCGACTCCCCAGAGAGGATAAGGTCGACCCCTCCCCTCGACGGCTCGACCTCCTTCCCACCTACCTCCACTCACCTGTCTTGCCTCCTAGGTCCACCCCGCTCTCCCCCCTCTCTGTCTCGGCCACTCACCTCACCCGAGCACCATCGACGCCATGGCCACGCCATAGTGACGGCCACCTTCTTCCCCGCACCGCGCCTCCCTGCCCATACTCTCCGTCGACGTCGTCTACGCCGCCTACACCAAGCACCTGGAGCCGGGGAGCAACGGAGCGCCCACATCGCCGTCTTCTTCCCCCTTGGCCCGGCGGACTCCGTCAGTGATTCGCTCCGGCGAGCTCTCCCCAAGCCCGCTTTGCTCACCTGTAGGTCACGGTGAGCCCCTGCCTTCTTTCCCCCGCCCTTCTCATTGACGTTCGTACCCGTAGTCGTCATCCCCGTTGTGGTCGAGCCCTCTGTCGCGTACGCACGTGGCCGACGTGGTCCCGTTGGTCACACGCGCATGCCCACTCGCTTTGTTGGCCCACGTAGACGCTGTAGGTACCTCGTGTCACTCTTTTTGCTCACCATAGCCTAGATTCCTGCGACGCCCGATGTCCGGCGTCCGCTGTGGTGCTCACCGCCGTCACCTCCATCCACCTCCGGCCTCGTAACCACTCCGGTTGGACGCGGCGTCATCTTCCCATTCGAGCGTGCCAAGTCGAGTGAAAAACGGACGCCCGTAGGCGAATCCCGACGCTCCACTGGCCGCTCCGCCGTGGTTTCGGCTCGTCGGAGCCACTCTGGCGCCGGTGCCGACGTGGCGCCATGTGTCCTCCACGTTGCCGATGATAGTGGGCCATGTGGGTCCAGTCAATTTGGTTGACCAGTCAACCGTGCTGACTGGGCTCACCGTGCCACTGACTGGTGGGCCACCGCCCCCTTAATCAACTAGATTAACAAAATTAATTAGGTTAACCTAATTTCTCACTGACCAGTGGGCCCCAGCTAACTAACTAGTTAAATTAGTTTAGTCTAAACTGCTAAACTAACTGTGTCAGTGAAAGTGGGGTCCCACTCGTCAGGTTGACCCTAGTCAACTCAGTTGACTGTTGACGTCATGATGACGTCAGGCTGATGCTGTAATTCTATTTTCCGAATTAAATTAAATAATAACAATTTCAGAATAATGTTTTAAAACTTTGGTAAATCATATAAAATAAACCGTAACTCGGATGAAAATGTTTTCTACATGAAAGTTGCTCAGAAAAACAAGACGAATCCGGATACACGGTCCGTTTACCTGTTAGATGCTTGTAACTATCTGAACATGGAACATTCCCCCTCCGGTCCTCTGTGTGACACAGGTCCAGAACCGGGAATACATTCCCGGTTGAGTTCCCCCTTCACCTTACCGAGACTGATGCTGCCCCTGTGATCGACTACGTCAACAATGACCCCTCCTTGCGAGAGCAACCAGGAAAGCCCCCCCCTTTGATCATCCCTATATCGCCCATTTCATTCTCTCATGCTTGCATTAGATTTTGCTACTGTTATTGTTTGCTCCTATTCTGATGCATAGCCTGCTTTTGTAACCTGCTTATTGTTACCTACCTGCTTATCCTAAACTGCTTAGTACAGGTTGGTTAGTGATCCATCAGTGACCCCCCACCTTGTCCTTGTTGCCCCTGCTTCATCATCGACGACTTGATCAACGTGATCGACGACCAGAGCCCGACACCTCAAATCACATCACGCCCCATTTGTTGCTCGACTCTGCAGAGTTACTGTCGAGTGTCGAGGGCGGAACCTCTTACATCACTCCTGATGAGATCTTTGTAGTGTAGCTATTCGGTCGTGGTCATCAAGGGTGATTTCCTCCTTAACCACTTCCGATACGACTCTGTCGTGCAACCCCTCAAGTCTAAACCTTGAGGGTGGATCCTCTTACGTTCGCCTTGATGATTACATCGAGTGGAATTCACCGGGGGTGATTCCACGGGTTTTCCCCTTGATGTTTGGACACACGGATACTTGGACTTTACAACTGTTACTTGGACAGGCGGGTCGACTCTGAGGGGTACCCACGAGTGATGTGGAGACGGGTTGACCTGGAGGGTGCCCGCGAGATAATTACGAGGCGTGGCCGGGCATTCCTAGCCCTTGCCGCAAGTCCTCGAAACGGGGCAATGGGGTCACATCTTTCATGAGTCTCTACTTGTTACCGCGCATTCCTAATCCACTACGATTTGGATATTTGATCCGAGGGGCCTCTGGCCTGATAGCACTAACCATCACGTGGGCACTGTATGGGCGTTCTGCGTCGTATGCATCAGCCGAAGCTTATTAGATGTCAGCGACTGAGCGAAGTGCACCGGGTTGGACTGGTAAGCTCCTACCTTTTTAAGGAGGTAGCTAGGTATGCTCACCGGCCGCCCATGCTACGTGCAGGAGTTCCCGGGGCGATGGCCCATGACCCCTGGGGGCATAGGTTTAGTTCGGCGTGCTGGCCTCTCTATTAAGCCTAGGTAGGCTTGCGGCCTATTGTTTGGCCGAGGCCGAGCATGACCCAGGAAAGTGTGTCCAGCCGGAGTTAATCGAGCGTGGTGGGTAAGTTGGTGCACCCCTGTAGGGAAGAAAACATCTATCGATAGCCTGCCTACGGTAACAGACACTTGGAGTTGTATCCCGATCGATACAACTAGAACTAGATACTTGTGATGAGAATTGGATTGTGGTGAGAAATGGATAGTATGGCTGTGGGATTGCTTTCTCGCAGGGAGTCGAGAAAGGATCTCTGGCCGAGGTTGATAACACTACTACTACTTTTCTTTATGCTACTCTTATCTCTTCTGAATGGTGTAAGATGCTTGGAGCTGCTTGAAGATGCTAGTCTTTGATAGGCTAGGCTTTCCCCTTCTCTTCTGGCATTCTGCAGTCCAGTCCACAGATACAGCCCATTTCATTGATACCGATGCATATGTAGTGCAGATCCTTGCTTGCGAGTACTTTGGATGAGTACTCATGGTTGCTTTGCTCCCCCTTTTCCCCCTTTCTTCTTCTTTCCGGTTGAT
Organism: Triticum aestivum; assembly: GCF_018294505.1. Lineage (NCBI taxonomy): Eukaryota > Viridiplantae > Streptophyta > Magnoliopsida > Poales > Poaceae > Triticum > Triticum aestivum. The sequence goes on from NC_057810.1 coordinate 418,664,032, forward strand.
GCAACCAGATGGTGGAGCCCAGAATCCAGACGCCACATTCGACGATGACTGCTACTACACTGAGGATGCCTACTACTACGTGGAGGCCGCCAACGACCAGGAGTAGTTAGGAGGCTCCCAGGCAGAAGGCCTTGCCTTTTCGATCGTTGTTGCTTTTGTGCTAGCCTTCTTAAGGCAAACTCGTCTAACTCATGTCTGTACTCAGATATTGTTGCTTCCGCTGACTCTTGTGTTTTCGAGCTTATGTATTTGAGCCCTCTGGCTTGTAATATAAAGCTTGTATTATTTTAATTTGTGTCTAGAGTCATGTTGTGATATCTTCCCGTGAGTCCTTGATCTTGATCATACACATTTGCGTGTATGATTAGTGAATGATTGAATTGAGGGCGTCACACCCGTTGGACCTGATGAGCGGGGTCGCGTCGGACGGTGCCGTTGTTCGCCCGTTGGGCCGTGCGTAGGCCGCAACGCCAGAAGCCTATTATGCATGCACGACATGTCTAGCTAGCCTGCTATGCATGCACGTAGCTAGCCTACCTGCATGTGCCGCTGCCCGCCGCCACGATGCTCTGACCGACCTCTTTTTCACGGGAGTCGGTGCCGCTGGTTCATCTCATCTCCCATGCGTGTCTCCTCGATGTAGATCATTGTTTCACACTTTTTGATCCACCCACATCTATTCAACTTGGCAATTAAAACCTGTTGGCAATTAAAGTGGCATATCGATCGATCGACGCGGCTCGCTTGAACGTAAGCGCGGCTGGTACCACTCCCCTTCCTTTCCCCTTTCCCTATTTAAACCACCACCCCTCTACCTATTCTCCACACATCCATTTGCGCTGCCCCCTTCTCTTCTTCACCAAAAACCAGAGCACTCTCAAAGCGAGGCGAGGATGCAGTACAACGGCCCCACCTTCCAGCTCCCACCAACCGTGCCGGAGAGACGGTATCCGAAGTCGTCGTGTAGGGGATGCTCCGCGTGTGGGCGTTCTCACGCTGGAGGGGTGCAAAGGGGTTTGCCTAGTTGTTCCTCGGTGCGGGCTTCGCCCACCTCCCGGCAGGCTCGCCGGTGATGTTTCGACTGGAGGAAGTGCGTCCAAACTCCAGGACTCCGCCGATAGGGCTCACCGTCACCTTCACCAACAGATTTGATGTGTTCTACCTCCTTGGCAAGGTGTTTTGGTGTGGATGCGAATTCATCGCATTCATAACCCACAACATCTTCACAAACTTCGACTGCATATTCCCCACCCACGACGGTATGCACAACCCCCCTACTACATCGGCGAGGACGGCATGAAGAGGAGGAGCAATGAAGATGGTGGTGAAGTCCCGGTCTCGTGAGCTTGTCATGCCCTAGGGTCTTAGGTCTTTTTATAATTTATATATTTCTATCTTAATTATGTCGTTGGTTGTACCGTGAACTTGTTATCTCTGTCGTGTTATCCCTTAAGAACTATGTTATGCTTGCTACCCTTATTTGATATGTCCTTGGTTATCTGTGTTTTGCTTGCTATTTCTATCTTATTTGATGTGAGATATCGCTAGATTTATATGGTGCCATACGCGAGCCCTTATGCTAAATAAATCAATGAAAGGGTATCGCTCAATGAAAACAAGCACGTTTTAGGGTTAGCCTTGTAAAAATGGTTGGAGGGTAGCCCATTCGTCTTGTTATATTCATGGTGTGTACTTGTGTAGGTCAAGTTTAAATGGCCCATTTAGAGTAGGGTCAAGTTTTCACACGCGCGGATAATGGACTAGTTGAAGTGTCAAAAAGGAAACTAAATCTAGAAAAATGAGCCATGTTGATGTTCAAAAGAGAAGAAGAAAAACTAATATTTTTTTTGAATTGTAGGTGGCCCTATTCCGTATATTGTATGAACAAAAACAAGCTAATTTTGGAATAGTTTGTGCCCTATGCTATGGTTTAGGGCACCCTCTGTTTTATGTAAGAAGTATGCTATGGTTGCTACTTTCTATGTTATGGATGTATGCTTGCTACGTGCGATATCGGTAGATGGATATTAGTGCTATAGTCGAGCCCTAGACATGCTCTCTAGATGGATATGGTGGCTAATGGTGCCACCGGACTTTATTTTAGACTTGGTTTCAGATGCATATCATGATCTACATAATTAAGTATGACATGTTCTTAATAACAAAAACAAAAACAAAAAATCGTGTATACAATATTTGTATTTTTATTGCAACAAAAACATGTTTATAATACCCGCATGTCAAAAAATCAAAGTGTTGTGCCGTAGGCTATATACATAAGGAAAATTCCACGATATGTACAAATAAATTTGACATGGGCAAGTCCAACAATAAAAGGGGATTTACCATGGCAATAATGAAGGAAAAAATAGAGCCAGCGCATGCACTATTTTCTAGGTCTCTTTTATCTTTGTGGGTCTTCGACACTCAACGCAATGATACGGCCCAACGCAGTTTGGGCCCTAGAACTATGTTTTTTCTGCGGTTTGTGTTGTCTGACGAAACTGAAGAAACTGAAAGTGTACAAAATTGACGAAACTGAAATGATCCACAAATTAAGCAACACGGAGCATAGAGCACATGATGCACAAATTAAGCAACACAGAGCATAGAGCACATGATCCACAATTTAAGGCAACACAGAGCATAGAGCACATGGTCCACAAATTTAACCAAATCCTAGAGCACATGACACCACACTAATAACATCTCTAACAAGTGATGACCAGCAAGTCAGCAAATCCTAGAGCAACTACACAAAAATAAAAGGGATAAAATCCTAAAGCTATCAGATTCGCCTGCTTGCTTAATTGGATCATCTGCTTCAAGTTCTTGTTCACCTTCTTTAATTCCCCCTTCAGATCTGCATCCCCAACTGTAAGAGAAGCACTTTTAGAGACCAAATTTGTTGGTGCTGATGGCAGATTGAGCTCCCGGGTTGGGGCCCCATTGAATTGAATCCGCTTATTGTAGTCATCCAGCCATTCAAAATGTGTGCATTTCTTCATGATCTGAAACGAAAACATGAACCCTAAATCCCAGATCAAAAAAATTAAAAGAAAATAGAAAAAGAAATCAGAGAAAAATCATGAGATCTAACCTGCCCCTCCGGCTTACTCTCGCATTTCACAAACTCGCGCCCATAGTTGCCATTATTGACCTCCTTCTAAGTCAACCGTATTAGTGGCACGCTGCATGGGCAGTCAGGACATTGCTCCATGGCAAGAGGACCATAATAGGTCCACGAGGGGCGGGAGGCTAAAGTGGAGCTCGACATATCGCCTGAACTCGCCGGAGAAGAAGAAGCAAAGGAGTGGCTCCTCTAGTCGCTGGAGAAGAAGAAGAAGAGGATGAGTGGGTCCTCTCGTCGCTGTAGAATAAGCACCAGAAGAAAGGGGAGACACAACCAACAAGTCTCGCGGATCACCTCTCGCTGATCGCGCCACGATCGAACGATGCGGAGCCGTCCATGTGATCCTACGGCGTGGAGTCTGCACGCAGCCTGCCCTCGGAATTCCTTCTAGAAGACCACATCCGAGGGTTGTCACTTGGCGCTAGGGTATGATCGGACGGCTGACGTTTGGAGCTAGGGTGAGGCGAAACCCCGCGGGGTTTAGATGGGTTTTGAGCTAGTCAACGGGGTTTCCAAGGCATTGACTGAGCATAACTAATTTAAAAAAAACAAAAAAAATATGAAACCTTCGTCGTTCGTCGTTTTATAAGACACACTAACGAGGAAAAATACTAAACTTGGTATACGGACATTTACAAGAAAAACCTAGCTAGCATGACCGAGGTCAAATGAGCACCATTAATTTAAAATAATAAACAAATATAAAACATGCGCACAATGTTGTCTTGTGTGATATGTTACCCACTAAAAATCATAAACTTTGTCTATGGACATTTTCATGAAAAGACCTTCACACATATGAGCTATCACGTACAACATTTCATAGAGATCAAGGAGAGGAGGTAGGGTTCCCTTCGGTTTTTGAAAATTAAAAAAAATCAAAAAAATCACCAAAGCTTGATTTCAAAGTGAATAAGAAGGATCTTTAGTTTTCCATTTTCATATTTTAAACATGTTTTTTTCATGGTTTTCTATTAAAGTATATTTGTTTCAAAAAATGAAAAAAATAGAAAGATTAATTCAATAAATAGTGATTCTTCGAATCTACACTATATAGATTGAATAGGTGTTAATAAAAAATATTTGGCTCATTTGGAGTAGGTCCGAAAAAAACTTGATTACAAATGGGGTTGTTTACCCTAGCTTGGGAGCTCATTTGGAGCACATTCTCATGACTACAAGTTTTACCATGCAAAAGAGATTGGATTGATCGCCTAACATTTATAATAGTTCAACAAACTTTGCAACTCACGCCACAGGGGAATGGACTTCAAGTGTTGGTTCAAATTCAAAGTTTGCCTAAAATTCAAATTCTACCTCAAATTTCACATCAAATTACAAATAGAATTATTACACCTTAAAAGGTTTCACCCTTATTACAAATCCTTAAAGTTCAAAGTTTATGACTTCCATTCAAGTTCAAATTCAAATCTTTTCCTTGCTCCTTGTGTTCCGGGATGGGTTAACCGTCTTGCTTCTGGTTTCCCTGGCTGGGATATTTTGTGCTTTTTGAAACCTTTGTCTTGTTGCTTCTGATCTTCACTTCTGGTGGTGGCGGTTTTGTTGAGCTTTGACTGACCTAGCAAGTGATGACTAGTTGATGGTCATCTGTGGGTTCACTCATCCTTAAAGGAACTTCAGACAAAATAACCTCCTCCTCTCTTATAGCTTCAAAAACTTCATAAGCCATGGTTTCAAATTCTAAATCAGATGATGGTTCAACCGATGAAGTTTCTTCCTCTCTTGGTCTTTTTTGTCCTGCGGCTCTAATTAACCTAGACTTGGGTCAAATTGAGCTTAGTCATCGATAAAAAGGAGAACAAATGCAAAAACAGGGAAATGTTGCACACGTACCTTGCTGCTACTTCAGTTGCTTCATTCTCCTCTACTGCTGCATTCTCCTCTGCTGCTGCACTCTCCTCTAAACTTGCTGCATTCTCCTCTACTGCTGCATTCTCCTGTAAACTTGCTGCATTCTCCTCTGCTGCTGCATTCTCCTCTGCATTTGCTGCTGCCCATTGTTCCTATTCTCCAAAGATGATGCATCAACTGGATTGTACAACGCCTAGCAATATGCCCTAGGATACCACATCTTTTGCACTTACGTTGTTTTTTTACACGACCTTCTTCACCAGCTCTTATCCTGTTTTTCCTTGGTCTTCCTGGTGGTCTAGTCAGTACAGAAGAATAGAGTTTGAACCCTGGGTCTACTATGGTCCATTGGTCTTTTCCCAAGAGTGCATCCACATTTTCAGCATAAGCAGCCCTAAATTTGGCAACGAAGTAATATTCAGAGCAATACTGATCAACTTCACCATCTTCACCCCCAATAACAGTCATGAGATGTAGGGCATGTATGCACGGCTTCCCGCGGATCTGCCATTGCCTACAACTGCATTCATTAGTTGCAAGGTTAACTGGATATCTCCATTCCCTATTTTTACTGTCTGTGTATCTCACCTCAGCCTCGTATGTTGACGGTCGAATGCATTTCACCCTTAGTCCTCTTGCCTTGCCATGCAATACCTTAATCAGAGATGGGAGCATAAGATTGCCAACATATTGTGTTTTTGCCATTCTTTTACGAAGAGCCATCTTTATCATGATCATGCCTGATCTTATCAAATGCTTGCCACAACAAAAGCCCTTTCACTTACTTGAACTTTGCATTGAAACACTCAGCGAGGTTATTGGTCGCATAGTCTACTTTGCAGATTTCGTTGAATTTGCTTCTTGACCACAACTTTCCATGATGTTCATCCATGTACTCCTTCACCAAAGGATTGTGAGCATACAACACTCTCAAATGGTGCTCATGCTTCCTCAAGGTGCATGTGTATGATGCCGGCCATAGGTTCTCATCATAAACTTTGCCTTTGAATTTCTTTTGAAAATTCTGCGCTAGGTGTTGCATACATTCCCTATGTTCCACTCCAGGGAATACAATTTCTACTGTAGTTCTAAACCCTTGCAAGCATCTATGTGTATAACTAAACCTGAGGGTGTACCTATAATGTTGCGCAACTGCTGCAGAAACCAGACCCAACTCTCCTCGGACACTACCTCCAACACACCAAATGCAACTGGAATAGCCAGTTGTGTCCATCAACTGCAGAAGCTGCTGCTAGCTGGCCTCTCCATCTTCCATTCAAAGCAGTTGCATCGATAGCCAAATAGGGCCTACATCCATTCAGAAACCCCTGCCAGCAAGCCTTGAAACAAACAAAAGCCCTCCTGAAGCACTCCTTCTCCAGTGCCTTCCCTTTTATTTTGTACTTAACTGTATGCTTGTCAATCTCTACAACACTCCCTGGACTAGCCTTCTCCACTTCAGCTTTGAAGTTGTAAAGCAACTGAAAACTCTCATTCCATGGACCATTAATCTTATCAAGAGCCCTTTCCATAGCATAGAAAATCTTCATGTAAGATATATTAATCTTGTACTTCTCAACACTACAAAAAAAGACACATCCATGACATTTTGGGCCGAACGAAACTTTTTTCTGTCATACATATGACACTTCTATGACGATCATTGTGACAAAACCTGGTATCATCATAGATGTGGTGGGCTCCTACTTCTATGACAAAAAATGATGACAGAAAATGGGCTTTTCGTCCTGGGCGGGCCGGAGACGCAGCTGCATGACATTCTTTGGGTCGTCCATGACGGAAAAAACGGTGGTAGAAGCGAGGTCGAGGAAAATTACGGGGAGTTACCGGTTACGATGGGTGGTCGGGGGCCGAGCGATGCATGTTTCTCTCGTACACGTACGCGCGTGTGTGCGAGGCGTTGGCTCTAACTGGACCCAAGCCAGGCATTGGGCTCTAACTGAACCCAAGCGATTGCACTGCAGGCTACACATTACTGAAACCGAGCGATCGATCGATGGCTGTTAACTGGACCCGATCGAGCGATTCCTTTGCTACTGCTGCTAACTAAAGCCGATCGATGCTGCCTCTCTGGATGAACAGTGAGCCTTGCGGGGGTAGGGGTGGATGAACAGTATGCAGTGGCATTGCCTCTGGATGAACAGGACCCCGATCGATCGAGCCGATTGGGGTTGGATGAACAGGACCCCGTGGTGTGGAGGGCTGGATGAACAGGACGACCCCATGGAGGGCTGGATGAACAGTACATGGTGGAGGGGTGCCCGTGGAGGGGTGTTTGAACAGTAGCCGATGGAGTAGCGTGCGGTGGAGGCTGGATGAACAGGAGCCCGTGGAGGCTGGAGGAGGTCGACGGTAGCCCGTGGAGGCTGGAGGAGGTCCACGGTGGAGATGAATAGTATCTCGTGGAGTCCTGTTTTGCGGTACACCACACCCCTCCCGATGAACAGGACCCCAGTTTCGACCGTAGAACTCCAACACAAGTCCGTTTCGTCCGTTTTGCGGTACGCCACACCCCTCCCGATCAACAAGACCCCCGTTTCGACCGTAGGAGGTCCGTTTCCTCCGTTTTGCGGTATGCCAGACCCGTCCCGATGAACAGGATCCCGTTTCGAACATGGCCGGTCGAACACAAGGCCGTTTCCTCTGTTCTGCGGTACGCCAGGCCTCGTTTCCATCGCCTGCTCCGTCCAAGCCGGTTGGCTCCCACGCGTTCCATTGCCTCCCGATGAACACAACGCATTCCGTTGCCTCCCCATGAACACGACTCATTCCGTTGCCTCCCCATGAACATGATGACGATGCTATTTCTCCATTCCGACCCAGCCATGTACACGAGCCCTGGCCGTACGTATGCGTGAGTAGGCGTTCTCGAGACCCCGCCCATATGTACATACATGGCCATTTTTTCTTTCTTGCACCCTGGCCGTTGTACGTACGTGTACATGCTACATGCGCGCCTCTACTACGACACGTACGCGCCTATACTATGACACGTGCGCGCCTCTACATCCACCAGTATGTACATACACATTCGCGACCAGAATGACAACGCAACATACGTTTCGACCAGGTGGGTCCCGACTGTCAGGCACTTCCTTGCGTGCTAAGATGTAGCTAGTGGGTCCCAGCAGTCAGGGGGGCGAATCGTTTTTTCGGACGCACTTCCTTGCGTGCGAAGATGTAGCTGGTGGGTCTCAGCAGTCAGGGGGCGAATCATTTTTTTCGCAAAATACGGTGGCCCATCCGGTGGGTCCCCGCTGTCAGGTGGAGGAATAATTATTTTGCGTGTAATAAGGAGGCCCTTCCTTGGGGCTGCCGTAGACCCAGCTGTTAGCCTCTCCATGTATAGTACTTTTCCGATGGAAGTCGGTTGTTGACCACATTGACCACGCCGCACCGAGAGAACCACGGCAGTGGACGAGGACGAGGCCTAGGAAGGGGACGGCACGGAGCTGGGGAAGACGCAGCAGTGGATGCCCACGCGAAGAGGAGTACAAGGGTTCACTGGTTCGGCTGCGGTGCGAGGCTGTCGTCACCGCAGAATAACAGGGGGTGTGGGTGAGTAGAGGGATGGCCTAGCCAGTGGTGGGAGTAGTAGGGGGTGGTGAGGCCTCCGCGGCATCACAGCCAGCCACGGGAGGCAGGAGCATGTGGCACAACCGGCGATGCTTTGGGCGGCTGAAGCACGAAGACCAGAGGTTTAAGAAGCACTACGGCCGTTGGATGGACATCGTACGGTCACTGGAGCTAGAATCGTTCATATTGACTAAGTTGACAAAGCCCTCCATCCCCGTCAACTTAGTAGGCCCACAAGTCAGCCTCCCACCAAGGTGGGTCCTAGCTAGCCGGGGGAGTATTCATTTTTTGTGCATAATAAGGAGGCACTTCCGGTGGGTCCGAGCTGACAGCGGGGGGAACGTTTTTTTCGTGAAATACGGTGGCCCGTCCGTTGGGTCCCTGCAGTCAGGGGGAAACGTTTTTTTCGCAAAATATTGGTGGCTCGTCCGGTGGGTCCCTGCTGTCAGGTGGAGGAATAATTATTTTGCGTGTAATAAGGAGGCACTTCCTTGCGGCTGCCGTGGACCCAGCTGTCAGCCTCTCCATGTACAGTACTCTTCCGATGGAAGTCGTTCCTTGACCACGTTGACCATGCCGTGCCGAGAGCACCAGGGTGGTGGACAACGGCGAGGCCTAGGAAGGAAGGGGTGACGTGGAGCCGGGGAAGACGCGGTACTGGATGCCCACGCATAGAGGAGTAGGAGGGTTCACTGGTTCGGCTATGGTGTGAGGCTGCCGTCGCCGCAGGGCCTGGCTAGCAGTGGGAGTAGTAGGGAGCGGTGAGGCCTCAACGGCAGCACAGCCGGCCACTGGAGGCAGGAGCAGGCGGTCTTGCCGGCGCTGGTTTGGGCGGCTGGTGCAAGAAGAGCAGCACTTGAAGAAGCAGCAGGACCGTTCAATTCAAATCCGACGGTTACTGCTGCTACAATCGTTTGTTGACTAAGTTGACAAGCCTTGCCTACGCGTCAACTTAGTAGGCCCACAGGTTAGCCTCCCAACCAATGCGCCCCATATGTCAATGGGAGGAATCATTATTTTTGCGTAATAAGGAGGCAGTTGATTGCGTGCGGCCAGGCCAGCGGAGGGAGTAGCGTGGGCCGGGGAAGCCTGCGCGGCATCACAGCGGGCCACAAGAGGAGGGAGCAGGCAGTCCCGCCGGCACTAGTTTAGGCGGCTGGAGCATGAAGATCAGAGATTGAAGAAGCACGTCGGCCGTTGGATGGACATCCAACAGTCACTGCTGCTAGAATTGTGTGTTGACTGACAAAGCCTTGCATAAACAAGCCAGCCTCGAAATCTATGTCTCGTGTAGACCATTTGCTATTATTTTTATAATTTTTACTCATTTTCTAATTCATATGGAAATTATTGCAGCCCGTTTTCCATTTTTAGAATTGCTGCCCATTTTCTGGTCAGTACCAGGGTTAAAAAATTAACTAAATATGTGCGAAATTTTGAAAATTCACAAATTTTGGCTTGTGAACAAAATATTCTTAATCCAAAAATTAGTAGCCATACTAAAACCAATTTAAAAATAAATTAGTACTATGTCATGCTAAATCCAATGAAATACTACAAAATATCAGTGAAGAACAAAACAAAAAAAGAAACTAATATCCCATTTGCTATAATTTTTTTGGAATTTTCAAGCCCTTTGATATTACTTTTAACAGACACTGGCCATACTCTTTGGCCAGGCCAGAATGCAACCCTCCTCGTCTTGAAAGATTTGCAGCCCAGTAAGTCGAAGAAAACAAATAGGCCTAGCTTGGATATTCTTCAAAAAAGAAATACTGGGCTACCTATTTTCCCAAAGAAAAACCTGCAAGGCTGGTCATGTTGTTAGACGGGCCACAGAGACCGCACAACCCAGTTTATAGCCTGCTCCTCCGAATTACTACTCAAAAAAAAGTTGTGCAATTCTGTCGTTAATTAACTATATGTTAAAAATGATGTGGGTCCCGGATATCAACAGGGTGGATTTGAGTAAAAAAAACGAGGGGTGCATCTGAGTAGTAAAAGAGGCACTTGCTTGTGTTCGGGAGTGGACCTGGTGGGTCCATACTGTCATACTCACAACTACAGTTCTCTCTCGATTCACTATGTTGACGAGGATCGTTTTGAAAAAAAACTATGTTGACAGGGCCGGACGGCGGCGCCGCGGCGAGCGCACCAAGGCGGAGGATAAATTGCTGTCGCCAATGTGCTGTGCCAGGTTGGACATTCTTATTGAAAAAGAAAAATGGACCGGAACTATTTACGACGTTCACTACGATTTGCATGGGTCCGCTGGTTGCAGGAAGAAAATGCTGGGAGAAAGAAGACTGGTCGCTATCTTTGCCTAAGAATAATATCGACTGAATATAATGACACTATCATAGGAAATAATATCCTCCTGTTAAATCATGAATTTAAAGAACTGGTGCATGAGCATTTAGCTTTATTTATTTATTTACTCATTTATGTTTAGGGGACCATGAGCATGTACCTGGGTGGATTCATGTGAGAGCCTCATTTCCAGTTAATTATGGGCTCCTCTATTGGGCCTTCATCAGTGGGCTGCATGTTATCAACAAGTGGAAAATGTGTTCCATACGAAAAATAGTATGCGTTACATACGGTACGGAGCACTAAGGATCGAACCGTGCAATGACTTCCAAAACATTGTGTTTGTCGTTCTAACAACACATTTATTCAACCAACAGACGAAATATACTACTGATTGTACATTGAAAACAGCAGCAGCAGCAACCAGGGCTGGGGGGTGCAACAGAAGCAGTAAGCAGGCCAGAAGAGTGAAGACGCAACTCTCTCTTCCAAACCAAACTTCAGCCATTATTACAAAAGGGCTTCCAAAAAAGAACAAGTGTATGCATCAAACTAAATAAAGATCCTACTACACCAAGTGTACGCATCTAACTAACTAGCTCAGTTTGATGTTACTATTTATTAAGCTGTGGAGATTGGCTGACGGCTTGAACCAGATGGGTGCCTGACGGGGGAAACTCCAGCCAGTAGGTCGAAGTCTGATACTTGCGACCCTTTCTCCTACTTTGGGTTGTAGAGCGTGGCGGCACATATCAGGGTATGGTGCATGCAGAGATGCATGGTACGCTGTGTACACACAGTTTTGCCTGATGAACGAAACCGCGCTGCCATCATGATCCTTGCCGTCGGTTATCTCCTGGTTAGTCGAATAACTCAGTTCGACAAACAGAGAGCGTGTACCAAGGCTACTTACCATCCTCCAGTCAAAAATTCCTGAAGGCCCAGAGAAGCTGGGATCCTGCTCAAAGTCCTTGCAGTGACTGTGATTGTATTTCGCGAAACAACACGTTCGGTACGTGCGAACGATCATCAATCGTTCGCCGCCGTCTGATCGAGCCAGGAACCACCTGCAACTGCCGTGCCGCTTTTCTTTGAAAGGTTCTGGGATTAGGAAGGGTAGGGACACCAGGTGGCCTACAACATCATATCAAGTTGGAGTCAAATAAAAAAGGGCTCTTGATTTAGTCAATCTTAAGAACAACATGTTATGAGCATGAATATTTTTTCAGTAAATGTTGACAGTAATATAAGCAAGCCATCATGATATCATAGGAAAGTAACATACTGCTGTAACAGCCGATTGTAGCGATGACTGGAGTAGGCCAGCAATACGTCCAGCCATAGAAGGAGTCAACAACGTAAATGAACCCCTTGTGTTCAATGGTATCAGAGAACCATGGAGGGTGTATGATCCTGCGATGGACATGCAGATTTATCCACTTACCGCAGTGACCTGTCAGATAGGTGAGACCGCGGTTGAAGAACACAATTAGCCTGAAGTCTTTATAATTCACAGATCTTGTGGGAACTTGGCAGATTACAACCTTGAGCAAATCAAACTTGGTATCATGTTGACTACTATAAGATTCTGAGTATACTGGGCTGCGGTGCCAAAGCAGTGCAATGTTAATCGAAGGAAGGGGGATCAGTCGTCGGGCGTAGACCACCACGAGCATCCAGCTGCCGCGACCGTCGACGAGCACCATCCAAGACGTGTTCATGCCGACCCAGTACATACCGTTAATGTAGTTGAGGATGATGGGGATCGGATCGCAGTCAAGGGGGTTGATGCTCGGCACCCTACGGATCGGTATGTTGCATGACACGCCATTTCTGAAGATCAGGCGGCATCAGCAAGCAAGGAGCTGGCTTAAAAAGCTCCGGACTGAGGGCTTTGAGTAAACGGTACAGCCCCGACAAGCACGCGGCGAGCGGCATGGTACTGAGATTGTCCACACAAGAAACAATGAGCTTGATTACCTCTATGGGGAGCGAATTCCAGCCACTCTTTTGGCGGACGCTGCTCGGTTCTGCCATTGTTAGTGCTTGGGTTTCGGACGAGGGGGGTGAGGCGCCTTAGCGGGGACGGAAGATTGGACGAGATTATGTGCGGACAAAGATGGAGAAGCGAATATGTGCTGCGGGAAGTGGACAGGTGATGATGACTACAGCATGCCGCTTGACTTACGAGACACATACCAGCATCATAGGGTCATATCGATGCCAGACAACTTGCTTGAGTGATCACAGTACTGGTACTCCCTACAGTACCTACTACAGTACTATGCCCTAACTTGCTTGAGTAGAGTAGTAGAGTAGGACTCTGCTCGACTACTATCACCGGAGGAGTAGTATATTCTAATCTAAAATAGTTACAAACTTCAATACCCGAGCATTGAACGACTATGAACCATGCTCAAAGACCGTGTCTACGTGGTGTTTGGAACTATGTGCAAAAAATAGCAAGATGCCCGTGCATTGCACGGCACACCATCATCACCAACTTGGTTTTTTCTCTACTCCTACTCCTATAAAAGACTCAGTTGGTGATGATGGAGGCGAGGAGGTGTGTTCAGTCGGGCGTGCAGCGGACGGTGCAGTACTATTCAATTTGTTATAAAAAACAAAGAAGAGTAGTAGAGATAGAGACTTAGGGAGGAGCACGAGGTTGTGGGAGATAAAGATAAACGAGGCAAGGCCTTATCTGTAAATGTGGAGAGAGGTGCGGGTATCTTCTGTAAAATTGTCATAGTTGGCTTTCTATCCGTCAGATATAGATCGGACGGTCTATATTACAAGATGGCAGGCATACCATCATCACCAACTCGATTTTCTATAAGAGTAGATATAGATAGATAGAGACTAGGGAGTACTAGTAAGGACACCATCTACTGCTTCGTGTGCTACTCCTGCGCTCCATTCGGCGGCCGCAACGTCCCCTACAGCCACTCCCTCCTGCGCTCCATTTGGCGAGCGCTGTTGAAATTTGGGGAGCGCACTCTCGCGACTGCTGGCAGCCACGACTTCACCGACGACGACTTCTTCCCCGACCTCAGCAACCTCTTCCTCAACGACATGGGCGACAACCTCAACGCCAACGGTGCTGCTCCCGTTGCACCGTATGTGTCTCTGTCCTTCCTGTTCGAAATCGTGGTAGAATTCATGTTTCTACTCTATATCTTACTACTATGCTAGTCCACATGATTAGTTTCATCTCTATTATAGCCGTCATGATTTATTTTGTGCTTATTCGGATTAAATCTCGTGGCAACTTGCTCATATATTCAACTGGCGTAACGTCCCCTACAGCCACTCCCGTTTCATGGACGGCCTGGTCGATGCCTCCAAGGAGCCCTTCGTCTACTACTATGAGTGCCCGATGCCGTTTTGGGGATCGCCAGCGGACATGGTGCATCACCTCACAGATGCGTGCAGTGGTCACTACTGTCCCTTGGCGAAGAACATCAAGTACGAGACGTGCTACCCGTTCACCATGCTGGAGTCGCTAGAGGACCACCGCCGCCTGCTAGTCTCGGAGGAGGACGGCAGCGTCTTCCTCTTGATCGTGGGCACCGGCGAGGCCCACGCAGGCTGCCACCCCGTCTCTGTAGTGTGTGTCAGGGGCGACGCCGCTGATGCTAACACTGACACGAGGCCGATGTACGGGTGCATGGTCAGTGTTACTACCCCTCCGTGTCACATGGGCGGCGACACCGGCCTCATCGGAAGGACTTGGACTCTTGGGAGCTGGGACTTTCCCGCTGATGTGGACTTGGAAAACCCATGGCAACCTTTACCCGCCGACGCGGTGCACGGGGACTCCAAGGAGGTTCACTTAGACATACGCATTATCAAGTTAAATGTTGATCATTAGTCTTCGCTCAATGTAATCCGCTGTCTAAGCATGTGGAGACTTCCATGCATGATCTTGCTCTATTGGAGTATCGCGCATGAATAAAAGTGTATCCATTTATGGTTTAGTATAGAATCTTCCATGTATGAATTTTTACTACAGTACTGGTGAAAGACTTATGATGAACCATTTCTTACATCTCCTCTGCCCCCTTGCAAGTCATCCTGATTTAATCCCTCCGTCTAGGTGTATAAGGGCATGGTTAATATTACTTAATAGTATAGCCAATTGTTGACTATAAGAAAGTGCCATGTCATCTATAGCCAACATGTATAACAATCGATACTCAAAAACTAATTCTTAAAGATCATTTCTTGCAAAGCACAATAAGTGTTATTTCTTCGCAAGTTTTGGATGCAGGTTGAACATTTGAACGCTTTTGTTTGCAAAAGATGCCATTTTATCTTTCCCCCGGATGTTTGTGAGCTCTTGAGATGAAATAATATCCGAAGAAACCTATCGATATCCGTTACACATGAGATGACCCCCACTTCCTTTGTCAAAATAAACAACTTCCGACCAATTCATTTCACTCTTCGGTGCAACGCACGGGCACCTTACTACTATAGATTAGTACGACTAAAAATTGAACTAACATTATATATAGTACGATAAATGCTGGTGCATGTCACCTAAAATTATATAATTCAAAACTATGTTCAAATATGAGTCCAACGATATAGTTTTTGTTGACATGCACTAACATTTTGTCAGTTAAATCTTCAGTCAAATTCAATGGGGATAAACCACGACCGGTGTAGTAGTACTAGTGTAGAGGGCGGCGCTGCACGGGAGTCTCACCTCTCACCCCGCTCGTGGCGCGGCAGTAAAACCGTCATATCACAAAACCCAACCACTCCCAGTAATAAGTGGCCAGGTAAAATAAATGGACAAGCAACCATCACATCCCTCCGTCTTTTTTGCATTTCATCTCTCTGCATTTAGTTTCTCTGGTTCATCTCGCACACTCGATCCCTAGCTAGTACTCCTAGGGCCAGTTCTTTTGGCGGCTTCCCTAGATTTTCCCATAAGACTAGTCACAGTGGAGAGTAACAATAAGGCGCCTCACTCATTTATTTGGGCTTCTAAACTACTACTCCGTCCTGATTTATTCCTCACCATTGTAATTTGTGCTAAATTTTGACCAAAGATTTAACTGATAAAATGTTAGTCCCTCCGTTTAGGTGTGTAAGTCATCTTACGAAAACCAAATAATCCCAAAACACTTAGGCGCAGTGCATTAACTTCTACCTCGCTTCTTGTTTCTTGACATATCAACCAATAAGAGATAAAGAGTGTGCATGCTTTTAATGACTTGAAACTATCAAACACGACATGCAGTGGTTAGTTCATTGCATGCAATACTATTAATTAGCAAATAAACATTAACGTTTCTCGTTTTCCCCTCCTCCTTGGTCACGGTGCACAGCCTAAGATGACTTACTCACCTAGACGGAGGGAGTAGTGCATGTGACATGCACGAACATTTCATTAGTTAAATTTATGATCAAAATTTGATATAAATTACAATGGGGACCAATAAACCAGGACGGAGGTAGTAGTTATGGGATTACTAATCTAGAAGCCTAAAAGAACTGGCCCCTGGTACTCCTACTACCAGTAGTACTCAAGTTGGAATTCCAATTGCACGGCACAACTTGTTAGGCAAAAAATTCGATACAGGGTGTAGGAAGCGGTTTGGGAATTTGCATGCCTTTCCAACCAGTGAGATACTCCGTACAAAGTACGACAGAGAAATAACCACATATAAGGAAGCTAAAAGTAAACAATCAAACAAGCATTTTTGCATTTGTTTTGCATTGAATCGTTTCACATGCTTGACTAGTGATGTTTTTCTACTTATACAAAAACCGCATCGTAATGTTAAAATGTGCATTTGCACATACATAAGTAATAGTAGTACTCCCTCCGTCTAGGTGTATAAGTCTTCCCTCCTTCTTGGTCACGGTGCACAACCAAATATGACATATTGACCTGGACGGAGGGAGTAGCACAGTCTGCAAGCATATATCGAGAGAGACATGTAGTGCGATAGTATATAGTAAAGTTTGTGCTATATGCACGTACTTGCAAAATGCGTACGAATACACAAGGTTTCCAAACTTTCTCTTTTACATACTTAATTAAGGACGCTAAAAATTCCTGAACGTTCAGGATTTATCATTTGTGTCCGAAAGCTAATGAGATCGCCTTACGAAACAAAAATTATACTCCTCCTAAAAGCCACGACGCTCGCAGGAGCGCTTGCGGCGCGCCGCGAGTGCCCTGGTGCACGACCGTTTCCCAGTGCGCTGACACAACGCCTCTTCCTCAGCCTCGCAACTTGCGAGGTGCTGATTGGCGGCTTGCCGGCGGGCGAGCGCGATCTCACCGGTGTGGTGATCCGGCGCCAACTGGTACTCCTCGCAGGAAGCATGCACCCAGTCCACGTACCGCCAAGCGTAGATGAGGCGCTTGGGCCCGACTGCACTCAGGGCGTCGGCACGGGCGTCCTGCACCACCCTCACGGCCCTCGCACGAGCCTTCTGCCAAAGAGCCAATTGCCTGACTCTCTCGGACGCGACATAGGCCTCCCAGGCAGCTTGTTCCGCGATGCGCTTCTCTTCCTCGGCCTTCTTCTCCGCCTCTATTTTGGCGCGCTCTGCTGGAGGCAAAGCCTCCCACAAGGCGACATCCATTTCTTTCCAAAGCTCCTCAAGGCTGGGGGGCTTAGCTGGCGGCGCGGCGTTCTCCTCGTAGCGGGGAGTCGACATGTCCTCCAATGCGCGTGCTGGCGAGATTGGGAACGCCGACGCGTCCACCTCGACGCGTCGCGGTGAGGAGCGGAACGCCAACGCGTCCTCCTCGACTAGTGGCGGCGAGGAACGGAATGGTGACGCGTCGCGTCGCGGCAAGGAGCAGAACACCGACGCGTCCTCCTCGAATAGTGGTGGCGAGGAACTAAACAGTGACGCGTCGCATAGCGGCGAGGAGCGGAACACCGACGCATCCTCCTCGACTAGTGGCGGCGAGGAACGGAATGGCGACGCGTGACCGTTCGCGTGGTGCAGCGAGGGGCTCCTAGGGCTTGGGAGGGGCGATGCCATGGTGGTCGACGTGAGAGGGAGGGGGAGGAGATAGCGATGAACGTGAACGTGGGGGGGGGGGAGAGGAGATAGCGATGTTGTGGGAGGCGCAGTATTTATAGCGAGCAATGGCACACCTACGTAAGATATGGACTGAGCTGCACTGACTTAACTGCATGTCCAGTTGCGTCATTGACATGTGGGCCAGACCCCTGTTGGGCCCATATGTCAGTGAACCAATGCACCTGTAGTTAAGTAACAACTACGTGGGCATATTTGTTGGAGTAAATTACGGGGGAGGGAAGGGATGGAAATATTGCTGGTCACAACGGATTGGACGAGCGTGGGGGGAGGAGAGTCATGCATGCAGATTTTTTCACATGGGGTGGAGTGGTGGGACTGCCGGAGGGAGAAGGAGAGTTTGGCAGGCATAGAGGAAAAGATTTGGAGACGAAAGGGCTTCCTGCAGGTATGGGGAACAGTGCATAATAATTCATCTTGCATGCCGGGCTAGGTATAGTCTCAAGTCATTAAAAACATACACGCCCCACACATGTTCATATTTCAAGGTGCACTAAATTATTGCATGCGATGATTAAGGCTTGCCATATGGTGGTATCTTAGCTGGTATCATGCACACGGAAATAGCAAACATGCTGATGTGGCAAAGAATTAAAGAAGAGAGGGGGGTTAGAGTAACTAGTGTTCATGCATGCATTGGTAAACACATTTTTTTGTGAAGAACGACAACATTAGTTGAGTACTTCTGCAGACTTCAAAAACTATTCCACCGCCTCTACTATCTTGCAAAGAGTAGGTGAAATTTTTGAATCAAGCACTTTAAACTAGAAGGTAGGTAGTAGTACTCTAATAGCTAACCTTGTTGTGATGAAGCCAATGTACCTGGACAGAGGAACTAGTCTGCATTGTGCATTTAAGTCTTGTCTGAAGTCAATGTACCTCTACTTTCACCATACTTATAGAAAAATGTATCAACATTCACAATATCAAATCAACATTTTTACACTCATTATAAAATGTAGTTCTTATATTCATTATAATCAGTATTGTAGATATTGATAGTTTTAGTATAAATTTGGTCAAACACTTTGCAAATGGTTGACGGGAGTAAAAAGGACGAGAGGGAGTATCATGCATGCGGAGTAGGCAAAAAAATTGCTCATTTATAGCCGGTCGAAGTCTCAAAGGGCGCGACCACAGGAGGGAGGCGAAGGTCGTGGGAGGCGCGACGGTTGACGGAATTAAGTGAAGTTACATCCACGCGCCGGCATGGCGTGCGAACAGGCAGAAGCTATACCGTCAGACCTACGATATGGGTCTAGTAGACATGGCATCTAGTGGGTCCCGCATAGTTCTCGAGAACTCTTTGGGGGCTTGCAGCCGTTTATCCACCAGGCAAGCCAGCAACCCCACGCCATTCGCACTCCCTACTCATCCCCGTCTTCTACCTTACAACAGTTCACTCCCAGTCGTCCTGTCCTTTCACATTAGTTCGCTCCCAGTTTTTTTTGCGGGGTACAACAGTTCAACTTCTCCTAACCCTCCTCCAAAATCCATGGCCTCCAAATCTCCATGGTTGCCGCTGAGTACCAGGTTAGAGCCATCACCAGCAGTCAGTTCATCGTCATCTACACACGTGGATCCTCGACGATGAAAGCATGGCTTGCTCGCTTCCTACGCATGTTCAACAGTTCAACAGATGAGTGGGTCGCTGGGCTAGATGTTGAGTACACCACAATCCTGGGACGAGAGAAGGATCTAAAGGACAAAGAGAGGAAGAAGCCCGCCGTGATCCAGGTTTGCGTACATAACGTTTGCTTGGTCTACCACATATGCCATGCCGATGTTAAGTGCCAGGATTTTAAGAACTTCCTCAATGACAAAAGAGTGAAATTTGTTATTGTAGACTTTAAGAACGACAGGGATGTCCTGCGTCAGATAGGTCTCATTGTAGGCCAGCCCTTCGATCTCCAGAAGGCAAGCCTGGTGTCCTCCTCTCAACCTTCAATGCTGACCCTGGCAGCAGCCATGATTGATCCTTCGTACGCTAAAATGAAGAAACCTCATCACGAGTTTCATCATGCATGGGAGTCGAAGACATTAGATGAAGATCACATCCTGTACACAACAATGGATGCCTACCTTTATTTAAATATCTACAAGGGTTGGATGAAGAAGCAGAGCCCAGTGTCTGGTTCAAGCAAAGAAGTGTCGGTGAAGAGGAAGAGGAAGAGGGACGAGGACGAAGTCGAGGACGTGGACTCGGACTCCGAGTAGGTGGCAGTGCTATCGCTCATGCTGGTTCTACTGCAGTGTCAAGCGGACTAGTTGCTTAGTTTATTTTCAAGCATGTGTTGTGCTGAGCAAAGGCCCCAGCAGAACTGTGTTTATGTTCTTTCTCGTTATTTGAACTCTTTAGTACGTACAGTAGTACTAGTACTATGTCTTACTACTGTTCTTCTTGCAGTTGGTACTACTGCTCGTATCTTCGTGTTCCTACTATACTTAATACGTTCATACTAGTAGTATAATTTGGGTCAGTCGATTTGTGAAAGAAGTTCGACGGAGTGAAGGAAGAAGACGACAGAAGAGGTGGAAGAAGCCCTTCTAGCCATCCATGTTGCATCAAACGGCTCACAAGAGTTGACTGACCCAAATTGCTCCTTCAAATTGCAGGATCCACGTGGCATTCAAGGTCTCGAAGGTAGATTCCGCGTCTGCACCCGGTTTGCGGGCTCGACGCGTGCGCGACTGGCTTCCGCCGCGACAGCCACCATGCGCGCCTCCTCCGCACGGGTGGAGACGACAATGACACGCTAGTTCCTCCTCGCCGGTGTGCTGGAGCACGCACTCGTCCTCCTCTTTGTATGCTGCATGCATAGACGCGGCTCCACCAGCTGCTCGCGTGCTTGGCAGCATGGCGACATCGGGAGGAGGGACTGCAGACGACGTGAGTGGGCGAGCCTTCGGCTTCCTGGCACAGGGATGGCGGCGACACGACGGTGATGGGCGAGAAATTGTTGGTCGGAGCAGGCGGGCGCCGGCATGCGCAACGGCGCCGGCAGCATATTATTGAGTGCGCGTGTGGGAGCTTACTTTAGTTTTAGATAAGGTTGGTCAAACTTAAAAGAAAACCATACTAGTACACTTAAAACATTAGACTTAGGCAGCGCTTTTATTAGTTATTACCATAGCCACGATACGGAATCATGTGCAAGCGCGTGAACTGCGACCGCTTGGTTGATCGAATGGTGCATCACTGTGTCGCGCTCGAAGGACATCCACCGAACTTTTTTTTTGTGTGTGAAAACAATCCCCGAATATTACTCAATTTTTTTTCCTGGGAAAGTTCTTGACGCTGCAATATTTCCATACATTTGAATTTAGTTCCAGTTCATGTTTATTTGGATTTGGACGTTTTAGGTGCGCCCTAGTTTTTTTTAATACTGATTTTGTGTGTGTGACTGAGAGAGAACGTGTGTATGTGTCCATATGTGTGTTGTGGCGGAAGGGCAATGTGGAGACGGTGTGCATGTGATACAGACATAGAGAGGTGTGAATGTGCAAATTATCATGCATGAGTGAGACATAGACAGATGCCGATACGTTGTGTATACATGAGAGAACGGTCTTCTAGTTTAGTAGTAGTGTGTGTGTGTGTGTGTGTGTGTGTGTGAGAGAGAGAGAGAGAGAGAGGAGCATCCGTAACACAACAACCATCTCTCTTGATTCGTCCGTCCCTCGCACGATCGCATGCAACACATGCATCAACGCGCACATTTTGACACCCTCACCCGGCCCCTGCCCACCTCAAGGCCCGCACAATCTCTTCGTGAATACCCATTTCTCTCCTTAGGTTTGTTTTCTCTCAATATATGACACACACACACACAGAGACACGCACAGCACAACACACACACACACACCCTCCCCCGAGCACACAATTTATCCCCATCCAAGGTTATACGGCCACCACTCTCGCTTGTGCTTCTTTGCACCCCAACATGCACAACACCTCAATCTTCAAAGAGGGCATCGAGTAGATCGAAGATGGCGACCACACCGTGCTAGAGAAT
Source organism: Triticum aestivum (assembly GCF_018294505.1). Taxonomy (NCBI): domain Eukaryota; kingdom Viridiplantae; phylum Streptophyta; class Magnoliopsida; order Poales; family Poaceae; genus Triticum; species Triticum aestivum. The sequence goes on from NC_057810.1 coordinate 418,686,040, forward strand.
GCGGGGCCAGTTGGAAGCAGGGTGATGTGACGATGACTGACTAACTCCTCCCCCACCCTCTCTCTCTCTCTCTCTCGCACAAAATTACCAATCCCTCTCTCCCCCGCACAAAATTATCAATCCCTCAACACACGAGATCCTTCCCCTCTCATCCATGTTTTTCTAGCTCTCTCATCAAACATGTTGTCTCTTCTCCTTCCACGTATATAGAATCCGGATGCACACGCATCTCACGTATATTACATGTCTCCATCTTTCTCACAGACCTAACTTCTTCCCCCCCCTCTCTCTCTCTCTCTGTGTGTGTGTGTCTCATTAGGTTTGTCTCCTACTCTCTCGTCCACATACATACAATCTTTCCCGCCCTATCTGCTCCATCTTCAAAAGCTCTCTCTGCACGTTTCATTCACACATTGGGATATGTCAAAATGTTGCTTCTATAATGGATGATGTAGAGTTATGGTTGGTTCTGTTGCATCCTACAAAGTAATAACTATGAAATGCATTTAGATTCTCATTTGACTGGGATTATGTGAGTTTGAGCATGTTGTGAAGTACTATAGACCTTGTATACACCTTGGGATTCGGCAATGATTGTAACTATTGAATTGTATAGACCATTACATTCGAAGTCAATAGCCTAATATATTTATTTCACAATTTCAACAAATGATTAGTTCACTACAAACTAAGAAAACAAATGTGTACTCCCTCCATTTTTATTTAAGTCCGCGTATTAGCATTGGTCAAAGTCAAGTTTTGTAAACTCTCAGAAAGCTATAACAAAAAATATTAACATATACAATAACAAATAAATACCATTAGATTCATTATTGAATGTACTTTCACATCATACATATTTGTTATGGTAAATGTTTATATTTTTCTATAAACTTGGTCAAACTTTAGGAAGTTTGACTTCAGTCAAACCTAATATGCAGAGTTTACTACTACTACTCGCTAGTTGCTTAGCCGAATCACTCAACACGCCACACGGGGAGTTTAGTGTCACAAAATTTTGAGGTCGGCGGGAAAATCTCCCGCGACCCTGATTCGAGCAGTGGGAAGTTACCATCATAGCCTTCGGAACAGGCCTACGGATGACGCTTGGTAGGGGGCTGTTTTCGTAACTTCAGGTTCACCCTACCCAGCCAACCCCACCCCGGCACCCAGAGTAGTACACCTGAATACTCCCCATTTTCTATCCCCACCGCAAAATAGACTTCTCCACGACACCGCCGCCTTCGTGCTCCTCCCCTTTACATCGTCGCACTCGTCCACCGCAGCGCATCTACCTCATCGACGACCTTGTACGCTGCACTGGAGCTGGTCCACCGTCGTTGTCGTACACGGAGCCTCTTCCCCGGCATCGTCTTCCACGGTCTTGGATCTGCTTCCCGGAAGCCGATGCCAAGCGTGGAAGTACCACCGTCGTGGACAATGAACTGACTCCCGTTGCCGACCATGACTCACAGAGGCCGCCGCGACCATCGTTCTCCTCCTCGATTGGTAATGTGTGTATTGAATCACTTAGTAGTACATGTGCAGTTCCAATTTTGTTCATACCTACCCTTCAAATTTCCTGGGTGCTATTGTTCCCGTAAAAGTAATTGGTTATAGCCTCCATTGTCCAACAGAATATCAGCTTGTAATTGTGCGTCGCTCCTGTATCGTGCTATGCTTGGGTAGGCTTTTCATCTGCAACCAGTAGTGTGGCAAATGATGGAAAGTTTTTTAGAACTAGCAAGATGCCCATGCGTTGCACGCATCAAGATGCATTTGTATGAGTAGTTTATCTTGTGGGAGAAAAGGATGAACGAGGGAAGGCCTTATTTGCAAATCTGGAGAGGGATATGGGTATCTTTTTGCAAAATTCCCATTTGTTTCCTTCCTATCTGTCAGATATAAACCAGACGGCCTATATTGCAAGAAAAAAAGTATAGAGAAAAAAAGTAGATAGTAGAGAAGTAGAGATAAATATTAAATATTAAATATAAAATAAATATAACAGTAGAGAAGAGAGTAGATATAGCAGAGACGTCGGGAAAGGACCACGCATGCGTGGGAAAAAGCGGCTGGGCGTGCGCTAGTTTTGGCGCGTGGCGTCTGGCACGCTTTATAAAATCCAACGCCCTCCCACTGCTCTGTGCCTTGCCACCGCTATCTCCCCGCTCTGTGCCTCGCCACCGCTCTCTCCCCGCTCTTTCTCGCCTCGCCGCCGCCGCGCCACCATGCCGCCGCGTCGCCGGGAAACTTGAGGATACCGTGGCGTCCGCGCGCGCCCCTCCGGCGGCTTCTTCGCCGAGATCCAGTTTCGTGGGATGCGCCTCGGCCTTGGCAATTTCAACACCGCCAATGAGGCCGCCCGCATGTACGATGTGGCGGCGTGGCGCCGCCGGTGGCCTCATCGAACATTGAACTTCCCCAACGTGCTGACGCGGGAGTGGGCGCAGGAGCTCGCGCCTCTGCCGTGGCTTAGCACCGACGAGGATCATCGCGACAACCGGAGGCGGGAGCACCATCTCGGCATCGCCGAGATGGACGAGGAAGCCATGGTGCTGTGGCGCGAACACTTCCCGCAGGACATCATCAACGAGCGCGAGTTCTACGTGCAAAGGAGGGCGGAGAGGGATAAGAGGAGGGCAGAGCGAGCCGCCTATCGTGAGGACAAGCGTAGGCGAAAAGCGTACACTCAATTCAACATGAGGCTAGGAGCAGCGTCGCCATGGGAATCCGATGACGATCGGTATCTTCACGCCTACAGTCAGACATCGGAGGAGGACATCACCGAGAAGGAGTCGGATGACGAGGAGTAGTTGAATTATCTTTTTTTTATCTATCTATGATGAGAACTATCCTCTACTCTCTAGTCTCTACTTCTTGATCTCAACACTGTAAACGCTTTTTTAAAGCGCCACACATTGCAATTCTGTTGGAGATGCTCTAACATGGCAGACAAGTGCTTTAATGTTGCCCACAAGATGCGCGAGTATTACTAGTAGTATATTTTTCTTGCCATGTTGAGATTTTAAAACCACGAGTGCGAACATGCAGAGGAGCAACAAAGACCAAACACGGGATATTGGGGACATCTTCAAGGAGTGTGGCAAGTTAAAGAGGAGCTGCATCGACCCTGTAAAATGAGCTTTGGTAAGTAATACCCTTTCAATTACTTTCGTTTAGCCTCGTGTTCTTCGATGTGTATATGTTATAGTTTCTGTTTCTCTTAAGCGTGGTGTTCTTCGATGTGTAATAAGAAGAGTCTTAATCGTCCTAATGCTTTCGTTTTTAGCTTGATGTAGGAAGTGGGTGTTCTCACCATGTAGTCTGTTTTTATACATTTTTTCCTTCTGAATTCACTTCTCCGAGTTCTGTTTATCTGGCTTCTACTAAATGAATCTAGGTTGCTCTGAGTATTGATCTAAAAAAGAAGTAACTTCATGTTAGGATGCAGTTCCTGCAAGGAGGGAAGTATGGTCTACCTTGAGATCATGTTTCCAAAATGAGGCTGGATTACACACAAGGTGCCAGTCCCTAATGATGCTGGATTAGACACAAGGTGCAAATTCCTAGATGATGCTGGATAACACACAAGCCAGGTGGAGTCGTCAGCTGTTCGTGTCCTCGTGGCATTAGTAAAGGCTGAAAGAAAGCGTGCAGCAGCCCTTGAGAATGTAGCTGAGTTCCTGAAGAAGCGAAAAGAGCAATCAGATGCTCTCTTCACCCAAGCCAAAGAAGAGATGGAAGAAGCCAGAAATAAGCTAGCAGAGGCAGAGTAGGCTAGGCGTCTCCTGCTATCTAAAACTATAGTCAATACAAAATTTCCTTCATAATAGCTAGTTCAAATGTTTATCCAGTCAGCATGATTGTTGTGATGTCCGTGCATCTACTGATGTGGCACAAAATGTTTTTTTTCGGGTCATGTAATAACAACAATTACTTTCCCAACAATAACAGACGAAGCATTGGACATGGTATAGTTCACGCGCAAGCCCGACATTCCAAGTTCAACTTCCACATCAAACTCATGTTCACAGATATCTGCACATTCATACATAATGTCCACAACCATGATTCACTTCAAAGCCAAAAAAATGTGAGGAGAGTTATAAATAAAGAAAAACCTCTACTAGTTCCTCCTACCAGTGCAAGCACAACAAGTCAAGACCATGCGTAAATTAATTATATTTTAGTCATTTTTGTGTTCTAAAATGCCTGCCAGCTCGCGGAAGGACGTGTTGTCGGCACACGCGCGGATTCAATGAAGGCAGGTGGGGCAGTCTTAAGCTGGTTGCACGCAGCAAGGAGGCGTGCTCAGCCGGGCCTGCATCGAGTGCGGCCCTCTTGGCCGGCGCGCCGGTTCAATGCTTGCACTATGAGAGGTCGCGTCCGTGTCAGAGCAATCACTCCCTCCAGTCCTTTTTTGTTTGGGTATTTGCCCTAGAACTACCAGGTTCAACACCTCGCAACATAAACCCATACAACCATACGCCAAGGAGGTACATAGTACTATGAATTCCATTTTCACTCCATACCAATCGTTCTAAAAACTACTTACTACTTGTAACGCGCCATTGAAAATCGGAACTCTTAACCCTGCTAAAAAATGATATTTTAAACGTGGCTACTCGATCTGTGGCAACTGGCGAGCCACTGCGCTCCAAGTTGTTCACCTGTGGTCCCGACCATCAACTCCTAGGATCAAATTATCATGCGAGCTGACTATTCCTACAAAGGTGCTCCTCCACGTACCCGGTACCCGCGAATGCAGCAATCATGCACCTAGGGTTTTAGGGTTTATTTGTTAACGTCGCCTTTACGTAACACTCATGTGTGCGAGACAACGAGAGGCCGACTGCGTGTGTGCGCCTCTTCTCTTCGTATATGTACTCCACCGTTTGTCTGGTGTCGAAAAAATTATAATAACTACTAGCAATGTGCCAATGCGTTGCCACACGATCAAAGTAGATTAATACATATTCACCGATTTGATAGAAAAAAAGTCTAGTTTTGAAATACGTATATCACTAAAAATATGTTATGTTTCACTCAAAATATATTCCTTTGGTGGTTTTGATGAGATAAGGGAGGAATGTTTTTGGTTTCAAGATTCGAGAAGTGGTATATGTCTAATTTCTACTCTTACTAGCAAGATGCCCGTGCGTTGCACGGAACATCAAGATCTTGTGGGAGAAAAGGATGAACGAGGGAAGGCCTTATCTACAAATGTGGTGAAGAGTGCGGGTAAATTGCCATATTTTCCTTCCTATCCGTCAGATATAAATCGGGCGACCTACATTGCAGGATGGCAGGCCCACCATCATCACCAACTCTACTTTTTATCCCTACTCTTATAAAAAGCATTCTCAGTGATGATCGTGTGCCTGCCATCCTGCAATATAGGCCGTCCGATCTATATCTCACGGATAGGAAGGAAACTATGGCAATTTTGCAAAAAGATACCCACACCCCTCTCCACATTTGCAAATAAGGCCTTCCCTCGTTCATCCTTTTCCCCCACAAGATAAACTACTCATACAAATGCATCTTGATGTTCCTTGCAATGCATGGGCATCTTGCTAGTTGTTGCAAAAAGCCCATGTGTGTGTGCGAGAGAGGGAGAGTGGAGGAGGACGGAGTGCATGTGTGACAAAGACACAAGGAGTGTGTGTGCGATAGGTATGAGCTTAAAATGAGGCGATAGTGTGTGTGTGCACGATCGAGAGGGCGTGTCTCAAGAAGGGAAGAAAAATCTACATAGATACAAGGAGCGGGAGAGAGACATGTATGCGATAGTGGAAGCATGAGTGTGCGGGTGTATAAACCTATCTAGAGGCTAGCTAGTCGATAAATGTTTGTGAGAGAAATACGAGTCGGGGTGTGAAAGCGAGAGTTTTGTGTGTGTGTGTGAGAGAGATGGTAGTCGGGAAGGGGAGTGGAAGCAGGAGTTGTGTGTGTGTGTGTGTGTCTGAGAGAGAGAGAGAGAGAGAGAGAGAGAGAGGAGACGGTAGTCGGGGTTGTCTGATCGGTAAACAAATGAATAATGTCAGTCTGGGATGGAGACGAAAAGGAGACCGCAACAAATGTTGTGTCTATAGGAGAGAGAGAGAGAGTAATTTTAGTGGTATGAGTCATATGTAGAGACATATAGGGTGTGTGAGAGAATCCCATAGAGAGAAAGACAAAGTGAAAGACGAGTGGAGACTGTGTGTGTGGCGGTGAAAAAGAAAGCTTAGGTACCAAGTGATACCAGAGAACAGTAGAGACATGAGAGATAATGAAAACCGTGTAATGTATAATGATAGGGAGAGTGTGACACTTCTCAAGGGAGACGTCGAGAGACCATGTTTGCGAGGATAGGAGAAACATGAAGTGAGCGTGCGGGTGAGCTGGAGAAAGAGAGTGATAGCTACCTAAAGGAGCATGCATGCGAGAGAGATGGGCATGAAAGGAGTGAACAAAAAAGGGATTCAAATATTTGAATTCGAGATGATGATACATGTAATCAATACTTGAACCAAAATTGATCTATCAAACATGCATACTCATATGAATTCACGCACATCTATGTTATTTAATATGTAGATATTACTGATCCATATATTTTAGTAGAACATAATTTGGTTAAAAAAATTTGAATTCAACCTTAAGATTTTGAGATCGTTGTATTTGTAAATCATATTATACATATAAAGGAGCAGAAGTCTTTGTTGTGCTTTTGAAAGTATATATATAAAAAAATGATGTATATAGAATGTAATTCCAATTGAAAATGGATCCCGCCTGAAAAACATAGAATACAAACGGGATTCGAATTGAGTTGGCACGGTAAACGTGCACTCTGCAAAATTTGAATGAAGCAGGGAAAGTCGCAGTAACCGCCCGAAACCAAAATCCGCGAGATGGAAATTACTACTGCCTATCCCTGCCACGCAAAGCCTATCTGCTGGATTTCTATAGGTTTCGATAGGGGTAGGTTTGTAATTTCACCCAAACATGATGTAACCGCCTCTCACCCAGATTCATACACGGTGGGCGCCAAAACACAGTGTGTGCTAGGCCGAAATCGACTCCCTCCCCGATTCATATTCATACACGGTGGGCACCAAAAACAAACTCTCGTCGGCAAATATTCAGTGTATGCGAGATTACCGTCCTATCCCCAACCAACTAATATTGCTGTGATGTAGTAGAAATTTGAAACGGGGGCTAAGTTTGTAAATTTCCTCGCATTTGAGACAAGCGCGGCCTGAATACATGGTTCCCCCTTCCTCTCTACCTCCCTTTTCCCCATTCGCACTCCATGGGCGCCAAAACACCCTCTCCACCCCACCCTCCTCCGTCTGCCGCCATCCACCACCCCATCCACCATCGTTCTCCTCCACCATGCCGGAGCTGATACCCCGACGCCTCCGTCCATTACAAGATATCGACCTCTCTCATCCACGGCTTCGGACTGGGATCCTTGCATCCCGTCCTCTTGCTTCATCCCCGCCGTCGTCCACCTTGCCGGTGCCGCTCCTACGACCGTCTCGTCCATCATGCCCCACCGCCACCGTCTACCCTCCTAGATTTGCTTCCACGCCGCCGACAGCCATCGCTATCGCAGCACCATCAAATTCTCAGCAGATGTGTACACGGCGCCGCACCAAAGGCGGTACTCTTTCATATCTGCTCAACTTATTTATCGCAGCAAGAAAATAGATTGCCACTGCTTTACTCTGATTTCTTGTCTAGGTTGCGAAGTTTCCTTTGTCCGGTTTGCACCTTCAGATCCGCTATGGCACGCTCAACACTATACTCCCAATGCTTATGGTTTTCCCCTTTTATATTCCACACTAGTTAAATCACAGTAGAATAAATTTCAAAATTGGGTCAGTCGATTTTTCAGAGCTCGCCAGAGTTCGCCGGTGCGAACGAAGGGGCTTGGGTGGTTGTGGGGCCTCGCCGAATGAAGAAAATTCGACGTGGGTGGGGGTTGGGGCGGGGGTGGGGGTGGGGGTGGCAGAGGAACACAGGCAATGGGGGCCGATGGTCCGGCCGGCAGCCCGTGCGGTGTTCTGTATGGGAAGAATCAGAGATGAGGAAGAAGAAGGGTTAGGAGACGTAGGATCTTCATCCAACCGCCTGAAATGGTCGAGAGACAGCTGGGAGTTGCACTCTTAATGCGCTCTGGTTCATCATGTGTGGTCACTGGGCAACCAACATTTTATTATCCAAAATCTGCTTGCTCTTCTTTACCATGTTCCTCTTCCGTTCTTCTTTAATATGTACTCCCTCTGTTCCTAAATACAAGTCTTTGTATAGATTCCACCATGGACTACATATGGAGCAAAATGAGTGAATCTACACTCTAAAATGTATCTAGATACATCTGTATGTGATCCATAGTGGAAATCTCTACCAACACTTATATTTTGGAATGGAGGGAGTATGATAGTAGTACAGTATGTTCCTTGTACTGAAGATGAGCAGGGACATTTGCAGTGTAGAGGTCTATACGGTCGGTTGTGATGGACACTTTGAGCCTCTTTGATTCGTAGGATTTTGTAAACATAGGAATAGGATTTGTAGTGACCTGCCCACTTGAATCCTATAAGAATAGCAAGGAAATGCGGGGAGCTGTGTCGCCTTTGAGAGTTACACTGATATTAACAGTACCGCACCTTCAGTTGAAGAGAACTGGTATCCGAAGCCTTTCTAGCCGTACCGACAGTACTAGCACATATATTCCAGTAAGTTCCACTTTGCTGATTGCTGATTTTACTCTGATGCTTACGGATTTCCCTGTTATATCTACACTATGATCTGTGTAGCTGCTTTGTGTCGCACTAGCAGCAGTCCACTCTTGAAGCTAAACACTGCAACGACTTACAAAATTGGCACCAAGGCATTGAGTACCATTCTGGATGCAATGAAACTCATACGCTCCCCACCTGTTGATTCTTGTTCAGAATATGATCCCAATGACTATTCTAACCTCGAGGAGTCAAAGGCAGATGGCCTGTCCTATTCACCCATCAAGGTGCCTGTTCTAATTTGGCAAGTTTTATTGATTTCGGGTATCTTGCATATGTTGTCTTGCATTTCTTCTACTTTGTTGCACCGCCATCTGCTTAGTTTACTCATCATATATGTCGAGATGCCATGCCTGTCCATTATCAATACATATTCCATCTGTCATCATACCATGTTTTTCCACTCAAATGTTGTTCTTGTGCATCAGATATCAAAAAGGAAGAGGGTGATTGCCGAACCTGAAGGAGCGCCAGCAAAGTCCTTGAAAAACGTGGTGGTGCCGGAGAAATCAGACGGCACCCCACTTATATTGGCTGTACAACCAGTGACACAAAACGTAGGACCGACTCCAGCAGACTATACCCATACTTCACTGGCCACACCACTAGCCCCACCACACAGGACCTACACTCCAGCAAAAGGTATACCGATTTCATTTGCCATAGCACCAGTCGTACCATAGAAAAATCCCACTCCAGCAAAAAGTACAGCAAGTCCACCGGCCAAAGACCTATCCCAACTGCAGAGATGGCTAATTCCTGCAGATTGGAACCCCATTCCATTTATTCCCAGTTTAAAAGACAATGCTTTCAATGTTGTTAGGGACTACGTGCATATATTCCCATCATAGGAAGATTATAGTGAAGACAAACACCATTTTCACATCTTCCTGTCCAACTTACATGTAAGTGCTATTATTCATGGTTATTATTTTCCTGTTTTCTGCTGATTGAACACATCAATGATTTACATTACATTGTTGTAACTAGGCGAGGGTCAATCTGGATAGTCATGACGAGCAAAGCTTGCTTGTGATTTTCAAGGAAGCATTGCAGTAGTATCGGTGTTACCTGAGGAAATCACACTGTGATGGCAAGTCTATAAACGAATTTTCGGTGAAGTCTCCTGTGCTAAATTTAGAAGACATTGAATGGAAAACCCTAGTTATGCACTGGTCTCATTCCCAGGATGAGGTACTGTCTATGAAATCACATGACAATTTGAACTTCTACTTTTCCGCATGTGCCTTACGGATCTTTTTTGCAGGAAATCTGCTCGAAGAAGAATTCCGGGTTGAAAAGAACGACAAGATATCGCAAATATGCTACCCGCTGCTTTGCTCTTGTTAGTACCTGTTGTCCTATATCACTATACTTGCACACATACCTGGTTCATTATGTGACAACAGTATGCATGATAGCTTGCTTATCAATTGTTCGCTCCAAATTATCTGATCTGTATGAATGGTTACATTAGTGTAGAATATATCCAATGCCAATGATTTTTTTAGCTCTTCGTTGTTCTTGTAAGTACATGATTTCCTTTATCAGTGTACTTATAATGACAGGTAGTTGTTCATGTACCATCACTCTGCATCTTATTTTCCTTTGCCCTCCATTTTCTACACATCAGATCTATATTTACTCTTACCATAAGGTTGGTACTGAAGAAGTTTAGCTGTGCATTGCTCTTGGTTGTACCTTTTGCCTGTATCGCTGCACTTACATTTATAGCTACTTGGTTATGTAGCATCACTCTTCATCTTCTCTTAAATATTCTCCATTTTTTCATATATTATCACATCTGTATTTACTCTTAACAAAATGTAGAATAAAGGCAATGCTTATGAAGAATATTTTGTGGTAAACTTCTTGAATTGCCCCCCCCATCAGCATGGACAAGGCCTTTATAGAGCCTGCCTTCACCAATAATGTAAGTTTGTCCTTCTCAAGCCTTCAAACTTTGTTGTATATATTTGGTTAGGCATGACTGCAACAGCTGTTTATTTTTGGTGTTTGCATCAAATTGCATGTTTAAAGTTTATTATGTAGTTCATAAACAAAAGTTTGTCCTTCTCAATTTAAGTTTTCAGTTGTACAACCAAGTTCCTTCTTCATACCATGTAAATTAAACTATACAGAGCAAGTGGTCTTCTTTTGCACTGTATGTATGCTTCTGTTCTTCATCCGTAATCCAGTGGTGTGGTGAACCTACCCACTACAGCACAATGTCATATTCTGCAGTGTCTTAACTATGAACAATGTCATATCATTCTACTATTATTTAAACCGTCTCTTTATTTGCCAATCTGAAATGGGATAAATTGACAGCACACTAACCATTGATACTTATGAGTTCTTGATCTGTAATCCAGTGGTGTCATGAAGCTGCCAACTCCTTCATAATGTCATTTCCTGCCATGTCTTGACCTGAACAATACCATATTGTGTTAATGCAATTTTAACCTGTGTCACTTTATTCGTCAGTAAGAAATGTGATGAATTGTCAGCACTGATACTTTTATGTGAAAAACCTGTCATCTGTCTGCTTGTTTATCTTTCAGAGTGAGGAAGATATAAGTGTTGAACAAGCGCAGTCTCATCATCTTGCTCAGCTGCTTGCGCTGTAGCTCCCCAGCAGGGATAACCTTTCTTGGACTCTATTGAAGTGCTACCGGTTTTGTATATTATTTTGTCGGCGTGTTTATTTGCATTGGTGGCGATCTTTGATGCCCAGTGTATGTAATCTGTTGCCTTCTTGTGCTTTATTATCATAGTGGCGAACTTTGATGCCCAGTGAATGTAATATGCCGTAATTTCTTTATTGTATAGTCTAGGTTTTTTCTTATTCACGATGCTGCAGTTGTTTTACTGTATATATATCTTGTCTTTGCAGTAAACCTGCCAAACCGTAAAATTACAGTACATAATCGGGCTGTCATGCAATCACGATGTAGGTTGGGCCTGAAACGTGTCGAACAGCTCATGGGCCAGCAGCAGCCCGAAATGGACCATGGCCCATGATTGTGCGAATCAAATCACGGGCTTTTAACAGGCCAAAATTGTCTTGGTCCTTGTTTGGCCCAATCAGATATCGGCTGCGAGCAGGCCGGATGCAAACCGGGCTGTAGTTAGGCCCAACTATATGGCGGGCTTTTAACAGGCCGAAATTAATATAGGGCCGAAATGTTAAACGGCCCCTTAACAGGCCGAAACTAATATCAGGCTGAATTACTAAATGGGCCTTTAGCAAGTGGGCCCAAAAGCATAGCATCTAGTTGACGGGCCGAATCTGATATGGGCCATAATTGATCCCAAAGCCTCTTAAAGGGCCGGACCTGATCTGGGCCGTAATTTGGCCCAGAACGTGGTAGGCTTTTAACGGACCGGATCTCATGGGCCATTATTTGGCCCGGAACGTGGCATGCCATTAATGGACCGGATCAAATATGGGCCGGCATTTGGCCCAAAACATGGCAGCCAGTTAATGGGCCGGCCTACTAGGGTCCTCAAAATCTTGTGGGCCTACAGCTGGGCCGGCCCATTAATGTCGGTGAAATCTCACGGGCCTTTAGCTGGGCCGGCCCATTATGATCCGCAAGAATCTTGTCGGCCTTTACCCGGGCCGGCCCATTATGGCACACACAAAACTTGTGGGCCTTTACCTGGGCCGGCCCATTATGGCCCGCAAAATCTAGTGGGCCTTTAGCTGGGCCAGCCCATTATGGTCCGCAAAATCTCGTGGGCCTTTAGCTGGGCCGGCCCATTATGGTCTGCAAAATCTTGTGGGCCTTTAGTTGGGCCGACCCATTTAAACTTGATGGGTCGGTCCACGTGTCAACATATCATAGGCGCGTCTTGCCCATTGGATGAGTGACACCTGTGCCAACGCGGACCTGACACGTGTCTCCTCCAGCCAATGATGATTTTACACGTGGAAAGTCCCCATTGTTCGGGGCTGTTAACGGGTTATCGGATCCAAAACCAGACCCAATAGCTTAACGGCGTTCCGTTATAGTGGATGCCACGTGTCCGTCTCCCTTGACGAAAGCACTTATGTGACGCGCGATTTATCATCATGGAAGTGGACACTTCCGTGATGATAATTTTGCTAATGCCATGGAACACTTCTACGACAGCACAGGTATGACTATCTTGATTCTGTCATAAATTTGTCATGGATGTACATGCATGACAAAAAACGTGGCCTACTGTGACAAACACGTATCATCACGGAAGTGTATTTTTTTGTAGTGCAAATAGCTTCCCATGGAGTGTTGTTGGACCAATTGTTGGTGTTTCCCTCACCCAATCCAAGATTGCATCTGCCACCCACCTAACCTTTGCAAGCTTAGATTTGTCCTTTCCCCCTCCCCCTCCAGGTGGGCAAGTGTGCCCGTGTGGGTTGCTTTTTATCTGAAACAAAATGAAAAATGATATCAAATACAATTAAGAAATAGTACACATGATCTGAATATAGAATGGATAAATAATCTGATAAAAACATTCAGTTGTAATACCTGAATCAATTTGCTCTTTAGCAGAGTGGATGCATGCGACCTCCACCTACACCTATCATAAGGGCAATGAATAGTGAATCTTCTTGGCTCACTCCTATCAACCTCATAGGAGTTTTCAGTGAGAATGCAATATGTAGTCACTGCATTACGACAGTCCACTATCGATTCGAATACGGTTCCTGGAGTAAGGTCAGGATTCTCCCTATTCCAGTCAATTGTTGGCATGTCCTCACCATCATATTATTGTAAAACTAAGGAGTCGATGTTCTCCTCCCTCTCTTCATCGTCAGTGTCATCAAATCTAGCACGACTGCTAGGCTCCTCTACATATTCATCTTCCACTGCCTGTTGACAAACTCTATCTACTAGTTCAGGGAATAGAATCTCATCCTCATCATCATGTCGAGGCACTTCCTCGTCAGGTTTTGCCTCTACTTCTACATCAGGTGCAGAAGGGAGAGAAGTGGCAGAATTAGCGGTAGCCGACATGTTGTGGCTTTTAGAACCACTAGGTTTACTTGGTCTCGACCTACAAGGAGTGCGAGGACGCTCGCTATTAGCAGAGATAGATGATGTCTGAACACCCTTCCCCTTCGGCAAACGTTGTTTGCGTGCTTGAAGCACACCGATATGGATTTTACCGAAACGGATGTCAGCATCCAAACTAAATAGCAATCCCAGATGCTCATCACAAGTTAATGGGACAAATCTCTGCTCAGTACTGTCAAAATTTCTCAGTTCAATAGCATCGGTAGGGCTCCATGGATACTCACAACAGAGTGCCTCATGGAAATCTATGAATGAAATGCTGGTTTCTACCACTTTAGGATAGAAAAATCAAGAAATTAGACACGGTTTAGTTCCATGCAGCTTGCTAGTTTCCATTCTAACCATCAGCCGAAAAGAAAATGCAGGATCAACCCTATTCGATTGAAATAAGATAAAGGGCGCAGTTAGGCCGAAAATTTTCAGATAAATTGCACTGATTTACGCTAACGGTGGTCAAATACCGCCTAATTTACGGATCTCCTAATCAATTTGAGAGCAAAACAATGCTTACCTAGGTGGAATCCATGAATTATCCGCCTCTGATTCGACCCAATCATCTCCACGGTCGATGGGCCGCATGGGGTGCTCCCCCAACATCACTTCCTAATCCTAGATGGGGAGAGAGGGTAGATGCGGCGGAGGCAGCATGATTGTGGCGGAGGCGGCACGACGGCGGTGGAGGCGGCACGACACCGGCAGAGGCGGCACGACGGCGGTGGAGGGGGCGGTGCAGAAGCGACTCGATTTGATTCAGGTTATAGTGAGGGGAACGTACAGTGAGTGTCAGTTTTGCAGCCCCACTGGTTAGCACGTAATTGTCAAAATGTGGACTCGGCCCTACATGGCCCCACTCGTCAGAGTTAACGGTCAAGCCATTGACCCGACGGCAACGTCCGCTGTGACCAATTCTGAGGGTTTCAGTCAAGGGAGTGGGGAAAAGTGAGCAAAAGTTAATATCGTGGGGATGAATGAGTAGAACTAAGGAACCAGGGGCACAGAAATAAAAAACCCTTTAATAAAATACTTAAATCTGATAGTTTTAAATAAAAGAGTCCTCAAATAGCTGCCCATTTACATAACTACTTGCTTGATCTTCACTTATATCTTTTTTGGAGTAGTTTTTCATTTACCCTTGTGCTTCACTTATATACTCTGAGTAAATTGTTGAATGAATTGAATAACATGAAGTTGAAATTATACACTCATATCATGCCTAGTGGTAGCTTCACATTGGGTTTAGAAAGTGAAATCTTTTGAAGCTTGACAATCATCATATTGGTGAATGATTACTATAAGGAAGAGAACTTTCACATGCAAATACACTATCTTGGAAATCTTTTGTGATTGTGAGCTCCCATCAAAATATTATATGCCAAAATTGTTGATGTTGGACAAGGAAGACAACGTAATGATTTATGTTTGTTCATATTCACACAGAAGTTATATTTTCATAGATCCTTCAACATGTGGTGCTTTCCCCCCATCTTTGGTAGCCAAAAATTCCGCACCAAGTAGAGATTCTACTTGTGCATCCAAAAGCCCTTAAACCCAAATCTTATTTTCAAGAGTCCACCATACCTACCTAAGGATCGAGTAAGATCCTTCAAGTAAGTTGTCATCGGTGCAATAAGGCAATAAAAATTGCTTCTAAAAGTGTTAGATCATTTAGTGTAAGAGAAAATTGAGCATTGTACGAACTTGTGATGGCCAAGAATAAAAGAGACAGACTGCATAATAAAGGTTGCTATCATAAGGGGCAATATAATTTGATGTTCTTTTTCATTAAGGGATTGATCATACAAACAAAAAGCGCATGGCAACCTCTGCTTCCCTCTGTGAAGGCCTACCTTTTACTTTTATGTATTTACGTTCATGCAAGAGTCAAAGTTTTTCTCTCATTTCCTTTCGATTTTTCTCTTTTGACAAGCATCATGTTATGAGGAAAGATCTAGGCACATATATCCAGTTGGATATGGGTAGCATGAGTTATTATTGTTGACATCACCCTTGAGGTGAATACGTTCGGAGGCGAAATTATAAGCTCCTATCTTTCCATGTGTCTGGTTGAAACGTTTTGCTAATGTGTATGCGGTGTGTATTAGCAATCATAGAAGCCTATATGATGGTTGAGTATGTGGTGCTTTTACTTAGACTATGTTGAATAAATTGAATTGCAATTGATTGGTGACCAAGAATATAGGTTGTTGAGTTTCAAGAGAATTCATTGTTTGAACCTTAGCATGTGAATTGGTTGCTACTTTAACATGATGAGTTTTATGAGAAACAGTTGCTGTTATGATGCTAGGAAAACTGATTGAAATTACCATTGATAAAACTTATGCACTTTGCTAGCATTCACACTTCATAAATTATTTCTTTTATCATGTACCTACTCGAGGACGAGTAGGAATTAAGCTTGGGGATGCTGATATGTCTCCAACGTATCTATAATTTATGAAGTATTCCTGCTGCTATATTATCATTCTTGGATGTTTTATAATCATTTTATAGCAACTTTACATGATTGTTTGGGACTAACCTATTGACATAGTGCCTAGGTGCCAGTTGCTGTTTTTTGCTTGTTTTTTTACATCGCAGAAATTCAATATCAAATGGAGTCCAAATGCATCAAAACATTTTGTGGATTTTTATGGACCAGAAGACATCCAATGGGCCAGAGCAACACCTAGGGGTGCCCCGAGGGCGGCAAAACCCACCAAGGCGCGCCTAGGCCCCCAGGCGCGCCCCGGTGGGTTGTGCCCACCTCGGTGCCCTCCTGCACCACCTCTTCGCCCTATAAACCATCAGATATTCCAAAAACCCTCGCGGAGACCCTAGATCGGAAGTTCCGCCGCCGCAAGCCTCTGTAGCCATGAAAAACCAATCTAGACCCTGTTCCGGCACCCTGCCGGAGGGGGGGGAATCATCACCGGTGGCGATCTTCATCATCCCGGCGGCCACCATGATGAGGAGGGAGTAGTCCACCCTCGGGCGAAGGTTTGTACCAGTAGCTATGTGTTTAATCTCTCTCTCTCTCTCTAATGTTCTTGAGATGGCACGATCTTGGTGTATTGCGGGCTGTGTTAATATAGTTGGATCATATGGTGTTTTCCCCTCTCTATCTTGTTGTGATGAATTGAGTTTTCCCTTTGAGATTCTGTTTATCGGGTGGAATACTTTTATGGATTTGAGAACAGTTTATGTATGTCTTGCTACGAATACCCGTGGTGACAATGGGGTATCGTATTGATTCACTTGATATATGTTTTGGCACTCAACTTGCGGATTCCCAAGGTGATATTGGGGTAATCTATGCATAGGGGTTTATGCATGTTCTAGTCTTTGTTTCTACGGTAGAAATCTTGGGGCCCTCTTTGAGGTTCTTTGTGTTGGGTTGAGTATTATGAATCTAAAATTGTTTGGTGTTATTTTAGTATGAACTCCATACAAACAACTTCTTATTATGTTCTCCGATAGATAGGAACTTTGGAGTGATTCTTCATCGCACTTTGAGGGATGGTTATATGATCCAATTATATTAGCATTGTTGAGAGATTGCACTAGCGAAAGTATGGACCCTAGGCCTCATTTTCGAGCATTGCAATACCGTTTGTGCTCCGCTTTATCAATTTCTACCTTGCTGTTTTTTATTGTTCTTATTACAAAAATCAATATCTACTATCCATATTACACTTGTATCACCATATCATCACCGAACTAGTGCACCTATACAAATTACCATTGTATTTGGTGTGTTGGGGACATGAGAGACTTTTTATTATTGGTTGCAGTGCTGTTTGACAGACACCATCTTCGTCCTACGCGTCCCACAGATTGATAAACCTTAGGTCATCCACTTGAGGGAAAGTTGCTACTGTCCTACAAAACTACACGCTTGGAGGCCCAACACGTGCCTACAAGAATAAAGTTGCATAGTAGACATCATAGTACTAAAATAAACCCAAAAATATTTCCTGGTTCTTCTTTTGCTTTTTGGGAGCTTTCCCGTGTAAATAGTTTTCCTCGTTTATGTTTTTTCCTTCTTTAATTTTCTTTCCTCGAGAAAAACTAAAAACTCCAAAAACATTTTAGTGTGTTTCTCTAAATTTATTTTCTTTTTATTGAGTCGTACCAAGGAGAAGACCATGGTGAAAATGTTGAGTGTCTCTTATATGCATTACTATTGATTTAACAAAGAGCCCATACTACTTTTTCTTCTCCCTTTGAATAAAATGTTTGCTGATTCCAGCTTAGTCCATAACACTCTTGCACTATTATTATTGTCGTATCATTTGGTCGTGCAAGTGAAAGGCAATAATGATAATATTTGATGAAGTGACTATGGTAGAGAGAAGCGGGTATGAACTCAACTTGTTTTTGTTTTTGTATAAATATGTTTAACCTAGCCAGTATCCATGATTCAACATATTATGATCAAACATGTTTGCTATGACAATTAGAGATCATAGTTTCTCAGACCATGCTTAAGTAGCTAGGAGTGGATAATGATTTATCTTGGATGTCAACATGCATTAAAATGATTGTGATGTAGCATGATGATATGGTATCCTCCTCTGAATGTTTCAAGTGGCTTGACTTGGCAAATGTTCATGCATGTAGTTGAATCAAAACCAACATAGCCTCTATGATATTTATGTTCATGGTGTTCATATCCTACTCATGCTAGTATTCAATGTTTATTATGCATAAAGCATGTTCATGACCATTTTTGCTCTCTAGCTAGATGCTTCTCAATCTATTTGCTAGCATTCGCTTGTACTAAGCGGAAATACTACTTGTGCATTAAAATCCTTAAACCAAAGTTATTCCAGATGAGTCCACTATATGTACCAATATGTGGTATTACCCTGTCGTTCCAAGTAAATTTGCATGTGCCACCTCTAAAATTTCAAATGAACATCTGTTTTGTGTGCCCGAACCGCTCATGGAGTGACAGTGGGTGTCGTGGGAAACCACGACCACCTATGGGGCAATGAGCCCTCGTGGTTCGGCAGGGGGATGAGCACATTGCACAAAGAGCGGAGAATCATCGCACAACACGACAGAGATAACACGGGCAGTTTTTACCCAGGTTTGGGCCGCTGCGAGGCGTAAAACCCTACTCCTGCTTTGGTGGATTGATGCAAGGACTATGGTGGAGACACATCGCTCTTGCCCAACAGGGTTGCCTCAGGACGAGAGCATCTAGGTGCGTATGAGTGTACAAGGTTCCGAATCCTTTATATGGTTTCCCCAGGCCTCCTTTTATAGATCAAGGGGTCACCACAATGGAAAATCAGTCATTTTGTACTGATTAGATAGAAAAAAGTGCTATCATACCTAACTCTACAGACAGGGCAGAGCATGTTGAATGCTCCTCTTAGTGTCACATCATGGCATGCCCAGCAAGCCTTGCGAGACTATTTGGCCACCTTCTTTTCTGTCTGCTTGACACGTCTCTGGACGGGTGTCATTTGGAGGCGATTTCCTTCGGAAGTGGCTGCCATGTGTCACGAAACGGCCACTTAGCCACTTGGGGGCTTGACACTGCACCGATTGATGACTTGCGTCACTGTGAGGTGGAGCGGTGGAGCCTTGGCGGGGTAGTCCGCCCTTGATGTTCCCGGCAGGCTTGCCGGGGTAGTCTTGAGACTTGTCTCTGGAGCAGCCTTGCCCTTGCCAGGCTCGCCTGCCCGGCAAGGGAGGCTCTCCCTTAGTGGTATCTTGCATTCTTTGGCTTGTCTTGGTCTTTTTGATCTGCTCTCTGAATCCTCAAAGAGCTGATTTCTTTTGCTTGGTCTGGTCTTGGATGACGCAAACTTGCTCTTAGGCCTGTGCACGGTCTAGGCAACACACCCAGGATTTGTTGCACCGACAAGAGCCCCGGGCCTGGCCCAAATGTGTTTGCCGGGCGTCGTCGGGGTAGGCCCTATCTAGTTCATAGAAAGAGTGTGGTAGTTTCTTGTCCTTTGAGATTTTCTTTGCTTCTCCATTAACCTGAGCCCAGGTTAGTTTCCGGTTCTCCCATGCATCTCATAAATGCCAATTGCAGTGGGGGAGATAATGGGTCATGATCTGCGGGGTACCCATGTCCCACGTTCATGGGGTAGTAATCACCACCCCATTATCTTTCCTGCTCCAAGTGCTCCTGCCATCTGTATTGCATGCATTGCGCAAAGTTGGTGGCAGATGCAGAGGGCACAGGAATGAGCGTCGTGGCAGAAAGCCAAGCGTCGTGGATTGGTGCAGGGGGTCGGCCTTGATTCTTCGAGCCATTAATGGCGAGGGGGAGCCGGACTGGTCGAATGGGGCGGCTACCTTCATGGAAAAATTTAGCCCCCCTGTCCCGCTCACCTATAAAAGGGGATGCGGGGCGAGGCGTTTCTCCACACCTCCTTCTCCCTCCATTCCTGCAGTGGTCCTCACCTATCATGGTGAGAGGTCGAGGGTCCGGCGCTGTTCCAATGGCGACAAGAACTTCTGCTTGACAATGTCGCCCCCCTTCCTCCGAAGATGCGGGGGCGAAGCCCGCCGCAAGGTGAGGTGGGAGGGGGCGAGGTCATGGTCCTCCACGCAGCCGCCTCTGTCTTCCCACTCCATTCGCAAGGGCAATGGAGCTCGAACAGCCGCGCATGTTGAAACTGCACATGAGGGGCTGCGGAAACAATGGCATGAGGGTGGATGTGGATTTCCCTGGTCCTCATGTCATGTTCTTCCGCCGTGGCTGGAAGACCTTTGCTCGCGCACATAGCTTGTTGGAAGGGCACGTCCTCCATTTTAAATTAATGGTGGCCGATTTGCTTTCCATCAAGGTCTTTGGATGCTCGAGTGTTCACTTAGGGTCCTGCGCAGAGAGCTCGACCGACGACGAAAGCTCGTCCTCGAGAAATAGCGACGAGGAGGACAATGACGGTGATGCCAACGGTGTCGACCGGGAGGGCGATGACTCTGACTCCGGCTGAACACCAGCCGCACCATCACCATCAGACGGAAGCACCACCATCTGCACCTACATCTCCTCTCCGGCAAGGCGATTTTCCGTGGAGTTGGGTGAAGAGGAGAAGATGGTGCCTCCGGCTCCTGCAGCATCCTTACAACTGTACCCCGGCAGACTTCCTCGCGGGTTGCAGCTTTGTTCGCCCTGCCGCGTCCTGTTGGCCCTGGTGGTGGCAGTTGGGGGGTCGTCTCCGCCGATCTCTTCACCATCACCTTCGCCCGCGCCCTCCCGCTCTTGCTAGGCTCCTTGTCAAAGGACCTGACAGGGTCAGGCTGGGCTTCTGCCCAGGCGCTCCTTTTGCCCTCTTCGCCTCCTGCCACATTTCCTAGGAGGAGATGGACAAGAAAGGGCATCACAGGGCACTTATCCTTTTTCAATCTAAAATATGTGGGCACTTGCCAAGCATTAGTTTAAATTATGTAATCTTTAAACCCATGTTTGTGTTCTGTAAGATATGTACTCGTTAATCAGCATATTAATGAAAAAACAAACCTTGCTGGGTACTTGTGCATGTAGCGTGTCCATGCAGAGGTGAAATGCCTCTATACATTCAAGTAAACAAGTTTCCCCTGGCAGGCTATCCTGTCGGTACCCTCAGTTTGCTGCCACGATGCTAGGCCTGCCGGGCGCAAATCGCAAAGAGGGACTAGCCCCCCACCAAACCTTTTTGCCAAAGGCCACTACAACCATCCTGACCGAAGCAACGCTCGAGTTAGGGGATGGGAGCACATGAGTTTTGAAGATGGCGAGGTTTTCATATGCACAAGTCTCTACTTACAGAACATGTATGGATAAGAGAGAGAACTTATATGGTTGGCTTGCCGATGATCACAATGTAGGCTCGTCCTCTCTCCTCTTCCTCGGGACCAAGTCCATGGTAAGAGCCTGCAGCTGAATGCAGATGAAAATGATACCACATGCGATCTTAAATACATGAACATGCTATCACTACAAAAAAAGGACACATCCATGATATTTTGGGCCGAACGAATTTTTTTGTCATGCTTATGACACTTCTATGATGATAGTTGTGACAAAACCTGGTATCATCATGGATGTGGTGCGCTCCTACTTCTATGACAAAAAATCATGACAGAAAATAGGCATTTCGTCCCGAAGATGCACCTGCATGACATTCTTTGGGCCGTCCATGACGGAAAAAATCATGGTAGAAGCGAGGGCGAGGAAAATTTCGGGGAGTTCCCGTTTACGGTGGGTGATCGGGGCCGAGCGATGCACGGAGGTTTGCGCGTTTCTCTCGTAAACGTACGCGCGTGTGTGCGAGGCGTTGCGCTCTTACTAAACCCGAGCGATTGCACTAGCTACATTACTGAACCCCGATCGATCCCTTGCTCTTACTGAACTCTACCGCTGCTAACTGAAACCGATAGAAGCTGCCTCTTGATGAATAGTTCCTAGCAGGGGTTGGATGAACAGTATCCCGTGGTAGTAGAGGTCATTGCCGCTGGATGAACAGGACCCCGATCGAGGAGGTGGGGGTGGATGAACAGTAGCCGATGGAGGGACCCCGTGGAGGGCTAGTTGAATAGGACCCATGGAGGGGCTGGTTGAATACCGTGAGCCGGTGGAGCCTGGATGAACATGACCTCCCTGGATGAACAATAGCTAGTGGAGGCAGGAGGGAGACGCCGTGGATGAATAGTCGCAGGTGGAGGCTGGAGGAGGTCGATGGTGGATGAACAGTAGCCCGTGGAGGCTAGAGCGAGGAAGTAGACGGTGGATGAATAGTAGCCTGTGGAGTCCCGTTTTGCGGTACGCCACACCCCTCCCAATGAACACGACCCCCATTTCGACTGTAGGCGCTCCAACACAAGTCTGTTTCCTTAGTTTTGTGGTACGCCACACCCCTCCCGATGAGCAGGACCCCTGTTTTGACCTAGCGCTCCAGCACAAGTCTGTTTCCTCTGTTTTGCGGTACGCCGCACCCCTCCCGATCAACAGTACCCCCGTTTCGACTGTAGCACTCCAACACAAGTCTGTTTCCTCCATTTTGTGGTACGCCACACCCCTCCCGATCAACAGGACCCCCGTTTCGACCGTAGTCGGTCGAACAGAATCCCGATCAATGGGACCCTATTTCAACCGTAGTCGGTTGAACAGAAGGCCGTTTCCTTCGTACTGCGGTACGCCAGAGCCCGTTTTGGCTGTTCTGTCCAAGACGGTTGGCTCCCATTGAATAGGACGCATTCTGACCCAATCTGTTGCCTCCCGATGAACAGGACGCTATTTCTCCCTTTCGATCCGGCTGGTTGGCTACCTGATGAACAGGATGCCGTTGCTGCCGTCCATTACCTCTCCATGTACACGAGCCCTGGTCGTACGTATGCGCGAGTAAGCATTCGAGACCCCGCCCGTATGTACGTACGTGGCCGTATTTTTTGGCATGTGGTTGTTGATGTCTACTAAGCAACTTTATTCTTGTAGACATGTGTTGGGCTTCCAAGCATAGAGTTTTGTAGGACAGTAGCAATTTTCCCTCAAGTGGATGACCTAAGGTTTATTAGTTCGTGGGAGGCATACGATGAAGATGGTCTCTCTCAAACAACCCTGCAACTAAATAATAAAAAGTCTCTTGTGTCCCCAATACACCAAATACAATGGTAATTTATATAGGTGCACTAGTTCGGCGAAGAGATCACTACTGCAGGATGCTGCTAACGCGACACTACAATTTGAGACCCTTCGATGAAACTATGTGCGATACAATAATCACAAACGGTGGTGTAAAAACCCGTCAAAAAAGGTGCAAAACATTTGTGATGACGGATGCATTAAACTTCAAATTTTAGTTGCGTGTGCGATGTAGGGCATATGTTTCAGTTCAATTAACTGTTTGCGATGAGGAGGAACAGAAGAAACAGGCAGCCAAATGAAGGTGTGTGCGATATACAACATATGGTTCACTCGGATTAACTGTTTGTGATTAGGAAACATAAAAGAAATGGTCATCCAGATCAAGGTGTGTGCGATATACGGCATACGGTTCACTCGGATGAACTGTTTGCGTTGAGCCAAGAGAACAGAAACGGTTCAACTTAACAAGATGTGCGTGATACGCGGCAAACAGGTCTGTAATCGGAAACATGTGGGAAGACCGATAACAACACAGACAATTCCTGTTAACTAGTCATGTGTGTTGTCAGCAAACGATTGCTGGTATACAATTGTCAGAGATTGATGAAATCATCATCAGCGGGTTCCATTGTTTAGTCCATCTGCGATGTGATTTTCTCTGTCTATAGAGAATCAACATATATATACTTAAAAATACAGCATTTCAAAACCAAATTAAGCATACAATTACACAAGTGACTACACACATAACATTTCCACACACCAAAGTAAGCAATTACATGCATACTAAACTAGGAGAAACGAGGATCTAATCATCTACTTATTGTTGCGATGACGCTTACCATTTCTCTACTTCCAGCTAGATCCCTGGCCGTTTTGGGGAAGGAGGCACTTCCTCATGTCAACGATCCACCTGTACATATCGTAGCTCGCGTACGCCTCCTTGGCCGAGTACATGATGTGAGCTTTGTCGAGTTTCTCCATCCAAGCCGAGTGCAAGGCACTCTTGTCCTTGTTGCAGGAATCCTTCATGTCTCTGTCGTAGGGTTCGATTATGGCCTCGGCGAGGTGAACCAGTGAGTCCTTCTCATGCTCCTTGCTACCCCAGATCTTGTATTGGCCCTAGATGTCGACAAGATTCTGGCAGCCAATGCCCGAATTGTCGAGCGCCTTTACATCATTGGTGATGTCCACCCTAGCGAACATGTAGTGGGGGCTATCGACAAACCTGGCGAAACACTCGTAAGGCCTTGTGGCCAGGCGATAGTGGTAGACAAGGACGTGGTGGTGCACGCACATCTGGGCGGCGACGACCTTGGGACGAGATCCAGCACAAGCGCGGGTGTACTTGAGGTCGAACCTGACCACCTTGTACTTCTCCTCGGCAAGCAATAGCTCCATGATGTGGATGGAGTGCTCCACTCAGACCGGGTCATTGGTGTACACCACCAAGAGGTCCGTGAACCTTCTATGGGTGTCCACCATGGCATGCATGGTGAACTGCTGCTCGTCGTCGGCAGCCGCTCGGAGCGCCATTGGAGCTGCACAGGATACCCTCTAAGAATTTGTCGTGGTGGATGTGCTTCTTGCAATGCTGGGGTGCGACCGAAAGGTCGAAGAGACAGAAGGGTTAAATGGCCGCTGTAATAAATGGGGGCCGGCCGGCCTGTAATCGTCACGTATTGTCATGACGTTCATAGCGGAGATTCCAGTGCACGTTTGACAACATCGCACTGCACGCGTTTCATTTGACCATGCGTGGGCTCGAAGAGGTGCCAAATGTATCGTCGGTGAGCCTGTTCCTGCGCTACGATGCAGTTTACCGTGCAAGCTTCCCGCCGGGCTAGTTTGGCCACGTGACGGCTAGAAGAGGGACAAATCATGGGCGTTTATTGGCAAAAAGCTTTGTAAAAAAGAAGTGTCTGGATTGACTTCGGTCATAAGTTTACCTGTGGGTGATGAGAACAAAGTTACACAGAAGGGTGATGATGGACACTCGAGCGCGATAATTAATTCTGCGGTCTACAGGGCACACGGTTGAAGAAACCAACTGTGTGCAATAATGTCGAAGACCGCAGTCGAGTTAGCTATACAGATCGTGTGCTGTGAGACCGACAAGGTAAACAGATTCGAGAATGGTTAATAAAATCTAAGACCATTGCATATTAAGGTCAAAATAGTGCTACCAATATACGAGTCTCATACGATGCCATTTCAACGATTTTACCACAAAAGCTCGAAATATTACAAGGTTCAATTTCTAGAGTTATATGGCTCAAATTCGAAGATTACAAGGTTCAACTGATATTAGAAATGAAATTCAACTAATCAGCTGCAAACGCTCGCGCTGATCGTTGAACATGGATATCATAGAGGTTCAAACTAATATTACCACTTCTAAGTCTAGTTTTGAAACCTCATAATTTTTGCAAAGGGGTCAACCACTGGGAAGTCATGTATGGGGTTGACACAATGACTTCCGATTACTCTGTCATCTGAACTTTCAAAATGAAATTCAGCATTTTTGGAGCCTATTCCATTCTGCCGCAGGCGCCGGTGCTGATCAACAAACCATTCATTTTTGCAAAATAAATGTAGGGTTAACCTCATTACCTTCAGCACCTTTGCTCTGAAAACAAAGAACCTGGCGAATACAATCTTCGGTAAGGTCCCTCGGTAGGAGTTCAAAGTAATTTCTGAGAGATGGAGATCTAGGCATTCAACGTGATTGTTATATTGTATCACATTATCCACCACTGTGCCTAATCTTATCTACAAAAGAAGAAAATGTGTTAGTGCCTACATGCAGTTTTGAACACTACTTCATGTCTATTTGGTTTGCAGGATTTGTAAAAGGCACTAACATGTCATCTTCAGTCTGACATTATTAACATGGGCATTTGATTACATCTTAGAAAAATGTAGCCTTCTTCACAAGAGGTTGGAGTGGATGAAAAGTTCCCTAAGGAAACTAGTACAGATGAATCCTAAGGAGAAATGCTTATGGATTGTAACCATATGGATCAAGCAACCAATATGGGGGAAACATGTATGTACTAAAATCCTCCAAAAGAATCCTTCAGAAATTGTAGTACATTGTCATTGTAAAATTGGAAAAAGGTGTCACAAATTGAACTCCCTTATGGTTAATATTTAACAGGAAAGGAACATCACTTTGATATATAGCTTCTCCAGGGACGGAAAGCATCTGAGGAAACTGACAACTTGCTCCAAGTTGGGGCCGATAGATTCTACTGCCAAGACCTTCACTGTGCGCAGATTCGGGGTCAAGCTTGTCGGAATCATTTTCTGGATGACAGACGGACAAACATCTTCAAAATTAGAAATAATGTTAATTTGTAGAACGAGAGGTAGAAGGCGGCTGTTGTACCTGAAGGGGTGTTGATCCAATAACAAGTTCGGAGTATTTTTTAGACGAGTAGCCCACCACTATCAATTTCGGCATAGAAATGACATTGATTCTTGTTGGACCTTCTTAATCAACTACAAGTAATCTCTCGAGTGCAGGTGTGTCCTCAATGACCATACCGTGGTTGTAACATCCCAAAATTCTAAATTTTGGAATGTTATATTAAATAAATAGTTTTGGTTGATTGCTTGATTGTGGTGTGGTTGCTTGTGTGAAATTGAGTGTAATTTGAACCTTTTTGAAAGTTAAATGAGAGGGAATAAAAGGACTTTCCCAAACTTTCACCTTGCATTTATGATCTCCATGAATTCAAATTCTTTTCAGATACAAAACCCTAGAGAGAAGATGACATGACTTCTTCCATTTAAATGAAAAGGGTTTCTGAAAATATTTGAATTTCGTTTGAAAAAAAATTCAAATTCAGAAACTTTAAGCAACTCAATGATTTTCATGAGAGAAGATAAAATGACTTCTTCAAAACATATGAAATATGAGTTGGAAGTTTAAAGGAATCAAATTTAAAGTCCCTTTGAGATTATTTTCATTTTGGAGTTATCTGGGTTTTATTCAAATTATTTTTCTTCAAAAATAAAATATATGGAAAATAGGGTAAAATGATTCCCTACATTAGAAAACTGGAGAAAAATGGGCTCGAAGTCATTTTGGTATTTTAAAATATTTCTATTTGGTTTTTAAATGAACCAGTAGCATTGTTTGCTTTATTTAAATTTTTGTGGATTTTATTTGGCGCTAGAAAAATGTTCATGTTATAGAAAATCTTTTTCTGAAAATTCGATATAAAATACGCCTATATAAAACTTGATTTGTTTTCATTATTCTGTTTTCTTTTTCTGTTTTTACTTTTTTCTAAATGCGTGTATGCCGTAACTATATGTCGCCCACATGCGCAGCGTAGTGGCAGCGGCGCCCCATTTTTTCCTACATGGGCCAGGCCCAGCCAGCAATTTCCTTCTCAGTTTTTTTCCTTTTCCTTTTCCTTCGGCCGAATACTGGCCCGTGGTGCTTTTTAGCTCATGCGATTCCCTTCGTTTTATTTGTTCGTCTACATTTAGTCCCACATTGCCTAGCCTTTGACCTCTAAAACTCTTTTTCACATATAAATGTAGACCCATAGAGCCTCAAAAATCATTCGATTCGGGTTAAATCAATATTTTGGTTTGACTAGATTCACTAAAGAAAAATATATTTCTCCTCTCTGGCGGGAATTCTGAAAGTCGTCTCCTCTCTCTGAAGTCGTCTTTTCTCTATCTTATAAAGGTATCTTTCTTCGTATTTTTTTATATATACTCCTGTAGCTTATTATTTAAGACTAGTACGATAGAATAATTAGATTATCAATTAGTCTCTGTATTTACACTTTAGGCGTAGAAATCTTTTAGCAATAGCTATTTTTCTTTCGTAAAACAGGTTGGCCCTGATTTTTCAAATAGCCACAAGTTTTTACTCGTTTGTCCAAATTCAATGAAACCAGCGCCAATTTCTTCGTTATGATCTCCTATAACCAACTTAAGCATATTTTTGAAAGTTTGAAATTTGGTTTCAAACAGATTTGAACTTCATTTCTTCGTAACTTAAGTTTTATAATTCCAATTTAATTGATTCTTTTTGCAAATTGAAGCTCTTGTCATGTACTTTATGTTAAGATCAAAATCACATAATTTTGCTGTTGTTAAAAATGTGTTTATGTCTGTGAGTTTTATTTGATGGTTTTTGAAGTTTCTGAAGTGTTTTCTGTGTGCTTTTGGATCTTTGAGTGATTGCTTATGGGTGGTTATAATTGATTGCTCACGATAGATTGATCGGAGTGTGGCGAGTAGAACTATCAGGAATTATGAGTGCGAAGAATCTTCGTCGACAGTACAAGGCAAGTTCAAACTTTGATCATATTTTTCATACCCAGTTTTTTATGCATTAGTTTCACCCCTCAATTTTTTGCATGAGTAGGAATTGGGAATTGGAAATTGCTATGTAGTTGATGAGGTAGGAACATATTACCTTTGATCACCCCAGGATTATACGTTATGCTCTTATTGCTTAGCCATGCTCGTAGACTTGGATTGGTATGTGAGATTCGTGAAAGTTGCGAGAGTAATACTAACTAAGGGAAACTTAAGGTGGCTACTTTAATAGACATCTGGGTGGAATGGTTGGGGCACCCTGGAGCACCCAGTGGTTTTCCCGGGCACCTGGAGAACCCAGTGCTTGCCCAAGGGGATCCCGGAGTACCTATGTGATCATCCTATGGAATGCCACCCAGGCTCAAAGGGATCATAAGATTATTCATGCTAGAAACTTCTATGTGCAACCAAAATCCATTATGGGCTCTGGCATAGTTGAGTATGTTGTGTGACCTCTTTCAGTGGTAGGCTAGCAGATGTAGGGGTAAGTAGGTGGTACTGTCTACCCAGAGTAAAGAGTTAATGCTTCGGAAAGACTGTGCCTCGATCATCTGTTTCTCAAACATCATGTAGTACAAGAAATTCAACGGAGGAGGTCGAGTCTTGTGGGGAAAAGTGCGCAAACCTCTGTAGAGTGTACAAACTAATCATGATTAGTCTTGTCCCCGGTTATGGACTTTTTGAGTATCTGGTGTTTGAATTATTGGTTGATCTCATCACATTACTTAATTAATGCATTGGGTTATTAATAATTTTGGAATTTTGGGATTGAGTTGGAGGAACCTTTTCAATAATGGCATTAAACTTGGTAGTGAATAAAATTTATTCCTTTGTTGTAGGGAAAAATTAGCTTTATGCCAAATTAAACTTAGAGCCTCCACTAGCCAAATATGCATATAGTGATAGACATTTTTCCTTATCATTCTATGGTGTGAAATTGCCAGTACATTCAATGTACTGACCTACATGGCCGCAACATCTCATGTTGCGGGATTCTTACGATGAGTAGGTGATCCATTAGGGTTGCGATGTCTACACTCAACTTTGTCGTTGGCGTTGTTGGGAAATCCACAACTTTGTTGTTTTTTTCGCTATATGGATTGAGGTAATATTATCTACGTTACTTCATACATGTGATTTACCTCTGTTATAAATCCTCGAGTACTGTGTGTGTCAGCATACCGATCCAGGGATGACACTTAAGCATAGAGACTTGATCCATTCGGGCCGGGTTGCTAGTGTAGGACGAGACCCCTAGAAACTGGCAAGCCCATAGGAAAGATTTTCTCTAAAACTTTATTTTCAAAAAGATCTTTTACCTCTTCTTTTTTGAGCTTTATCAAATATTCACTTTTTGTTAGTCTATACCCCTTTTCCCCTTTTGACTACATGAAGATTCGAGTGATGAGACCACTCCAAGAAGTACAAGATATCAGACAACTAAGACCACTTCGGAATGAAGAGGATTTTACCGTGCAATATAATGGAAACTACAACGGTTGAAGACCCCGAAGACTAGGAGAATTTCCGGATTGGTATGACCTAGGAAGGCTACCCTTATGGAATTTGTCAGACTATTGAAGCTGTGAATACCCGAGATCAAGATGTGTCAGAGAAAGACCGGAACATGGAGCATTAAAACTCAAAGTTTTGTCAAGAATACCCTAAGGCAGGAGATATCAACTATGGAATGATAGCTCATGGCAGAGACATGGGCATAAACATGGCTATCCATGATGTTATCGCTCGCTCATGCTATCGTCACCATACTGAGTTAAGCATGCATTTCTTCAGAAAGATTGAATGACAAAAGGGCTAATGGAGCACCTAGCAGCAAAAGATGAAGTTTTCACCTCAGCCGGTGTATCACTAGGATAGGGAGTATTACATCAAGAATTTTAAGATGGACCTTCAGGAAGCCGTATTTGACAAGGAAGCATTTCCTGAAGAACTCAGGACCCAAAAGCTGAAAGTAGCCAAGCTGGAGGAGCAAAATCCTCGAGATACCGGAGATTCGTCAGGAGCTGAAGGACAGTAGGACCATGGTTCATGCCTAGGATGTTGAAACCCCAGAAGTTTGAAAGCAACTCCAGAAATATTAAAGGATGTCACGAGAGACTTCGTGTCATCAGAGATGATCTGGCAAAAGAACTTGAGAAGGACAAGCACGATCGGAAGAAGCCATTGTCGGTGTCAAAACCGGCGGATCTCGGGTAGGGGGTTCCGATCTGTGCGTCAAGGCTGATGGTAACAAAAGTAAGGGACACATATGTTTACCTAGGTTCGGGCCCTCTCGATGGAGGTAAAACCCTACTTCTTGCTTGATTAATATTGATGACATGGGTAGTACAAGAGTAGATCTACCACGAGATCGTAGAGGCTAAACCCTAGGAGCTAGCCTATGATGGTATGAATGTAATTGTGATCGGCCTTCTAAGGACCAACCTCTCCGGTTTATATAGACACCAGAGAGGGCTAGAGTTTACATGGAGTCGGTTACAAGGAAGGAAATATAATATCCGGATCGCTAAGCTTGCCTTCCACGCCAAGGAAAGTCCCATCTGGACACGGGCCGAAGTCTTGAGTCTTGTATCTTCACGCTTCAATAGTCCAGACGTGGTACATAGTCCGGCTGTCCGGATACCCCCTCATCCAGGACTCCCTCAGTAGCCCCTGAACTAGGCTTCAATGACGAGGAGTCTGGCACGCAGTATTGTCTTCGGCATTGCAAGGCGGGTTCCTCCTCCGAATATTTCAAAGTAATCATCGAACACTCAAATCGTGTCCAGATCTGAAAAAATGATCTTCGCATACCACCGTAGAGAGAATGATATTTAACAAGTGCAATTTGCTGACAACCTTTCCTAATGACGTGACACGTTATTATGATCGGATCCATTATTCGAACCGTTTCCACACAACCAGCAACAACGCATATCATGAGGTGGTTTCTGTGACACGTCTTGTCAAAGCAGAGATCGTGTCCCCTTATTACGGGATTCTCATCAATACGGGCATGGGTAATCTAACCGTGCCGCTAATCGTGGTGAGTGGGAGGCGGACGGGTTCCACCAGGCAAGTGGGGAAGCACAAAAAGCCTTTATCGCCTTTATAAGGAGATTAGGTTCCTTTCTCTTTTACCCACGCCTCCTTCTCCTGCTAGCTCATTCCCCTCTGTGCGAGCCCTAATGCCCAAGCACTCTTCTCCCCCACCGAAGGGATGTTTTCTGAAGATGTCCGGATTCGGAGCAGGAGGCAAATGGATGGCCTCAACTGTCCAGGAGAAGGACATCAAGAAGCTCCGGGAAGCCGGGTATCTGGCCCAGAAGATCGGTCACCGTCTTCCCCCGGCGGGACAAATCGTCCCTACTCCGGAATCTCATGAGAGAGTCGTGTTCCTTCCCCATTTCGTTCGTGGGCTCGGGTTTCCCCTTCACCCGTTCGTTCGGGGAGTCATGTATTACTACGGGATCGATTTTCATGATCTTCCTCCCAACTCCTTCCTCAATATCTCGACGTTCATCATCGTGTGCGAGGCTTTTCTCCGGATCCCACCTCACTTCAGCCTATGGCTGAAGATTTTCAATGTGAAGCCCAAGGTGGTGAGTGGCGAACACGCCGAGTGTGGCGGCGCCATGGTAAGCAAGATGCCCAAGGCTGTTTGGCCAAAGGGCGCTTTCAACGACTCCGTCAAGGAGTGGCAGCAGCAGTGGTTCTATATCACCGAACCACGCGGCAAGGAGTGGGCGGCAGCTCCAGAGTTCAGATCCGGAGCTCCACTGCGGCTCACGTCCTGGCCCAAGAAGGGCCCGAACTGGTGCTCGTCCGACGAGCTGCTACTGCTCCAGACACACATCCAGGGCGTGATTGATAGGGACGTCAAACTTGTCGACGTAGTCCAGGTCATGCTAGTTTTCCTGGTTCTCCCTTGTCAGCGCCGAGCCTGTACCCTGTGGGAGTTCGATCCGGCCGAGCACCAAACCCTTCAGGAGCTTTACGACTCCACTCACAAGGATATCTGGAACGTGCTCTTCAAGTCCGGCAAATCGTGGTCAGGCCCCGCCGAGGACCGTGGGTACCAATCATCCCATTCTCCCAGCTCGGTAAGTCGCAACCACACTCTGTCTATCCGTGCTTTAATTGGCACATCATGCGGGAGACACCCTAATCGTGTTTCATTGCAACCTCAGGGATGGGTAAAGAAGGTGGAGCGGCTACATTGTCCGCCCCCCTGCCGGAGGAACCGGTCGGACCTCTTCTGATGAAGATGTTGGTCCCCGCGCCTTACAAGGCGCCAAAGAAGGAGGCCTGCGAGAAGGTCAAGAAGACCCGGGGTGGCCTTCGCCCGTCGCGAGGTTTCGGACGCCAGATCCGAAGACTCCAGCGACGATCCTTCGTCCGAGGACGAAGAGGAGGAAGCAGAGGAGGATGAGCCTCGCTCTGATGGTGGGAGGAAGAGTACGGCCTCCGCATCTCTGGAGGCCGGATCGCCCAAGAGGGGGAAACATTCCCTCCCAGGGGCATTGATAGGTCTCCAACGTATCTATAAGTTTTGATTGCTCCATGCTACTTTATCTACTATTTTGGATTATATTGGGCTTTATTTTCCACTTTTATATTATTTTGGGACTAACCTATTAACCGGAGGCCCAACCCAGAATTGCTGTTTTTTGCCTTTTTCAGTATTTCGAAGAAACAACATATCAAACGGAGTCCAAACAGAATGAAACCTTTGGGAACGTGATTTTCTCATTAGATAAGACCCAGGAGACTTGGACCCTCCATCAAGAAAGCCATGAGGCGGTCACGAGGGTGGAGGGCGCCCCCCTTAGGCGCGCCCCCCTACCTCGTGGGCCCCTCGAAGCTCCACCGACGTACTCCTTCCTTCTTTATATACCTACATATCCCCAAACGATCAGAACAGGAGCAAAAAACCTAATTCCACCACCGCAACCTTCTGTATCCACGAGATCCCATCTTGGGGCCTATTCCGGAGCTCTGCCGGAGGGGGCATCCACCATGGAGGGCTTCTACATCAACACCATAGCCCCTCTGATGAAGTGTGAGTAGTTTACTTCAGACCTTCGGGTCCATAGCTAGTAGCTAGATGGCTTCTTCTCTCTTTTTGGATCTCAATACAAAGTTCTCCCCCTCTCTTGTGGAGATCTATTCGATGTAATCTTCTTTTTGCGGTGTGTTTGTTGAGATCGATGAATTGTGGGTTTATGATCCAGTATTATCTATGGAAAATATTTGATTCTTCTCTGAATTCTTTTATGTATGATTGAGTTATCTTTGCAAGTCTCTTTGAATTATCCTTTTTGGTTTGGCCAACTAGATTGGTAGTTCTTGCAATGGGAAAAGTGCTTAGCTTTGGGTTCAATCTTGCAGTGTCCTTACCCAGTGACAGAAAGGGTTGCAAGGCACGTATTGTATTGTTGCCATCGAGGATAACAAGATGGGGTTTTTATCATATCGCATGAATTTATCCCTCTACATCATGTCATCTTGCTTAAGGCATTACTCTGTTTTTACTTAATACTCTAGATGCATGCTGGATAGCGGTCAATGAGTGGAGTAATAGTACTAGATGCAAAATCGTTTTGATCTACTTGTCTCGGACGTGATGCCTATATACATGATCATTGCCTAGATATACTCATAACTATGCTCAATTCTGTCAATTGCTCAACAGTAATTTGTTCACCCACCGTAGAATACTTATGCTCTTGAGAGAAGCCACTAGTGAAACCTATGGCCCCCGGGTCTATTCTCATCATATCAATCTCTATCACTTTATTTACTTGCTTTGTTTTTACTCTGCCTTTTACTTTTACTTTGCATCTATCTATCAAAAATACCAAAAATATTATCTATCAGATCTCACTCTCGTAAGTGACAAAGGGATTGACAACCCCTAATCGCGTTGGTTGCGAGTTGCTATCGTTTTGTGTAGGTACGAGGGACTTGTGCGTGGTCTCCTACTAGATTGATACCTTGGTTCTCAAAAACTGAGGGAAATACTTACGCTACTTTGCTGCATCATCCTCTCCTCTTCGGGGAAAACCAACGCAGTGCTCAAGAGGTAGCAAGAAGAATTTCTGGCACCGTTGCCGGGGAGGCTCACGCAAGCAAGTCAACAATACCAAGTATCCATCGCAATCCCTATCTCTCGCATTACATTGCCATTTTCCTCTCGTTTTCCTCTCCCCCTCTTCACCCTTGCAATTTTATTTGCCCTCTCTTTCCCAATCTCCTCCTCTCTTTCCCGTTTGCCTTTTTCGCTTTGCCTTTCTGTTTGCTTGTGTGTTGGATTACTTGTTGCCATGGCGCAAGATAATACCAAATTGTGTGATTTCTCGAATACCAATAATAATGATTTCCTTAGTACTCCAATTGCTCCTCTTAATAATGATGAGTCTTGTGAAATCAATACCGCTTTGTTGAATCTTGTTATGAAAGATCAATTCATCGGCCTTCCTAGTGAAGATGCCGCTACTCATCTAAACAATTTTGTTGATTTGTGTGATATGAAAAAGAAGAAAGATACAGATAACAATATTGTCAAATTGAAGTTATTTCCGTTTTCACTTAGAGATCGTGCTAAAGTTTGGTTTTCATCTTTGCCTAAAAATAGTATTGATTCCTGGAACAAGTGCCAAGATGCTTTTATCTCTAAGTATTTTCCTCCCGCTAAGATTATCACCCTTAGGAACGATATCATGAATTTTAAACAACCTGATCATGAGCATGTTGCCCAATCTTGGGAAAGAATGAAATTAATGCTTCGCAATTGTCCTACTCATGGTTTGAATTTATGGATGATCATACAAAATTTTTATGCCGGATTGAATTTTGCTTCTAGAAATCTTTTAGATTTGGCCGCGGGAGGCACGTTTATGGAAATTACGTTAGGAGATGCTACCAAATTGCTTGATAATATTATGGCTAATTATTCTCAATGGCACACCGAAAGATCTTCTAGTAAAAAAGTGCATGCTATAGAAGAAATCAATATTTTGAGTGAAAAGATGGATGAACTTATGAAGATGATTGATCCTAAAAATACTCCTCTTGATCCCAATGATATGCCTTTATCTACTTTGCTTGAGAATAATAATGAATCTATGGATGTGAATTTTGTTGGTAGGAATAGTTTTGGAAACAATGCTTATAGAGGGAATTTTAATCCTAGGCCTTATCCTAGTAATCCTTCTAATAATTATGGAAATTCCTACAACAACTCTTATGGAAATTTTAATAAGATGCCCTCTGAATTTGAGAGTAGTGTTAAAGAGTTTATGAATTCACAAAAGAATTTCAATGCTTTGCTTGAAGAGAAGTTGCTTAAAGTTGATGATTTGGCTAGGAACGTTGATAGAATTTCTCTTGAAATTGATTCTTTAAAGCTTAGATCTATTCCTCCTAAGCATGATATCAATGAGTCTCTCAAAGCCATGAGAATTTCCATTGATGAGTGCAAGGAAAGAACCTCTAGGATGCGTGCTTCCAAAGATGCCTTTATTAAAGCGTGTTCTTCCAATTCCTATGAAAATCAAGATGAAGATCTAAAAGTTACTGATGTGTCCCCTATTAAATCTTTGTTTTGCAATATGAATCTTGATGAAACTTAATATTATCTTCCTTTACCTAGAAGGTGTTCTAAGAATTCGGAGTTTCTAGATCTTGATGATGAAATTGATGAAAGTGGGATTGAAATAAATAAAAAACTAGATGTTGCTAAACCCACTATTTTGGATCTCAAGGAATTTAATTATGAAAATTGCTCTTTGATTGGTTGTATTTCCTTGTTGCAATCCGTGCTAGATTCTCCTCATGCTTATAGTCAAAACAAAGCCTTTACCGAACACATTGTTGATGCCTTGATGCAATCTTATGAAGAAAAACTTGAGTTGAAAGTTTCTATCCCTAGAAAACTCTATGATGAGTGGGAACCTACTATTAAAATTAAAATTAAAGATTTTTATTTTCATGCTTTGTGTGATTTGGGTGCTAGTGTTTCTACTATTCCCAAAGCTTTGTGTGATTTACTAGATTTCTGTGATTTTGATGATTGCTCTCTAAACTTGCATCTTGCAGATTCCACTATTAAAAAACCTATGGGAAGAATTAATGATGATCTTATTGTTGCAAATAGTAATTATGTGCCCGTAGATTTTATCGTTCTTGATATAGATTGCAATCCTTCATGTCCTATTATTCTTGGTAGACCTTTCCTTAGAACGATCGGTGCAATATTGATATGAAGGAAGGGAATATTAGATTCCAATTTCCCTTAAAGAAGGGTATGGAACACTTCCCTAGAAAGAAAATAAATTACCATATGAATCTATCATGAGATCCACTTATGGATTGCCTACCAAAGATGGCAATACCTAGATCTATCCTTGCTTTTATGCCTAGCTAGGGGCGTTAAACGATAGCGCTTGTTGGGAGGCAACCCAATTTTATTTTTTGTTTTTGCTTATGTTTAGGAATAAATAATCCATATAGCTTCTGTTTGGATGTGGTTTTATCTTTTAGTTAGTGTTTGTGCCAAGTAGAACCTATAGGATAACCTACGATGATAGTTGATTTGATTCTGCTGAAAAACAGAAACTTTGCACACACGAATATAGTTATGTTAAATCACAGGAACGTGCTTTTGTGTTGATTCTTTTTGCTGCTGTTCAATAAACAAATTTTCCAAGACTTCCTATTTTTGTATAATTTGTAGAGTTCAAGAAGTTTGTGTTAGTTACATATTTCTACAGACTATTCTGTTTTTGACAGATTCTGTTTTACGTGTGTTGTTTGCTTATTTTGATGAATCTATGGCTAGTAAAATAGTTTATAATCCATAGAGAAGTTGGAATAAAGTAGTTTTGACACCAAAATAAATAAATAATGAGTTCATTACAGTACCTTGAAGTAGTCTTTTGTTTTCTTTCTCTAACGGAGCTCACGGGATTTCTGTTGAGTTTTGTGTTGTGAAGTTTTCAAGTTTTGGGTGAGTTCTTTTGATGGATTATGGAACAAGGAGTGGCAAGAGCCTAAGATTGGGGATGCCCATGGCACCCCAAGATAATCCAAGGACACCAAAAAGTCAAAGCTTGGGGATGCCCCGGAAGGCATCCCCTCTTTCGTCCACTTCCATCGGTAATTTACTTGGAGCTATATTTTTATTCACCACATGATATGTGTTTTGCTTGGAGCGTCTTGTATTATTTGTGTCTTTTCTTGTTAGTTTACCACAATCATCCTTGCTGTTCACACCTTTTGAGAGAGCCATACTTGAATTGGAATTTGTTAGAATACTCTTTGTGCTTCACTTATATCTTTTGAGCTTGATAGTTTTGCTCATAGTACTTCACTTATATCTTTTGAGCGTGATAATTTTTGCTCTAGTGCTTCACTTATACCTTTTAGAGCACGGTGGTGGATTTGTTTTAAAGAAACTATTGATCTCTCATGCTTCACTTAGATTATTTTGAGAGTCGTTAATAGCATGGTAATTTGCTTAATGTTAATATACTTGGTATTCAAGATATGTGAACCTT
Source organism: Triticum aestivum (assembly GCF_018294505.1). NCBI lineage: Eukaryota > Viridiplantae > Streptophyta > Magnoliopsida > Poales > Poaceae > Triticum > Triticum aestivum. Next base: position 418,724,408 of record NC_057810.1, read on the forward strand.
TCTTTTGAGTGAATTGAATACTAAGATAAGTTTGATGCTTGATAATTGTTTTGAGATATGGAGGTGATAATATCAAAGTCGTGCTAGTTGGGTGACTATGAATTTGAGAAATACTTGTGTTGAAGTTTGCAAGTCCCGTAGCATGCACGTATGGTTAAAGTTGTGTAACAAATTTGAAACATGAAGTGTACCTGGCTTGTGCATCCTTATGAGTGGCGGTCAGGGACGAGCGATGGTATTTTCCTACCAATCTATCCCCCTAGGAGCATGCGCGTAGTACTTGATTTTTGATGGCTTCTAAATTTTTGCAATAAGTATATGAGTCCATGGATTATACGCACTCTCACCTTTCCGCCTTTGCTAGCCTCTTCGGTACCGTGCATTGCCCTTTCTCACCTTGAGAGTTGGCGCAAACTTCGCCGGTGCATCCAAACCCCGTGATACGATACGCTCTATCACACATAAACCTCCTTATATCTTCCTCAAAACAGCCACCATACCTACCTATTATGGCATTTCCATAGCCATTCTGAGATATATTGCCATGCAACTTCCACCATCATCATCATGACATACATTACTTTTGTCATATTTCAATTGCATGATCATGTAGTTGACATCGTATTTGTGGCAAGGCCACCATGCATTATTTTTCATACATGTCACTCTTGATTCATTGCACCATCCCGGTACACCGCCGGAGGCATTCATATAGAGTCATATCTTGTTCTAAGTTTTGAGTTGTAATCCTTATGTTGTAATCAATAAAAGTGTGATGATCATCATTATTAGAACATTGCCCAAATAAAAGAAAAATAAAAAAAGAGAAAGGCCAAAAAAAAGAAAGGCTAAAAAAGGGCAATGCTACTATCTCTTTTTCCACACTTGTGCTTCAAAGTAGCACCTTGTTCTTCATGTAGTGAGTATCATATATTGTGCTTCAAAGTAGCACCTTGTTCTTCATGTAGTGAGTCTCATAAGTTGTCTTTTTATACTAGTGGGAATTTTTCATTATAGAACTTGGCTTGTATATTCCTACGATAGGCTTACTCAAATGCCCTAGGTCTTCATGAGCAAGCAAGTTGGATGCACACCCACTAGTTTTCTTTTGTTGAGCATTCATAGCTCTAGTGCATCCGTTGCATGGAAATCCCTACTCCTCATGTTGACATCAATTGATGGGCATCTCCATAGCCCGTTCATTAGCCTCGTCAATGTGAGACTTTCTCCTTTTTTGTCTTCTCCACACAATCCCCACCATCATATTCTATTCCACCCATAGTGCTATATCCATGGCTCACGCTCATGTATTGCGTGAAGGTTGAAAAAGTTTGAGATTATTTAAGTATGAAACAATTGCTTGGCTTGTCATCGGGGGTATAGAAGTTGGGAACATGTTTGTGTGATGAAAATGAAGCATAATCTAACTATATGATTTTGTGGGGATGAACTTTCTTTTGCCATGTTATTTTGATAAGACATGATTGCTTTGGTTAGTATGCTTGAAGTATTATTATTTTTGTGTCAATATGAACTTTTGTCTTGAATCTTTCAGATCTGAATATTCATATCACAATTAAGAAGTTTTACATTGAAATTATGCCAAAGTATCACTCCGCATCAAAAATTCATTTTTTTTATCATTTACCTACTCGAGGACGAGCAGGAATTAAGCTTGGGGATGCCTGATACGTCTCCAACATATCTATAATTTTTTATTGCTCCATGCTACTTTATCTACTGTTTGGACTATATTGGGCTTTATTTTCCACTTTTATATTATTTTTGGGACTAATCTATTAACCGGAGGCCCAGCCCAGAATTGTTGTTTTTTGCCTTTTTCAGTATTTCGAAGAAACAGAATATCAAACGGAGTACAAACGGAATAAAACCTTCGGGAACGTGATTTTCTCATCAGATAAGACCCAGGAGACTTGGACCCTCCGTCAAGAAAGCCACGAGGCGTTCACGAGGGTGGAGGGCGCCCCCCTGGTGCGCCCCCCTACCTCGTGGGCCCCTTGAAGCTCCACCGACGTACTCCTTCCTCCTATATATACCTACATATCCCCAAACGATCAGAACAGGAGCAAAAATCCTAATTCCACCGCCGCAACCTTCTATATCCACGAGATCCCATCTTGGGGCCTGTTCCGGAGCTCCCCGGATGGGGCATCCACCATGGAGGGCTTCTACATCAACACCATAGCCCCTCCGATGAAGTGTGAGTAGTTTACTTCAGAACTTCAGGTCCATAGCTAGTAGCTAGATGGCTTCTTCTCTCTTTTTGGATCTCAATACAAAGTTCTCCCCCTCTCTTGTGGAGATCTATTCGATGTAATCTTCTTTTTGTGGTGTGTTTGTTGAGAACGATGAATTGTGGGTTTATAATCAAGTATTATCTATGGAAAACATTTGATTCTTCTCTGAAATCTTTTATGTATGATTGAGTTATCTTTGCAAGTCTCTTCGAATTATCCTTTTTGGTTTGGCCAACTAGATTGGTAGTTCTTGCAATGGGAGAAGTGCTTAGCTTTGGGTTCAATCTTGCGGTGTCCTTACCCAGTGACAGAAAGGGTTGCAAGGCACGTATTGTATTGTTGCCATCAAGGATAACAAGATGGTTTTTTTTATCATATTGCATGAATTTATCCCTCTACATCATGTCATCTTGCTTAAGGCATTACTCTGTTTTTACTTAATACTCTAGATGCATGTTGGATAGCGGTCGATGAGTGGAGTAGTAGTAGTAGATGCAGAATCATTTCGATCTACTTGTCTCGGACGTGATGCCTATATACATGATCAATGCCTAGATATACTCATAACTATGCTCAATTCTGTCAATTGCTCAACAGTAATTTGTTCACCCACCGTAGAATACTTATGCTCTTGGGAGAAGCCACTAGTGAAACCTATGGCCCCCGGGTCTATTCTCATCATATCAATCTCTATCACTTTATTTACTTGCTTTGTTTTTACTTTGCCTTTTACTTTTACTTTGCATCTATCTATCAAAAATACCAAAAATATTATCTATCACATCTCACTCTCATAAGTGACCGTGAAGGGATTGACAACCCCTAATCGCGTTGGTTGCAAGTTGCTATCGTTTTGTGTAGGTACGAGGGACTTGTGCGTGGTCTCCTACTGGATTGATACCTTGGTTCTCAAAAACTGAGGGAAATACTTACGCTACTTTGCTGCATCATCCTCTCCTCTTCGGGGAAAACCAACGCAGTGCTCAAGAGGTAGCAAGAAGAATTTCTGGCGCCGTTGCAGGGGAGGCTCATGCAAGCAAGTCTGGGCGCGACACCGAGGTGTCATCTCGACAAGACCTGGACCAGGGAGGACATATCCCTAGTGCCGAACATGCAGGGATGGATACGGCCCCCGGGACCTCTAGGGTTCTGGGATCGAGCAAGCGGCCCTCCCTGATGGCGGGGGGCCATCCCAAGCCGTCGGCATCCTCTGTTCAAGCAGAGTTGCCTGGCGGTCTATTGACAGCGTTGAAGAACGCATCTATTGTTGACGAGCATCGAGCCATTGTGGGCGAGGTGGTTGAAAGGATTCAGTCCGCCGAGAGCGGGCTGAACGCATCCTGCCTTAGTCTTATAAAGGCTTTTGAGGTATGTCTCCTAGGAAACCTTTAAGGAATTGTCATAATATAAGTAGTAGCCCCTGATACACTGTCCGGCGAAGGAGACAGAGCCGGGCAGGGGACCAGACCCTCTGCCTTTGCAGGAGCCTGTGTAAATGATGTATACCCTTTGGTGTAAAAACAGGCATCCGCCGAGAGGACTTCCGCTTTCAAGGCGGAAGTTTCTGAACTGAAGCAGAACCTTGCACGGTCCGAGGAAGAACTCGGCCGTGTGAGGAAGCAACTGGAAGACAAGCAAGGTATGTTGAAAACATTTGTCTTGGATTTGGCACGAACGAAAGGTTGCGCAAAATAATTTTTTTAATATTGTGTGCTTTAGGAGCGTTTGCCAAATATGAGGCACTAAAGAAAGATTTGGCGGATGCCAACAAGAAGGCCGAGGCCGAACAGGCGCTTCGTGAAAAACACGAGGCCAGGGTTATCACCGCTGAGCGGGAGCTCCAGGAAGCTGTGGAGAGAAGCGAGAGTTTGGAGCAGAGTCTAAAAGGGAAAGAATCCGAGCTCGCTCAAGCTCTCGAGGATGTAGAAGGTGTGCGGGAAGAAGCCCGAGGTGCTGCGCGGGACATTCAGGAGGCCCGAAAAGTGGCAGCTGGTAAGGCCTTATGGTATTCTTAGCTTCCTGTATGCTAGAATGTGAAGAATCCAAGCGGCAGGCTGAATTCTTATTTTTCCAGGGGCTTTTGCGGATCTTCCTCGCAGCATATCAAGTGCTGCTCAGTTCTATCGCATCGAGGAGAAGAAGGCTGCGGAGAGGGATTTCTAGTCGCAGTATCTGGCGCCGAACTATCCGGTGCCATTTATCGATCAGATGAAACAGCTGATCGAACTGCACCAGGCGGCCGAACTAGCCATGAAGGACTTAGTTGTCCGGCTGTGGCCTGCGAATCCGATTCCAAGCAGCTACTTCGCACTCGTCAAGAGGATCGTGGGTGCCTGTCCTCGGCTAGATGCTATCAAGCGATCGGTCTGCATAGAAGGCACGCGTATGGCTTTTGCCCATCTGAAAGTGCATTGGGGGAGGCTGGACGCGGAAAAGCTGATCGCAAACCCGAGCTGTATTATGAAGGTGTGATGAAGGGGGCCCGCCTTGTGGCGGACAAGTGTACTAAAGACATTATTTTTCCCTGAGGGCATCTATGCCACTTGTTGTAATATGGGATAATGGCATGTTTGTTATATATTGCCTGTTTTATTTGAACATATGTTCTTCCTATGCAGATGTTTATTGTATGCAAATTCTGGGAGTTGGCCAGTCGTCAGCTTCTGCCCCCTCGTAAAAAGGATACAGGGGTGTTTGGGATATATCTGAACGCTCTTTATCCCATAGTTGGGTCCTTTTAAGGAGGTGTATCTTTCCGCGAACCAGGCAATCGGACTATAGGGCTTTATTACTCTCACTTAGCCATAGGAATTTGAGTATGGTCGGCACAGCCCCTAGTGTTCGGAAGGCCGAACTAGGGGCTCTATTGGCGCCTGATCGGAAGACCGATCCATCGCACTTAGCATTTATGATGGCGTTATGCGGAATAAATCTTTAAGGATTTTATGACCTCTCAAACAGCGGACCGACTCTTGCTTCATCATGACAGTCGGTTTTCGGCTTTCTCTACTGAGGTGCTCGTCCGGCTGAACCGGGACATAATCGCAGTAGTTCTCCAAGAGCTACCTTAGCCGATAGAACGGAACGTAAGGAACCAAAACATGGGAGCCGGGCAAACCCAACCAATGACCCAAGACATGATTCAGAGCAGATGCATATAGAGCTATAAGTTCGGGGGCCGTACAACCGAAAAGGTGGTCGGACTTGCTTGCCGTACTGTAGAGCCCCTGGTGCAACCAGGCGAACACGGAGCGTGGCTTTTATTTTTGGCAAAGAGGCGTCGGCGATGAACGACAGCCGGTAATTGCTATTTACGCATTGTAGTAGAATTTTATGTCTATGCATATTAGTATGATGTATGGAAAGAGGTGTTGTTTGACGGAACCTGTTATGGCCGGACTGGAGGGGGCTATGAGCGGGTCGAGAGTGAATCCGAACTGCCTTCTAACTGCATGTTCCTTCCTTTGTGTGACCGGGATAATTCCATGCCGCTAGTTCTGTTCTGCGTGAATCATTAGTTTGCAAATGCGAAATTCATGAAGACAGCTAGGTGTCCTCTTGTTTTTGCTCCCAGGGTCCGGGCCCTGGTATACCCAGTCGTTAGACCGTGAGGTAGTACGGACTCCGCAGTGGATGTCCGGATGGTTGGCCTGGGTAATTTACCATGTAGAATCTAGTTGACGTTGTTTTTCTTGTTAGCATACGGTAAGCTATCGTATGGGAAGGTGCCGAGGATTTATTCTTTGGCGTAGTATTTTTGGATGGTCCGAAGGCGACCGTTTAGAGTGGTGGGCCAACAGAACTTGGCCTTTGCGCCTTACATCTTTTAGGAGATGTTTTCCGTGGCGTCATACCCTTGTGGGCTTTGTGTGTTATGGAGCCCCCGAATTACTAGGTCTAGAGGCACTGCAATTAACTTGCCGTGGTTTAGGTGGTCCTGGGCGGTCGGCCGTACTGTTACGCTCTGGGGGGGGGGGGTCTTGATGATTCATCTCCCCTTTATTGCTTCCGGCGTGCGACCAGCCGCTTTGTTTTGAGAATCCTGCATTCTCTATTGGTATGCTTTGCCTTCCTTCTCGGGGTACCATGAATTTCACATGGCTGATCCAACGTGTATCTTCGGTCGAGTAGGCTTGTGCTGCTCTTTGCCTATTTGTCGGACTGAGCGTTGCCGAACTTGGCACCAGCTTCCTTGTCTTGATGTTTATGACCCTTATGCCGAGGTCTGAGGGTGCCTCTTCGTATCTACTGCTTGCCGCCTTGGACCGTAGTGATGCGTGGGCGTGTGCGTGCGTGCCCGTGGTTTTCCTGCTCGAGTTGGGGTAGCCAGTTGTGCCGTATGTGCCCTTTATTGGGGCTCTCGAGTTCGTATTTTTCGGCGGCCAGTAATTTGGTCCACCTATCCTCTAGCGCATCTTGGTCCGCTGTGAGCTGCTCTTGTTTCCTTTGCAGGCTCCTTGCTGTAGCCATGAGCCGTCGCTTGAAGCGAACTTGTTCCACTAGGTCCTCTGGTACACCAAATTCGTCGTTGTAGAGGCTTTCCTCGTCGTCGGAGGGGGGTGTCTGATTGTCCCTCTCCCAGTATCCCATCGTCATTGGTCCGGCCTGCTTAAGTGTAGGCTGACTCGGGTGGTATTCCTTTTTGGCACCATCTGGACTGCTCTCGTTTCCGGGGCCGTTTTTGGTGTGGCAGGGTTTGGATTGGTACCGATGATGCACATGTTGTGCATTTCTTCTTGAGGGGTTATCCTCCCTTTCCTCGTTGCCATTAGTTTCCTTCGGAGTGTCCACCATATATATATCATATGAGGAGGTGGCTGTCCACCGCCAGGTGAGCGGTGGCTCCTGTGATTCTCCTACATCATCGTCCATACCGTCGATGTCTTTGGAGTCAAAGTCAAGCACGTCGGTTAGATCATCGATCGTGGCAATGAAGTGGGTGGTGGGTGGGCAATGAATTCCATCGTTGTCTGCTTCCCACTCGAGCCAGACATAGTTCGGCCCGGAGTCTCCTGACAAGGAGAGAGACTTCAATAAGTCCAGCATGTCGCCAAAGGGCAAGTGCTGAAAAACGTCCGCCGCGGTGAACTCCATCACCGGAGCCCAACCAGGATCGGCGGGCTCGGGGGCGCGGGACTGGAACCTGCGTCCGGATATGAATCCGGGGGTCCAGAGTCACAGGTTCCCTCAGAGGTGAAACATGTGTTCGGCTCCATCGCCGATGGAGGTACGGCCTACGGGGCGGGGTCCAGCCCTCCGTCCTTTGGCGAAGCAACCTGTCCTGGATTTATATCCGAGGCTTCTGCGGGGATGATATCCCGAGCGACGTCTGACAGCAGGTCTAAGCCGTGCTCATCGCAACTGTTCGGCTCTTCTGGCGCTGGCCCGAATCCGTCGAAGATCAAGTCTCGGCGGATATCCGCCGTGTAGTTCAGGTTTCCGAACTTTATTTGATGGCCGGGGGCGTAGCTATCGATCTGCTCCAAGTGTCCAAGCGAATTGGCCCGCAGCACAAAGCCACGGAACACGAAGATCTGTCCGGGGAGGGAAGTCTCGCCCTGGACCGCGTCGTTAGTGACGATTGAAGGAGCCATCGAGCCTGACAGTGACGTCACAGAGGAACTCTCAATGAAAGCACCAATGTCGGTGTCAAAACCGGTGGATCTCGGGTAGGGGGTCCCGATCTGTGCATCAAGGCTGATGGTAACAAGAAATAAGGGACACAGATGTTTACCCAGGTTCGGGCCCTCTCGATGGAGGTAAAACCCTACTTCCTGCTTGACTAATATTGATGATATGGGTAGTACAAGAGTAGATCTACCACGAGATTGTAGATGCTAAACCCTAGGAGCTAGCCTATGATGGTATGAATTTAATTGTGATCAGCCTTCTAAGAACCAACCTCTCCGGTTTATATAGACACCAGAGAGGGCTAGGGTTTACATGGATTCGGTTACAAGGAAGGAGATATAATATCCGGATCGCCAAGCTTGCCTTCCACGCCAAGGAAAGTCCCATCCGGACACGGGCCGAAGTCTTGAGTCTTGTATCTTCACGCTTCAATAGTCCGGACGTGGTACACAGTCCGGCTGTCCGGATACACCCTAATCCAGAACTCCCTCAGCCATCAGAGACATGAACAAGACATGAAGAGTTTGGTGACATTGAATATTTATTGACCTTTAGAAGACCAAACCCCTGTTATATACCTACGTTAGATGCGACGATTGTGAGCTGTCATTTGTTTGATGTTTTTCTGACAGCCACAAAATAAAATCGGTCTCTTCAAAACTATTGTTTGTATTGTGTGTATCCCTCTCTACCTCTCTTATCTCACCCCAAAACCCTTAAAACCAATAGAGGATGAATGGAGATGAACTCATATTTTCTGGACCGATGACTCAATTGGGGATGGGCCGATGGATTCAGAACATGGAAGATCACATGAAGAATAACACTATAGCCGGAAAGGATATGGCCCAGCATGCTCTTCAGTGCTTTGAAAGAGGTGCTGCTACTTGGTGGAGGATGTACCAAACCTGTTGGGGAACATAGTAATTTCAAAAAAATTCCTACGCACACGCAAGATCATGGTGATGCATATCAATGAGAGGGGAAAGTGTTGTCCACGGATCCTCGTAGACCGAGAGCGGAAGCGTTATGGCAACACGGTTGATGTAATCGTACGTCTTCACGATCAACCAATTCTAGTACCGAACGTACGGCACCTCCGCGATCTGCACACGTTTAGCTCGGTGACGTCCCACGAACTCACGATCCAGTAGAGCTTCGAGGGAGAGCTTCGTCAGCACGACGGCATGATGACGGTGATGATGAAGCTACCGGCGCAGGGCTTCGCCTAAGCACTACGACGATATGACCGAGGTGGATTATGGTGGAAGGGGGCACCACACACGGCTGGAAACAATCAGTTGTGTGTCCTAGGGTGCCCCCCTGTCCCCTTATATAAAGGAGCAAGGGGGGAGGCTGGCCGGTCTTGGGGAGCGCCAAGGAGAGGGGGAGTCCTCCTCCTAGTAGGAGTAGGACTCCCCTTTTCCTTGTCAAACTAGGAATGGGGAAGGGGGAAGGAAGGAGAGGGAGAGGGGGAGGAAAGAGGGGGCGCCGCCCCCCTCCTTGTCCAATTCGGACTCCCAAGGTGGGTGGGCACAGCCAGCCCTAAGGTCCCTCCTCTATCTCTCACAAGGCCCATGTTGGCCCATTAGTTCCCCCGGGGGTTCCGATAACACCCCGACACTCCGATACTTATCCGGTGACCCCCGGAACTCATCGGGTGTCCGAATATAGTCATCCAATATATCAATCTTTATGTCTCGACCAATTCGAGACTCCTCGTCATGTCCGTGATCACATTCGGGACTCCGAACTACCTTTGGTACATCAAAACACATAAACTCATAATACCGATCGTCACCGAATGTTAAGCGTGCGGACCCTACAAGTTCGAGGACTACGTAGACATGACCGAGACACGTCTCCGATCAATAACCAATAGCGGAACCTGGATGTTCATATTGGCTCCTACATATTCTACGAAGATCTTTATCGGTCAAACCGCATAACAACATACGTTGTTCCTTTTGTCATCGGTATGTTACTTGCCCGAGATTCGATCGTCGGTATCTCAATACCTAGTTCAATCTCGTTACTGGCAAGTCTATTTACTCATTCCGTAATGCATTATCCCGCAACTAACTTGTTAGTCACATTGCTTGCAAGGCTTATAGTGATGTGCATTACCGAGAGGGCCCAAAGATACCTCTCCGACAATCGGAGTGACAATCCTAATCTTGATCTATGCCAGCTCAACAAGTACCATCGGAGACACCTGTAGAACACCTTTATAATCACCCAGTTACGTTGTGACGTTTGGTAGCACACAAAGTGTTCTTCCAGTATTCGATAGTTGCATAATCTCATAGTCATAGGAAGATGTATAAGTCATGAAGAAAGTAATAGCAATATACTAAACGATCAAATGCTAAGCTAACGGAATGGGTCAAGTCAATCACATCATTCTCTAATGATGTGATCCCGTTAATCAAATGACAACTCATGTCTATGGCTAGGAAACTTAACCATCTTTGATTCAACGAGCTAGTCAAGTAGAGGCATACTAGTGACACTCTGTTTGTCTATGTATTCACACATGTACTAAGTTTCCGGTTAATACAATTATAGTATGAATAATAAACATTTAACATGATATAAGTAAATATAAATAACAACTTTGTTATTGCCTCTAGGGCATATTTCCTTCAGTCTCCCACTTGCACTAGAGTCAATAATCTAGATTACACAGTAATGATTCTAACACCCATGGAGTCTTGGTGCTGCTCATGTTTTGCTCGTGAGAGAGGCTTAGTTAATGGGTCTGCAACATTTAGATCCGTATGTATCTTGCAAATCTCTATGTCTCCCACCTTGAATTGATCGCGGATGGAATTGAAGCGTCTCTTGATGTGCTTGGTTCTCTTGTGAAATCTGGATTCTTTTGCCAAGGTAATTGCACCAGTATTGTCACAAAAGGTTTTCATTGGACCCGATGCACTAGTTATGACACCTAGATTGGATATGAACTCCTTCATCCAAACTCCTTCATTTGCTGCTTCTGAAGCAGCTATGTACTCCGCTTCACACGTAGATCTCGCCACGACGCTTTGCTTAGAACTGCACCAACTTACAGCTCCGCTGTTCAATATAAATACATATCCGGTTTGTGACTTAGAGTCATCCGGATCAGTGTCAAAGCTTGCATCAACGTAATCATTTACGATGAGCTCTTTGTCACCTCCATAAACGAGAAACATATCCTTAGTCCTTTTCAGGTATTTCAGGATGTTCTTGACCGCTGTCCAGTGATCCACTCCTGGATTACTTTGGTACCTCCCTGCTAAACTGATAGCAAGGCACACATCAGGTCTGGTACACAGCATTGCATACATGATAGAGCCTATGGCTGAAGCATAGGGAACACCTTTCATTTTTCTATCTATCTTCTCCAGTGGTCGGGCATTGAGTCTGACTCAACTTCACACCTTGTAACATAGGCAAGAACCCTTTCTTTGCTTGATCCATTTTGAACTTCTTCAAAACTTTGTCAAGGTATGTGCTTTGTGAAAGTCCAATTAAGCATCTTGATCTATCTCTATAGATCTTGATGCCTAATATATAAGCAGCTTCACCGAGGTCTTTCATTGAAAAATTCTTATTCAAGTATCCTTTCATGCTATTCAGAAATTCAGTATCATTTCCGATCAACAATATGTCATCCACATATAATATGAGAAATGCTACAGAGCTCCCACTCACTTTCTTGTAAATACAGGTTCTCCAAAAGTCTGTATAAATCCATATGCTTTGATCACACTATCAAAGAGTATATTCCAACTCCGAGAGGCTTGCACCAGTCCATAAATGGATTGCTGGAGCTTGCACGCTTTGTTAGCACCTTTTGGATTGACAAAACCTTCTGGTTGCATCATATACAACTCTTCTTTAAGATATCCATTAAGGAATGCAGTTTTGACATCCATTTGCCAAATTTCATAATCATAAAATGCGGCAGTTGCTAACATGATTCGGACAGACTTAAGCATCGCTACAGGTGAGAAGGTCTCATCGTAGTCAACTCCTTGAACTTGTCGAAAACCTTTCGCAACAAGTCGAGCTTTGTAGACAGTAACATTACCGTCAACGTCAGTCTTCTTCTTAAAGATCCATTTATTCTCAATGGCTTACCTATTATCGAGCAAGTCAACCAAAGTCCACACTTTGTTCTCATACATGGATCCCATCTCAGATTTCATGGCCTCAAGCCATTTCGCGGAATCTGGGCTCATCATCGCTTCCTCATAGTTCGTAGGTTCGTCATGGTCAAGTAACATGACCTCCAGAATAGGATTACCGTACCACTCTGGTGCAGATCTTACTCTGGTTGACCTACGAGGTTCGGTAGTAACTTGATCTGAAGTTACATGATCATCATCATTAGCTTCCTCACTAACTGGTGTAGGAGTCACAGGAACAGATTTCTGTGATGAACTACTTTCCAATAAGGGAGCAGGTACAGTTACCTCATCAAGTTCTACTTTCCTCCCACTCACTTCTTTCGAGAGAAACTCCTTCTCTAGAAAGGATCCATTCTTAGCAACGAATGTCTTGACTTTGGATCTGTGATAGAAGGTGTACCCAATAGTCTCCTTTGGGTATCCTATGAAGACACATTTCTCTGATTTGGGTTCGAGCTTATCAGGTTGAAGCTTTTTCACATAAGCATCTGATAATCCCCGAGTGCAGGGAATCATTGTAGCAATTCCCAATGGTGGAAGTTGTAGGACCTTGAGAAGAGGTGTCTAGAGGGGGGGGGGGTGATTAGACACTAAGTACCAAAGTTGCAGTTTTTAAGTTTCCTTAAGGTTATGTGGAGTTTAGGCACAAGTTTAACATTCACAATACATATCAAGCAAGCATGCAAAGAGTATATGAGCAGCGGAAAGTAAAGCATGCAACTTGCAAGAATGTAAAGGGAAGGGTTTGGAGGATTCAAACGCAATTGGAGACACGAATGTTTTTGGCGTGGTTCCGATAGGTGGTGCTATCGTACATCCACGTTGATGGAGACTTCAACCCACGAAGGGTAACGGTTGCGCGAGTCCACGGAGGGCTCCACCCACGAAGGGTCCACGAAGAAGCAACCTTGTCTATCCCACCATGGCCGTCGCCCACGAAGGACTTGCCTCACTAGCGGTAGATCTTCATGAAGTAGGCGATCTCCTTGCCCTTACAAACTCCTTGGTTCAACTCCACAATCTTGTCGGAGGCTCCCAAGTGACACCTAGCCAATCTAGGAGACACCACTCTCCAAGAAGTAACAAATGGTGCGTTGATGATGAACTCCTTGCTCTTGTGATTCAAATGATAGTCTCCCCAACACTCAACTCTCTCTCATAGGTTTTGGATCTGGTGGAAAGAGGATTTGAGTGGAAAGCAACTTGGGGAAGGCTAGAGATCAAGATTCATATGGTAGGAATGGAATATATTGGCCTCAACACATGAGTAGGTAGTTCTCTCTCAGAAAATGTATGCTGGAAGTGTCGGTTCAGTCTGATGGCTCTCTCTACGAATGAAGAGGAGGTGGAGGGGTATATATAGCCTCCACACAAAATCTAACCATTACACACAATCTACCAAACCCGGTGGGACCTAATCGTTAAACTCGGTCAGACCGATTCAGCAAATAATGTGACCGTTAGGGTTTTCGGTGGGACCGAAATGCAAATCGGTGAGACCGATATGGTTAGGGTTAGGGCATAACGTAATCTTGGTAGGACCGATTACACAAACTCGGTGAGACCGATTTTGGTAACAAGCTTTCCAGAGAGTTGGTCAGGCAAACTCGGTGGGACCGATTACTCAAACTCGGTGGGACCGATTTTGGTAATGGACATACATAGAGAGATTACAATCTCATCTTGGTGAGACCGAGATACCTATTGGTAAGACCGATTTGCTTAGGATTTGTGGCAGTGGCTATGACTTTTGGAATCGGTGGCGCTGGATAGGAAGAATTAGTGTGACAGATTTTGGCTTTAGGTTTAGGTCATTTGTGGAAGTGGGAAAGTAGCTGAGGGTTTTGGAGCATATCACAAAGCACATGAAGCAAGAGGCTCATTAAGCAACACCTCATCCCTCCTTGATAGTATTGGCTTTTCCTATATACTCAATGTGATCTTGGATCACTAAAATATAAAATGAAGAGTCTTGAGCTTGGAGCTTGAGCCAATCTTTTGTCCTTAGCATCTTGAAGGGGTTCCCACATCCTTTAGTCCATGCCACTCCACTGTTGAACTTACCTGAAACATGCTAGATAAAAGCGTTAGTCCAACAAGAGATATGTTGACATTAATTACTAAAACCACCTAGGGAGCACTTGTGCTTTCAGAAGTGATAAGTATGGAGTGTCAAACCACAAGGAGCTAAAGGCAAGATCAATATTCTCTCAAGTCCTATCTGCCACTGATACGACTCTACGTACACCGAATGTTTGCTTCCAACTAGAAACGAGAAATAAAACTACGTTGTCGGTATGAAGAGGATAACTTTGCATGATATTGGAGAGCTAAGACATAAAAGTAGGTGTTGTTATCATGAAGTTAGAATATATTACTAAGTATTATAAATAGCGAGTGTGGAATAAGGATGGGCCGGTGTGCAGAATTATCCTAGGCAATTGTTAACAAGACCGATAGTCGTCATTGCAATTTCATATGAGGGAGAGGCATAAGCTAACATACTTTCTCTTCTTGGATCATACGCACTTATGATTGGAACTCTAGCAAGCATCCGCAACTACTAAAGATCATTAAGGTAAAACCCAACCATAGCATTAAAGCATCAAGTCCCCTTTATCCCATACGCAACAACCCCCTTACTCGGGTCTATGCTTCTACCTCTCAAGCAACCAACTATAAGCGAATCAATAGGACAACACCAGAATAAAACATACAACTCGTACCAATCTAGATCATCAATCAACCCAAAGACAAAGGATATCTACTCAAAACATCATAGGATGGCAACACATCATTGGATCATAATATGTGGCATAAAGGACCATGTTCAAGTAGGGATTACAACGGGGTGCGGGAGAGTGGACCACGTAAAATAGATGAGGATGGTGATGATGATGGTGATGTTGATGAAGATGATCACCGCGACGATGATTCCCCTCCCGATGGCACTCTGGCGCCACCGAGAGAGAGGAGGAGAGGATCTCCCCCTTGCGCTTCCTCCTCCATGGCCTCCCCCTAGATGGGGAGAGGTTCTCCCTCTGGTCCTTGGCCTTCATGGCGATGATGGCCCCTTCGGGATCCTCCTCCATGGCCTCCGGTAATGTTGGCCCCCTCCGGCAGGGTGCCAGAGAGGGCCTAGATTGATTTCTCGTGGCTACAGAGGCTTGCGGCGGTGGAACTTCCGATCTAGGTCAAGTTCTGGAAGTTTGGGGATTTATAGGAGAGGTTGGCGTCGAGGGCCCATAGGGAGTCCATGAGGCAGGGGGCGCGTTCCAAGGGGTGGGTGCGCCCTCCACCCTCGTGGGGCCCACGAGACTCCCCTACGGTAACTCTTCGTTCCAGTATTTTTTATATTTTCCAGAAAAAATCTCCGTTGATTTTCAGCGCATTTCGAGAACTTTTATTTCTGCACAAAACAACACCTTGGTAGTTTTGCTGAAAACAGCGTCAGTCCGGGTTAGTTCTAATGAAATCATATAAAACTATTGTAAACATGGCATGAATACTTCATAAATTATAGATACGTTGGAGACATATCAGCATCCCCAAGCTTAATTCCTGCTTGTCCTCGAGTAGGTAAATGATAAAAGATATAATTTATGAAGTGTGAATGCTAGCAAGTGCATAAGTTTGATCAATGATAGTTCCAATCACTTTTTCTAGTATCATTATGTATCATAACAGTAGCTCAACTCATAAAACTTCTCATGATCAATTAACAAGCTATTCACATGTTAAAGTATAGATCATAAACTTTCTTGAAAACAAACAAACCGTGCTCTTAGTCATCGAACAATTGCAATTCATCTTATTTTCGGGAAGGGTCTATGTAAGAGCTTTGATTCAGCAAACTCCACATACTCCACTATCATTTAATCTTTCACGGTTGCTAACACTCACGTGATATTTGTGGGTTCAAAGCTTTAATCGGACACAGAGAAAGATAGGGGCTTATAGTTTTGCCTCCCAACCTTTTACCTCAAGGGTAATGTCAACAATAATAGTTCATGATAACTTACATCCAATTGGATATATATATATATATATATGTATATATATATATATATATCAGGATCTTTCCAACACAATGTGCTTTCCTAAGGATAAAATGTAAAAAGGAAAGGTGAAGATCACCATCACTCTTGTATAAGGTATAAGGCAAGAATAAAAGATAGGCCCTTCGCAGAGGGAAGCAGAGGTTGTCATGTGCTTTTATAGTTGGATGCACAAAATCTTAATGTGGAAGAACATCACTTTATATTGCCACTTGTGATAGGGAACTTTATTATGCAGTCCGTCGCTTTTATTGCTTCCATATCACAAGATCGCATAAAGCTTATTTTCTCCATACTAATAGATCATACATTTTTAGAGAGCAATTTTTTATTGCATGCAACAATGATAACTTACTTGAAGGATCTTCTCAATCCATAGGTAGATATGGTGGACTCTCATGGCAAAACGGGTTTAAGGATATTCGGAAGCACAAGTAGTATCTCTACTTGGTGCAAAGAATTTGGCTAGCATGAGGGGGAAAGTCAAGCTCAACATGTTGGATGATCCATGACAATATACTTTATTTTGGATATAAGAAAACATAACCCATTACGTTGTCTTCCTTGTGCAACATCAACCTTTTAGCATGCCATATTTTAATGAGTGCTCAGAATTACAAAAGATGTCCAATATAGTATATTTATATGTGAAATCTCTCTTCCTTCAATATTCTTTCATGAATTGTTCAGGTGACCAATTCTGCGTTTGCTAACTTCCACATAAATTTACTACCTCTTCTTATTCTGTGTTAATTCATTACTCCCCATGGTATAAGCATATGAAACATATATAAATTTAGATTTATGATATTCAATTCATTCAACCATTTACTCATAGGATATACGTGAAGCACATGAGTAAATGACAAAGTACTCCAAAATATATAAGTGAAGAACACCGAGTAGTCAAATAATTAACTAGCCATGGGAGGATTATTTTTCATTCAAGATTTCAGATCCAATGATTTTATTCAAACAGCAAGTAGAATTGAAAATACGCTCCAAGCAAAACACATATCATGTGACGAATAAAAATATAGCTCCGAGTAAGGTATACTGATAGTTTTGAAGACGAAAGAGGGGATGCCTTCCGGGGCATCCCCAAGCTTAAGTGCTTGAGTCTTCCTTGAATATTACCTTGGGGTGCCTTGGGCATCCCCAAGCTTAGGGTCTTTCCATTCCTTATTCTCCTCATATCGATATCTCACCCAAAGCTTGAAAACTTCAATGACACAAAACATAACGAAATTTCATGAGATAGGTTAGTATGATAAAGAGTAAACCATTCACTTTGGTATTGTCAAAGACAAGGTTCATAATTGTTCTCACACAACGCCTACTGTACCATATCATTTCTACAATTTATATTGAGAAATATAAGCCATAGAAACTAGAAAACATGCAAACTATGCAATGAAAACAGAATCTGTCAGAAACAGAACAGTCTGTAATGACATGAACAGAAACCATACTTCTGCTACTCCAAAAATTATGAAATAAATTTTTGGACGTGAGGAATTTGTCTATTAATCTTCTGCAAAAAGAATCAACTCAAAAGCACTCTTCTGTAAAAAAATTGACAGCCAATCTCGTGAGCGCAAAGTTTCTGTTTTTTATAGCAAGACCACATTAACTTTCGCCCAAGTCTTCCCAAAGGTCTTACTTGGCACTTTATTGAAACAAAAGCTATAAAACATGATTGATATAGTAGCTTAATCATGTAATCTTTTCTTTAATTCCTTTTAGCTAGGCATGATGATTTCAATGACTCACATAAAAGATAAGAATTGAAACATAAAAAGAGCATCATGAAGAATATGACTAGCACATTTAAATCTAACCCACTTCCTATGCCTAGGGATTTTCTGAGCACATAATTTATAGGAACAAGAATCAACTACCATAGGAAGGCAAAACAAGTATAACTTCAAAACTTTAAGCACATAGAGAGGAAACTTGATATTATTGCAACTCCTACAAGCATATATTCCTCCCTCATAATAATTTTCAGTAGCATAATGAATGAATTCAACAATATAACCATCACATAAAGCATTCTTTTCATGATCTACAAGCATAGAAATTTTACAATTCTCCACATAAGTAAAATTCTTCTCATTCAAAATAGTGAGATCACTAATTCCTAAAGTTGACACTCTTCCAAACCCACTTTAGATGATAATATTATTCTTACTCCAAAAGATATAAGTGATGTTCATGGATAATTCTACAATTAATATAGTCTAAATAATATCCAAGCTCAAACTATATAAGTGAAGCACACGAAGCATTCTATAAAACCATAGTCAAAAGATTTAAGTGAAGCACAAAGAGCATTCTATAAGGTCATACTCAAAAGATATAAGTGAAGCACATGAATAATTCTATAAATCAATGAAGGGAAATCTCATACTAGCATGGTTCTTAAAGAAAAAGAAAAACACAAAGGACACAAATCATGTGAACAAAACAAAAACCGAGGTATACCGATAATTGTTGAAGAAGAAAGATGGGATGCCAACCGGGGCATCCCCAAGCTTAGATGCTTGAGTATCCTTGGAATATTTACTCGGGGTGCCTTGGGCATCCCCAAGATTGAACTATTGCCTCTCTTTATTCTTCTCATATTGATAGCTCCTCGATCTTCGAACACTTCATCCACACAAAACTTTAACAAAAACTTTGTGAGATCCGTTAGTATAATAAAGCAAATTACTACCATTAGGTACTGTTGCAAACTCATTCCAATTTCATATTAGAACTATATCTACTATATTCCAACTTCACCATGGTTCATACCCCCCGATACTACCCATAGATTCATCAAAATAAGCGAACAACACATGGAAAACAGAATCTGTCAAAAACATGACAGTCTATAGTAATTTGGAAGTTTAGTATACTTTTGTAATTCCAAAAATTCTAGAAAAAATATGACAATTTAAAAACTTTGTACAGAAGTAATGTGCAAAATGTTTCAGACCCATTTGACTTTCCAGTAAAAAAAATCTAAATTCACGCGCTACAGCCAAAGTTTCTGTTTTTGTACTGCACAAAGTAAACAAGCAATCTAATCATCCTAAAACCAAAGCTTGGGACATTATTGTTATAATACAATGGATATATACAAGGGGATAATTATTTACAGAGAAACTTCCATGAAAAATTCTACATTGTTTCCATGAGCATGAACACAAGTGCTCAAGGTCGACCCTCACTTCTTCAATGCATAACTTTCCAATCACTTCTCTTTTTGAAAAACTTTTTAGGCATGAGAGGCAAGTAATATTTTTTTGTATTTTCATTCTTAAAAAAAATATTGTATGTTTCACCCACAACTAAACAGAAACAAAAAGGAAAAACAAAATCTACTTAGTGAAGAAAGCAAACAAGCACACACGAGAATATCAACCCCACATTATTGCTCCCCGGCAACGTCGCCAGAAAAGAGCTTGATAATCCCCAACTGCAGGGAATCATTGTAGCAATTCCCAATGGTGGAAGTGATAAGTATGGAGAGTCGAACCCACAAGGAGCTAAAGGTAAGATCAATATTCTCTCAAGTCCTATCTGCCACTGATACGACTCTACGTACACCGAACGTTTGCTTCCAACTAGAAACGAGAAATAAAACTACGTTGTGGGTATGAAGAGGATAACTTTGCATGATATTGGAGAGCTAAGACATAAAAGTAGGTGTTGTTTTCATAAAGTTAGAATATATTACTAAATATTATAAATAGCGAGTGTGGAATAATGATGGGTCGGTGTGCAGAGTTATCTTAGGCAATTATTAACAAGACCGATAGTCGTCATTGCAATTTCATATGAGGGAGAGGCATAAGCTAACATACTTTCTCTTCTTGGATCATACACGCTTATGACTGGAAATCTAGCAAGCATCAACAACTACTAAAGATCATTAAGGTAAAAGGCAACCATAGCATTAAAGCATCAAGTCCACTTTATCCCATACGCAACAACCCCCTTACTCGGGTTTATGCTTCTGTCACTCAAGCAACCCACTATAAGCGAATCGTGAACGTATTGCAACACCCTACAGCGGGAATCCCTCACGCTTGCGCGACACGGAGGGCACAATAGGACAACACCAAAATAAAACATACAACTCGTACCAATCTAGATCATCAATCAACCCAAAGACAAAGGATATCTACTAAAAACATCATAGGATGGCAACACATCATTGGATCATAATATGTGGCATAAAGCACCATGTCCAAGTAGGGATTACAGCGGGGTGCGGGAGAGTGGACCGCATAAAGGAGATGAGGATGGTGATGATGATGGTGGTGTTGATGAAGACGGTCACCGCGGTGATGATTCCCCTCCCGATGGCACTCCGGCACCACCGAGAGAGAGGAGGATAGGATCTCCCCCTTGTGCTTCATCCTCCATGGCCTCCCCCCTAGATGGGGAGAGGTTCTCCCTCTGGTCCTTGGCCTTCATGGCGATGATGGCCCCTTCGGGATCCTCCTCCATGGCCTCCGGTGATGATGGCCCCCTCCGGCAGGGTGCCAGAGAGGGCCTAGATTGATTTCTCGTGGCTAAAGAGGCTTGTGGCGTTGGAACTTCTGATCTAGGTCAAGTTCTGGAAGTTTGGGGATTTATAGGAGAGGTTGGTGTCGAGAACAAGTCGGGGGGCCCCACAGGGAGTCCACCAGGCAGGGGGCGCGCCCTCCACCCTCGTGGGGCCCACGGGACTCCCCTCCAGTAACTCTTCCTTACAGTATTTTTTATATTTTCCAGAAAAAATCTCCGTTGATTTTCAGCGCATTCCTAGAACTTTTATTTCTGCACAAAAACAACACCACGGTAGTTCTGCTGAAAACAGCGTCTGTCCGGGTTAGTTCTAATCAAATCATACCAAAATCATATAAAACTATTGTAAACATGGCATGAATACTTCATAAATTATAGATACATTGCAGACGTATCAGCATCGCAGCCCCAAACTTTAAGAAACAGCAACTTGGGTTTCTTGCCAAACCACAGTTCATATGGTGTCGTCTCAACGGATTTAGATGGTGCCCTATTTAACGTGAATGCAGCCGTCTCTAAAGCATAACCCCAAAATGATAGCGGTAAATCAGTAAGAGACATCATAGATCGCACCATATCTAGTAAAGTACGATTACGATGTTTGGACACACCATTACGCTGTGGTGTTCCGGGTGGCGTGAGTTGTGAAACTATTCCGCATTGTTTCAAATGAAGACCAAACTCGTAACTCAAATATTATCCTCCATGATTAGATCCTAGAAACTTTATTTTCTTGCTAAGATGATTTTCCACTTCACTCTGAAATTCTTTGAACTTTTCAAATGTTTCAGACTTATGCCTCATCAAGTAAATATACCCATATCTTCTCAAATCATCTATGAAGGTGAGAAAATAACGATACCCGCCGTGAGCCTCAACATTCATCGGACCACATACATCAGTATGTATGATTTCCAACAAATCTGTTGCTCGCTCCAATGTTCCGGAGAACGGAGTTGTAGTCATCTTGCCCATGAGGCATGGTTCGCAAGTACCAAGTGATGCATAATCAAGTGATTCCAAAAGTCCATCAGAATGAAGTTTCTTCATGCGCTTTACACCAATATGACCCAAACGGCAGTGCCAAATAAGTTGCACTATAATTATCCACTCTACATCTTTTGGCTTCAATATTATGAATATGTGTATCACTACTATCGAGATTCAACAAAAATAGACCATTCTTCAAGGGTGCATGACCATAAAAGATATTACTCATATAAATAGAACAACCATTATTCTCTGATTTAAATGAATAACCGTCTCGCATCAAACAAGATCCGGATATAATGTTCATGCTCAACACTGGCACCAAATAACAATTATTCAGGTCTAAAACTAATCCCGAAGGTAGATGTAGAGGTAGCGTGCCGACCGCGATCACATCGACTTTGGAACCATTTCCCACGCGCATCGTCACCTAGTCCTTAGCCAATCTTCGCTTAATCCGTAGTCCCTGTTTCGAGTCGCAGATATTAGCAACAAAACCAGTATCAAATACCCAGGTGCTACTGCGAGCATTAGTAAGGTACACATCAATAACATGTATATCACATATACCTTTGTTCACCTCGCCATCCTTCTTATCCGCCAAATACTTGGGGCAGTTCCGCTTCCAGTGACCAGTCCCTTTGCAGTAGAAGCACTCAGTCTCAGGCTTAGGCCCAGACTTGGGCTTATTCACTTTAGCAGCAACTTGCTTGTCGTTCTTCTTGAAGTTCCCCTTCTTCCCTTTACCCTTTTTCTTGAAACTGGTGGTCTTGTTGACCATCAACACTTGATGCTCCTTCTTGATTTCTACCTTCGTAGCCTTTAGCATTGCGAAGAGCTTGGGAATTGTCTTATCCATCCCTTGCATGTTATAGTTCATCACGAAGCTCTTGTAGCTTGGTGGCAGTGATTGAAGAATTCTGTCAATGACACTATCATCAGGAAGATTAACTCCCAGTTGAATCAAGTGATTATTATACCCCAGACATTTTAAGTATATGTTCACTAACAGAACTATTCTCCTCCATCTTGCAGCTATAGAACTTATTGGAGACTTCATATCTCTCAATTCGGGAATTTGCTTGAAATATTAACTTCAACTCCTGGAACATCTCATATGCTCCATGACATTCAAAACGTCGTTGAAGTCCCGGTTCTAAGCCGTAAAGCATGGCACACTTAACTATCGAGTAGTCATTAGCTTTGCTCTACCAGACGTTCATGGCATCTGGCGTTGCTCCTGCAGCGGGCTTGGCACCTAGCGGTGCTTCCAGGACGTAATTCTTCTATGCAGCAATGAGGATAATCCTCAAGTTAGGGACCCAGTTCGTGTAGTTGCTACCATCATCTTTCAACTTACCTTTCTCTAGGAACGCATTAAAATTCAACGGAACAATAGCACGTGTCATCTCTACAACAACATAGACATGCAAAATACTATCAGGTACTAAGTCCATGATAAATTAAAGTTCAATTAATCAAATTACTTAAGAACTCCCACTTAGATAGACATCCCTCTAATCATCTAGGTGATCATGTGATCCAAATCAACTAAACCATGTCCGATCATCACGTGAGATGGAGTAGTTTTCAACGGTGAACATCACTATGTTGATCATATATACTATATGATTCATGCTCGACCTTTCGGTCTCAGTGTTCCGAGGCCATATCTGCATATGTTAGGCTCGTCAAGTTTAACCCGAGTATTCTGTGTGTGCAAAACTGGCTTGCACCCATTGTATGTAAACGTAGAGCTTATCACACCCGATCATCACGTGGTGTCTCGGTACGACAAACTTTCACAATGGTGCATACTTAGGGAGAACACTTGTACCTTGAAATTTAGTGAGAGATCATCTTATAGTGCTACCATCGAACTAAGCAAAATAAGAAGCATAAAGGATAAACATCACATGCAATCAATATAAGTGATATGATATGGCCATCATCATCTTGTGCCTTTGATGTCCATCTTCAATGCACCGTCATGATCATCATCGTCACCGGCACGACGCCTTCATCTACATCGTAACATCGTTGTCGTCTCGCCAACTATTGCTTCTACGACTGTTGCTACCGCTTAGTGATAAAGTAAAGCAGTTACATGGCGATTGCATTTCATACAATAAAGCGACAACCATATGGCTCCTGCTAGTTGCTGATAACTCCGTTACAAAACATGATCATCTCATACAATAAAATTTAGCATCATGTATTGACCATATCACATCACAACATGCCTTGTAAAAACAAGTTAGACGTCCTCTACTTTGTTGTTGCAAGTTTTACGTGGCTGCTACGGGCTAAGCAAGAACTATTCTTACCTACGCATCAAGAAATCAATGATTTTTCGTCAAGTATGTGCTATTTTAACCTTCAACAAGGACCGGGCATAACCACACTCGATTCAACTAAAGTTGGAGAAACTGACACCCGCCAGCCACCTGTGTGCGAAGCACGTCGGTAGAACCAGTCTCGTGTAAGCGTACGCGTAATGTCGGTCCGGGCCGCTTCATCCAACAATACCACCGAATCAAAGTATGACATGCAGGTAAGCAGTATGACTATTATCGCCCACAACTCACTTGTGTTCTACTCGTGCATATAACATCTACGCATAAACTTGGCTCTAATACCACTGTTGGGGAACATAGTAATTTCAAAAAAATTCCTACGCACACACAAGATCATGGTGATGCATAGCAACAAGAGGGGAGAGTGTTGTCCACGCACCCTTGTAGACTGAAAGCGGAAGCGTTATGACAACACGGTTGATGTATTCGTACGTCTTCACGATCGACCGATCCTAGTACCGAACGTACGACACCTCTGTGATCTGCACACGTTCAGCTCGGTGACGTCCCACGAACTCACGATCCAGTAGAGCTTCGAGGGAAAGCTTCGTCAGCATTTCCCCTAAGAACTACGACGATATGACCGAGGTGGATTATGGTGGAGGGGGGCACCGCACACGGCTGGAAACAACCAACTTGTGTGTCCTAGGGTTCCCCCTGCATCCATATATAAAGGAGCAAGGGGGAGGTCGGCTGGTCTTAGGGCGTGCCAAGGAGAGGGGGGAGTCCTCCTCCTAGTAGGAGTAGGACTCCCCTTTTCCTAGTCCAACTAGGAAGGGGGAAGGGGGGAGGAAGGAGAGGGAGAGAGGGAGGAAAGAGGGGGCGCCGCCCCCCTCCTTGTCCAATTCGGACTCCCAAGGGGGGGGGCACGCGGCCAGCCCTAAGGCCCCTCCTCTCTCTCACACAAGGCCCATGTTGGCCCATTAGTTCCCCCGGGGGTTCCGATAACCCCCCCAGCACTCCGATACTTATCCGGTGACCCCCGGAACTCATCCGGTGTCCAAATATGGTCATCCAATATATCAATCTTTATGTCTTGACCATTTCGAGACTCCTCGTCATGTCCGTGATCACATCCGGGACTCTGAACTACCTTTGGTACATCAAAACACATAAACTCATAATACCGATCATCACCGAACGTTAAGCGTGCGGACCCTACGGGTTCAGAACTATATAGACATGACCGAGACACGTCTCCGGTCAATAATCAATAGCAGAACCTAGATGTTCATATTGGCTCCTACATATTCTACGAAGATCTTTATCGGTCAAACCGCATAACAACATACGTTGTTCCTTTTGTCATCGGTATGTTACTTGCCCGAGATTCGATTGTCGGTATCTCAATACCTAGTTCAATCTCGTTAACGGCAAGTCCCTTTACTCGTTCTGTAATGCATTATCCCACAACTAACTCGTTAGTCACATTGCTTGCAAGGCTTATAGTGATGTGCATTACCAAGAGGGCCCAGAGATACCTCTCCGACACTCGGAGTGACAAATCCTAATCTTGATCTATGCCAACTCAACAAGTACCATCGGAGAGACCTGTAGAGCACCTTTATAATCACCCGGTTACATTGTGACATTTGGTAGCACACAAAGTGTTCCTCCGGTATTCGGGAGTTGCATAATCTCATAGTCATAGGAACATGTGTAAGTCATGAAGAAAACAATAGCAATATACTAAACGATCAAATGCTAAGCTAACGGAATGGGTCAAGTCAATCACATCATTCTCTAATGATGTGATCCCGTTAATCAAATGACAACTCATGTCTATGGCTAGGAAACTTAACCATCTTTGATTCAACGAGCTAGTCAAGTAGAGGCATACTAGTGACACTCTGTTTGTCTATGTATTCACACGTGTACTAAGTTTCCGGTTAATACAATTCTAGCATGAATAATAAACATTTATCATGATATAATGAAATATAAATAACAACTTTGTTATTGTCTCTAGGGCATATTTCCTTCAAAACCATCAATGGATGGCAGGGAGTAACCACTGGGAGAGAGTTTAAGTTGACTCTGCAAAGGTCTCGTCTTGTGTCCTAGAAATTGAAGCCTTATGGAAATGACATGAAGAAATCTTGTGCATTCAAGCTCTGTGGAGAAATAGGACAACCATAAATAACGCCAAGGATGAATGCTCTCATTGTGAAGAAACTCACCCAGCTAAAGAAGGCCCAACTAGGAAGATGATACGTCCATTTTGCATCATGCTTTTATATCAATATTTATTGCATTATGGACTATTATTACACATTATATCTCAATACTTATGGCTATTCTCTCCTATATTACAAGGTTTATCATGAAGAGGGGGAATGCCGGCAGCTGGAGTTCTGGCTAGAAAAGGAGCAAACATTGGAAACCTATTCTGCACTGCTCCAAAAATCCTGAGACTCCACGAAACATGTTTTTGGAATTTATAAGAATTATTGAGCGAAAGAAATACACCAGGGGGCCCACACCCAGTCCAGGAGAGTGGAGGGCGCCCCCCCTACTGGGCGAGCCCCCTATCTCCTGGGCCCCCTGGTGGGCCTCCGGTGTCCATCTTCTGCTATATGAGAGATTTTACCCTGGAAAAATTCGTGGGCAAGCTTACGGGACGAAACTCCGCCGCCATGAGGCAGAACCTTGGCAGAACCAATCTAGGGCTCTGGCGGAGCTGTTCTGCCGGGGACACTTCCCTCCGGGAGGGTGGAATCATCACCAACGATCCTATCATCGGGAGGGGGTAAATCTCCATCAACATCTTCACCAGCACCATCTCCTCTCAAAACCCTAGTTCATCTCTTGTATCCAATCTTGTACCAAAACCACAAATTGGTACCTGTGGGTTGCTAGTAGTGTTGATTACTCCTTGTAGTTGATGCTAATTGGTTTACTTGGTGGAAGATCATATGTTCAGATCCCAAATGCATATTATTACTCCTCTGATTATGAACATGAATATGCTTTTTGTGTAGTTACGTTTGTTCTTGAGGACATGGGTGAAGTCTTGCTATTAGTAGTCATGTGAATTTGGTATTCGTTCGATATTTTGTTGAGATGTATGTTGTCTTTTCCTCTAGTGGTGTTATGTGAACATCGACTACATGACACTTCACCATTATTTGGGCCTAGGGGAAGGCATAGGGAAGTAATAAGTAGATGATGGGTTGCTCGAGTGACAGAAGCTTAAACCCTAGTTCATGCGTTGCTTCGTTAGGGGCTGATTTGGATCCATATGTTTAATGCTGTGGTTAGGTTTACCTTAATACTTCTTTTGTAGTTGCGGATGCTTGCAATAGGGGTTAATCATAAGTGGGATGCTTGTCCAAGTAAGGGCAGTATCCAAGCACCGGTCCACCCACATATCAAATTATCAAAGTACCAAACGTGAATCATATGAATGTGATGAAAACTAGCTTGACGATAATTCCCATGTGTCCTCGGGAGCTCCTTTCTCATTGTTAGAAATTGCCCAGGCTTATCCTTTGCTACATAAAGGATTGGGCCACCTTGCTGCACTTTATTTACTTTATTTACTTGTTACTCGTTACTATTTATCTTATCACAAAACTATCTATCACCTACAATTTCAGTGCTTGCAGAGAAAACCTTACCGAAAACCACTTATCATTTCCTTCTGCTCCTCATTGGGTTTGACACTCTTACTTACCGAAAGGACTATGATAGATCCCCTACACTTGTGGGTCATCAAGACTCTTTTCTGTCGCTGTTGCCGGGGAGTGTAGCGCTTTTGGTGAGTGGAACTTGGTAAGGAAACATTTATATAGTGTGCTGAAATTTTCTGTTACTTGTCACTATGGAAACTAATCCTTTGAGGGGCTTGTTTGGGGTATCTTCACCCCGACCAGAAGAGCGAAGAGTTTCTCCTCAACCTACTGAACTTTATGAAAATATTTACTTTGGGATTCCTTCGGGTATGATAGAAAAACTGCTAGCTAATCCATTTGCAGGAGATGGAACATTGCATCCCGATTTACACCTTATCTTTGTGGATGAAGTTTGTGGATTATTTAAGCTTGCAGGTATTCCCTATGATGTTGTCAAAAGGAAGGTCTTCCCTTTATCTTTGAAGGGAGATGCATTGACATGGTATAGGCTATGTGATGATACGAGATCTTGGAATTATAAGCGATTGAAGTTGGAATTCACCAGAAGTTCTACCCTATGCATCTTGTTCATCGTGATCGTAATTACATATATAATTTCTAGCCTCGCGAAGGAGAAAGCATCGCTCAAGCTTGGGGGGGGGGATTAAGTCAATGTTATATTCATGCCGCAATCATGAGCTCTCCTGGGAAATGATTATTCAAAACTTCTATGCTCGGCTTTCTCTTAATAATCGCAACCTGCTCGATACTTCCTGTGCTGGTTATTATATGTTGAAGACTATTGATTTCAAATGAGACTTATTGGAAAGAATTAAACGCAACTCTGAAGATTGGGGTTCCGACGATGGTAAGGCGTCAGGTATGACACCTAAGTTCGATTGTGTTAAATCTTTTATGGATACCCATGCTTTTCGTGGATTTAGCGCTAAGTATGGACTTGACTCTGAGATAGTAGCTTCTTTTTGTGAATCTTTTGCTACTCACATTGGTCTCTGAGGGAGTCCTGGACTAGGGGGTGTCCGGATAGCCGAACTATCATCTTTGGCCGGACTCCTAGACTATCGAGATACAAGATTGAAGACTTCGTCCCGTGTCCGGATGGGACTTTCCTTGGCGTGGAAGGCAAGCTTGGCGATACGGATATGTAGATCTCCTACCATTGTAACTGACTCTGTGTAACCCTAGCCCTCTCCCGTGTCTATATAAACCAGAGGGTTTTAGTCCGTAGGACGGACAACAATCATACCATAGGCTAGCTTCTAGGGTTTAGCCTCTCTGACCTCGTGGTAGATCTACTCTTGTACTACCCATATCATCAATATTAATCAAGCAGGAGTAGGGTTTTACCTCCACCGAGAGGGCCCGAACCTGGGTAAAAACATCGTGTCCCTTGTCTCCTGTTACCATCTGCCTAGACGCACAGTTCGGGACCCCCTACCTGAGATCCGCCAGTTTTGACACTGACATTGGTGCTTTCATTGAGAGTTCCTCTGTGTCGTCACCTTTAGGCCCGATGGCTCCTTCGATCATCAACAACGACGCGGTCCAGGGTGAGACTTTTCTCCCCGGACAGATCTTCGTATTCGGCGGCTTTGCACTGCGGGCCAACTCGCTTGGCCATCTGGAGCAGAGTGAAAGCTACGCCCTGGCCATCAGGTCAGATTTGGAAGTTTGAACTATACGACTGACGTCCGCGGAGACTTGATCTTCGACGGGTTCGAGCCACAGCCAAGCGCGCCACACTATCATGATGGGCATGATCTAGCTCTGCTGCCGGATAGTGCCCTGGAGGCCGCACAAGTGTCCGCTCTGACCCTATGCTCGGAGCCGGCTGCGCCAATCGAGGACGGGTGGCTGGACACCGCCTCGGGGGCTGCTACCTCTACGACGATAGAGCCGAATACCAACCCTATCCTTTGTGAAGCTTGTGACTCCAAGGTGCCGGACTCTGAACCTGTCGCGCCCCTGCCAATCAAATCCGATAGGGCACCGATCATGGAGTTCACCGCTGCGGACATCTTTCAGCACTCGCCATTTGGCGACATCCTGAATTCGCTAAAGTGTCTCTCTTTATCAGGAGAGCCCTGGCCGGATTATGGTCAGGACGGTTGGGATGCGGACGACGAAGAAATTCAAAGCCCACCCACCACCCACTTCGTAGCCACTGTCGATGACTTAACCGACATGCTAGACTTCGACTCCGAAGACATCGACGGTATGGACGACTATGCAGGAGACGACCAAGAACCAGCGCCTATAGGGCACTGGAAGGCCACCTCGTCATACGACATTTACATGGTGGACATACCAAAGGATGGGAATGGCGATGGAACAATGGAGGACGACCCCTCCAAGAAACAGCCTAAGCGCCAGCGTCAGCGGCGCCGCTCTAAATCCCGCCACAGCAAAAATAGAGATTCCGGCACCGGAGACAATAACACCCCGGACAGTGCCAAAGACAACCACCTCCAGCAGGATTCAGCGCAGGAAGATGAAGAAGCCAGCCCTCATGAGAGAGCGGCAGACAGAGAGGTAGAGGACGATAATTATATGCCTCCCTCCGAAGACGAGGCAAGCCTCAACGATGACGAATTTGTCGTGCCTGAGGATCCCGTCGAACAAGAGTGTTTCAAACGCAGGCTTATGGCCACGGCAAGCAGCCTCAAGAAAAAACAGCAACATCTTAGAGCTGACCAAGACTTGCTAGCCGACAGATGGACTGAAGTCCTTGCAGCCGAAGAGTATGAACTCGAGCGCCCCTCCAAGAGCTACCCAAAACGCAGGCTGCTACCCCTATTAGAGGAGGAAGCACCTAAACCTACATCACCAGCGCATAATACGGCCGACCGGCCACCTCGTGGCCGCGACAGAGAGGCCTCTCGGCCCTACACTCAAGCCGCACCCCGGCGTCGCTCGAAAAGTACAAAGCCACGGGGGAATGCACCAGACTTGCGAGACATGTTGGAGGACAAGGCAAGGCAAACAAGATCGATCTACGGATCGCGTGGGCGCCCCACAATACGTGACGATAACCGTCACGCCGGATATGGCAATTCCGGCCGGGCGGAACATAGTAGACAAAGCTCATTTGAGCTGTGTCGTGATATAGCCCAATACAGAGGCGCCGCACACCCACTATGCTTCACAGACGAAGTGATAGATCATCAAATCCCTGAGGGTTTCAAACCTGTAAATATAGAATCATATGATGGCACAACAGATCCGGCGGTCTAGATCGAGGACTATCTCCTCCATATCCATATGGCCCGCGGTGATGATCTACATGCCATCAAATACCTCCCACTCAAGCTTAAAGGACCAGCGCAACATTGGCTTAACAGCTTGCCAGCAGAGTCAATCAGTTGTTGGGAAGACCTGGAAGCCGCATTCCTTGACAACTTCCAGGGCACTTATGTGCGACCACCAGACGCCGATGACCTAAGCCACATAATTCAGCAGCTAGAAGAATCGGCCAGACAATTCTGGACACGGTTCCTAACCAAGAAAAATCAAATCATCGACTGTCCGGATGTAGAGGCCCTTGCAGCCTTCAAAAACAACATCCACAATGAGTGGCTTGCCCGGCACCTAGTACAGGAAAAGCCGAAATCCATGGCAGCCCTCACAACACTAATGACCCGCTTCTACGCAGGAGAGGATAGCTGGCTAGCTCATAGTAACAACATGACCAAAAGCCCTGGTAATTTGGATACCAAGGACACCGACGGCAGGTCGCGTCGCAACAAGCACAAGCGCCGCATTAATGGCGACAATAATGAGGATACGTCAGTCAATGCCAGATTCAGAGGCTCTAAACCCGGTCAGCGGAAAAAGCCATTCAAAAGAAATACTCCAGGTCCGTCCAATTTGGACAGAATACTCGATCGCTCGTGCCAGATACATGGCACCCCCGAAAAGCTAGCCAATCACACCAACAGTGATTGTTGGGTGTTCAAGCAGGCAGGCAAGTTAACTGCCGAAAACAATGACAAGGGGCTGCATAGTGATGATGAGGAGGATACCCGGCCGCCGAACAATAGAGGACAGAAGGGTTTCCCCCCACAAGTGCGGACGGTGAACATGATATATGCAACCCACATACCCAAAAGGGAGCAGAAGCATGCACTCAGGGACGTATATGCGATGGAGCCAGTCGCCCCAAAGTTCAATCCTTGGTCCTCCTACCCGATCACTTTTGATCGAAGGGACCACCCCACTAGCATCCGCCATGGCGGATTCGCCGCATTTGTTCTAGACCTAATCGTCGACGGATTTCACCTCACTAGAGTCCTGATGGACGGCGGCAGCAGCCTGAACCTGCTTTATCAGGATACAGTGCGCAAGATGGGCATAGACCCCTCAAGGATTAAACCCACAAAGACGACCTTTAAAGGCGTCATACCAGGTGTAGAGGCCAACTGTACAGGCTCAGTCACACTTGAAGTGGTCTTCGGATTCCCGGATAACTTCCGAAGCGAGGAGTTAATCTTCGACATAGTCCCGTTCCGTAGCGGCTATCATGCACTGCTCGGACGAACCACATTTGCAAAGTTCAATGCAGTGCCGCACTATGCATACCTCAAGCTCAAGATGCCAGGCCCTCGAGGAGTCATTACGGTCAACAGAAACACTGGACGCTCTCTCCGAACAGAGGAGCATACAGCGGCTCTCACGGCGGAAGTACAAAGCAACCTCTTAAGGCAATTCTCGAGTCCGGCTGTTAAGCGGCCGGACACCTCAAGCGTGCCCAGAGTAACCTACAACAAGACCGCCTGGCATGTTCCGAGCACGCGTAGCAATGCAGCCCCAACCCCAGCCCTCGCGAAATCGCGAGACCAGTACCACGCGTACATAACTACGCTCTGGAGATACCATGGGCATAGGGGTATGGGCACAACCACGGCATGCCCGGAGAGCGGCTCAACCGCACCAGGGGATCCAAATTGTGTCATTATTTTTTTCTCTCTTATTCTCAGGACTCCGTTTTCCGGAAGCCCTGTCCGGCAGTAGAATTGCCGAACTCACGATGCAACAGCCAGGGAAGCAGAAAAGCTACGTCAAGTGTCCAGGTGGTCTCTATTACGAGCAGTATACCTGTTTTACATACCATCTCGCAGCCTACCCCTGGAGGGGGACATGTTAAATAGTCCCATCCCTTGCTTATCGCACTATTTGCATCGTTCTGCTTACATTGCAGTATTTTTTGAATAAACAATGCATCGCTTTTTGCCTATTATTGCATTCCTTTTTTTCTTTCTATCTATATATGTTCACTTATGACATGTTGCATCCGTACGCTTTGGTACGGCCAAATACACCAGGGGCTTAAGTTCCCCAAGATATGGTGTGATAAGTCCGAACACTTTCACAAGTGCGGCACCCCGAACTTATAGCATTATATGCATCGGCTCCGAATCATGTCTTGGGTCAATAGTTGGGTTTGCCCGGCTCCCATGTTTTGGTACCTTACGTTCCGTTATATCGGCTAAGGTAGCGCTGGGAGAACCACTGTGATTGTGCCCCAGTTGAGCTGGGTTGAGCATCTCAGTGGAGAAAGCTAAAACTGACCGTCATGATAGGGTGAGAGCCGGTCGCTGTTCGAGAGGTTTTTTCGAGTCCCTAAAGACTTATGCCGCTTAGAGCGAGGAGTCGGCTTCGTCCGGCCCAGGCGTGGATAGCGCCCCGAATTCGGTCTTCCAAACACTAGGGGCTTCGCCGAAATTTAAAATTATAGAATTCTATGGCTAAGTGGGAGTGTTCAAGCATTATAAGTCCGGTTGCCTTGTTCGTTGTGTAGAGCGCCTCCCTCGAAGGACCCAAGAATGGGAACAAGAGCGCTCAAGTTTATCCCGAACACCCCAGCACTCGTGGCATGGGGGCTGAAGCCAACGACTTGCCATCTCTCAAATTCGATAAACGGCCGCACATAAGGTAATATTTTAAATTAACAAGCGTTGCTTAGCGCATATGAACAAAGTTTTCAGCGCACAGGATAACAAATGCGAGTCTACTCAAAAATTACATCTTTGGAGCACTCACCCGCTATAAGGCGGGCACCCTTCAAGACACCCTTATAGTACATCTCGGGCGTGCGATACTCCTTGCCCGGCGGTGGCGCGTCCGTCATAAGCTTCTCGGCGTCCATCTTGCCCCAGTGCACTTTAGCGCGGGCAAGGGCCCGACGGGCACCTTCAATGCAGAGGGAATGCTTGATGACTTCAATCCATGGACAGGCGTCCACCAGCCGCCGCACCAGACCGAAGTAGCTCCCAGGCATGGCTTCTTTAGGCCACAGCCGAACTATGAGGCCCTTCATGGCCTGTTTGGCCACCTTGTGGAGCTCGACCAGCTGCTTCAGCTGGTCGCTCAGGGGCACCGGATGTCCGGCCTCAGCATATTGAGACCAGAACACCTTCTCCATCGAGCTCCCCTCCTCGGCTCGGTAGAACGCGGCAGCATCGGACACACTACGGGGTAGATCTGTGAACGCTCCTGGAGAGCTCCGAATTCGGGTAAGTAACAGATAATTCACTTTTACATGCTTGCTTTGCATGAAGAATGCCTTACCCGCCACTATCTTTTTTATCGCCTCAATCTCCTGAAGGGCTTTGTGGGCTTCGGCCTTAGCGGCTTTGGCACTCTCAAGAGCCGAGGCGAGCTCGGACTCTCGAGTCTTCGAGTCATGCTCCAAACTCTCGTGTTTTTCCACGAGAGCCTGGAGCTCTTGCCGCACCTCCGCCACCCGCGCCTCCTGCTTCTCTCACTCAGTGCGCTCCGCGGCCACACTTCTTTCGGCCTTGGACACCGCCTCTTTCAGGGTCGCCACCTCGTTCGTGGTCCATGCAATACTTATGTTATTCCTGTCATTTTTTGCAACCAAATCCTTTCTATAAGGTATTACTTTAATAAGGTATTACTTACCTTCCTTGTCCTTGAGCTGCTTCTTGGCGCGGCCGAGCTCGTTCTCGGACCGCTTGAGGCTCTGCTTCAATGCATTGACCTCTGCAGTCAGTGCGCCAGAGGTCAGTAGCGCAGCCTGCATTCCCATATTTACATGCTTATGTTAGACTCCTGCGTACATCTTTTCAGATCCTCAGTTCGGCTTTTCTTTCCGAACACCAAACTGAGCATGAGGGGCTACTATCTATGCGGTACTATCTTTACATATCTTAATTACATACCTCAAAGCTTGTTAGAAGGCTGGTACAGGCGTCAGTCAGCCCGCTCTTGGCGGACTGAACTTTCTGGATCACCACACTCATAATAGTGCGGTGCTCCTCGTTGATGGATGCGCTGTTAAGCGCCTCCAGCAAGTTATCTGGTGCCTTCGGTTGGATGAAGGCCACCGGCGTCGCAGTCTTGCCCTTCTTACGAAGAGCCCGCCTGCCGGACTTCGGAACCACTTTAGGTTCCGGCACGGAGTCCGGCATAGGGCCGGACTTAGATCCCTCTGGGGTTTGGCCCTCTTTGCGCCCGGAGTCCGGGAGGTCACCTTGTGGCGCCTCCAGGACCACCTCCTCCTGGTTGGGCCCCTTTTGGGACTCCACCATGGCGTCGTCTGCGTCACGGGGGGAGGAGGCGGTTGGAAGTGAAGTGCTATTCATATCCGACGAATCCAGGGAGCCGCTCGACGAAGCGGGGAGCTCATCCTGGGGCGGGCTACATGGTTGTATTCGACGTTAGAAGACACTATGCAACAAAGGAAAAATCATGAGTTATTCTGGAATCCGGACACTTACGATCTCGCGAGGGGCTTGGCCCTCGAGGACCAATCCTCTTCGCCGTCCTCGGCGTTGGTGGAACAGTCCGGAGGAAGGGTCCTTCCCTTCTTGGACCCTCCGGCCTCCCTAGTTGGGGAGGCCTTCCTTTTCTTCTCTCCCCCCGCTGGGGGAGAAGCCTCTTTTTCCTCCTCCCCGTTTTCGCGGGAGGAGTCTGCCTTGGAGTCGTCGGACGATAAGTCCGACAACACCTGGCGCTGGGAACTCCTTCGAGTTCCCTTGGCCTTCTTCTTGGCCTTCTTCTCCGGCACCACGTAAGGCGCCGGAACCAGCAGCCCCATCAATCGGGCGTCCGCTGGGTCTTCTGGTAAGGGAGCCGGACAGTTAACCTGCTCGGACTTTTTCCGCCAGGCCTGTCAAAGGTAAGGGAGTTTAGATCCCACATAGAGTCAAACTATGAAAAACAAGTGTCCCATAAAGGGTAGAACAGCTTACCTCGTCGGCTTCACGCTGCGAGCTGAATCCACGATCTTCGGTAGCGGATGCGGGAGCCTCGGCGCCCTTGAACAACAACCTCCAGGCGTCTTCGTACGTAGTGTCGAAGAGCTTGCTCAAGGTCTGGTGCTGTGCCGGATCAAACTCCCACAAGTTGAAAGCCCATTGTTGGCACGGGAGGATCCGACGAATGAGCATGACCTGGACTATGTTGACAAGCTTGACCTTCTCGTTCACAAGGTTTTGGACGCAGGTTTGGAGTCTGGTCAGCTCTTCCAAATCACCCCATGTCAGGCCCTTCTCTTTCCAGGAGGTGAGCCGTGTGGGGATGCCAAATCTGAATTCGGGGGCCGCTGCCCATTCAGGGTCACGCGGCTCAGTGATGTAGAACCACCCCGATTGCCACCCTTTGATGGTTTCCATGAAGGCGCCCTCGAGCCATGTGACGTTGGGCATCTTGCCCACCATGGTGCCTCCGCACTCCACCTGCTGGCCGCCCAATCCCTTCGGCTTGACATTGAAGGTCTTCAGCCATAAGCCGGAGTGGGGTTTGATGCGGAGGAAGGCCTCGCACACAATGATAAACGCTGAGATGTTGAGGATGAAATTCGGGGCCAGATCATGGAAATCCAGGCCGTAGTAGAACATGAGCCCCCGGACAAATGGGGTGGAGTTGGAAGCCCAGTCCGCGGAGGAAATGAGGAAGGATCACCACCCTCTCATGGGGCCTGGGGGTGGGGACGAGCTGCCCCTCGTCTGGAAGCCGGTGCGCAATGTCGTTGTGTAGGTATCCGGCTTTCCTCAACTTTTTGATGTGCCCCTTCGTGACGGATGAGGCCATCCACTTGCCTCCCGCTCCGGACATGGCTGGGGAAGGTCCAGGCGAGACATGCAGACTTGGGCGTTGGAGCTCGAGTGCACGGAAATGGATAAGCAAAGGAGGAAGAAGGCGTAGGTAAAAGGTGGATCCTTATCCCCTTATATATGGACGGGTGAAACTATGCGTCCCCGCCAGCCTGGTAAAACTCGCTTATCTCCCAAGCGCCGTAATCAATGGTGCGGTTGGGTTACCCACGCCCGTATTGATGAGAATCCAGGAATAAGGGGACACGATCTCTGCTTTGACAAGACGTGCCAAGGAAACCGCTTCGCTAAACGCGCTGAGGTGGGACAGTGAAAACGATTCGAATAAAGGCTTGGTCATGGTGTGATGTCACGCCTCGGAATACGTCAGCAGATTGAACTTGTGTAAATGTTATTCTCTCTACGGTGGTATGTGGAACTTATTTTGCAGAGCCGGACACTATCCTGGTGTTTAAAATCTTCTACGAAGTATTCGGGAGCGGAACCCGCCTTGCAATGCCGAAGACAATATGCGCGCCGGACTTGTCATCATTGAAGCCTGGTTCAGGGGCTACTGAGGGAGTCCTGGACTAGGGGGTGTTCGGATAGCCGAACTATCATCTTTGGCCGGACTCCTAGACTATGAAGATACAAGATTGAAGACTTCGTCCCGTGTCCGGATGGGACTTTCCTTGGCGTGGAAGGCAAGCTTAGCGATACGGATGTGTAGGTCTCCTACCATTGTAACCGACTCTGTGTAACCCTAGCCCTCTCCGGTGTCTATATAAACCGGAGGGTTTTAGTCCGTAGTACGGACAACAATCATACCATAGGCTAGCTTCTAGGGTTTACCCTCTCTGATCTCGTGGTAGATCTACTCTTGTACTACCCATATCATCAATATTAATCAAGCATGAGTAGGGTTTTACCTCCACCGAGAGGGCCCGAACCTGGGTAAAAACATCATGTCCCTTGTCTCCTGTTACCATCCGCCTAGACGCATAGTTCGGGACCCCCTACCCGAGATCCGCCGGTTTTGACACCGACAATCTCCCTAAAGAGAAGTGGTTTAAATATAATCCTCCTGTTGAAGTGAAAGTAGTTGCACCTATTACAGTTGAAGAAAAGACTGTCACCTATAGTGATCCTATTGTTCCTACTACTTATGTTGAGAAACCTTCTTTTCCTGTTAGGATAAAGGATCATGCTAAAGCTTCAACTGTTGTTTGTAAGAGTAATACTAGGACTTATAAACCTCCCGAGCAAATTAATGTTGAACCTAGTATTGCTATGGTTAAAGATCTCTTGGATGATGATTTAGATGGGCATGTTATTTATTTCTGTGGTGAGACTGCTAATATTGCTAGAACAGATACTAAGATACATAGACCTGTCGTAGGCATGCCTGTTATTTATATTAAAATAGCAGATCATTGTTATCATGGCTTATGTGATATGGGTGCTACTGCTAGTGCAATACCTTATACCTTATATCAAGAAATTATGCATGACATTGCACCCATTGAATTAGAAGACATTGATGTTACTATTAAGCTTGCTAATAGGGATACCATTAAACCATTTGGGATTGTTAGAGATGTTGAAGTTTTGTGTGGGAAGGTTAAATACCCTGCTGATTTTATTGTTCTTGGTTCCCCACAAGATGATTTTTGTCCCATTATTTTTGGTAGACCCTTCTTGAATACAGCTAGTGCTAAGATTGATTATTAAAAAGATACTGTCATCATTGGCATAGATGGTATGTCTCATGAGTTTAATTTTGCTAAGTTTCATAGACAACCTCGTGATAGGGAACCACCTAGTAAGGATGAGATTATTGGTCTTGCTCCCATTTTCGTGCCTCCTACTTGTCGGTGTACTAGAGTAGGGGTACCCTAGTATCTCGAACTTGTGCACGGGCAGTCGCAGCACCCCGCGGCAAGGCTTGCCAGGCGACCGCCAAGACCCTCCGTGACTCCTTACGAGACAAGACCCCGGCAAGAGGAGCTTGCCGGGAAGCCATTCAAGAACAAAGTATTCGAGCCGCGAAGACAAGGCCCCGGCAAGAGGAGCTCGCCGGGAAGGCCAACCAGGGCATCTCAAGAAAGCTTGCCGCGACACGCCTCACGTCCTGGCAAGGCCTGGTGAGCGACAAGCTCCTGGGCCCGACAAGACAACCACCGCGGCCACTCCGCACCCACGCTCCTGACGGCGTGGCGAGAGGCTGTGCAGCCAGCGGTGCACGGTGGTAAGCAGCGCTGACAAGAAGGCCATCGTGGCGATCGGTGGCGCCCCTGACGGTCCCTTTCTGCACTGTTTAGGCGACACAGACGGGCATTTAATGCCTTTGTCCCCTGCCGTCAGGGTTAGGTATAATACACTGTATCTACAGTATAGGTAGTTGTACCTACCATATTCTTTTTCCATTTTTGCCCTTCGTCTACGTTGCCACCTGTCGGTGACCCCTTGAGCGTATAAAAGGAGGCCCATGCGCAACGTAGAAGGGGTTCGACTCATTTGAAGCTAGGAAGACTCTCACGCTCAGCGGGGTAGCGTTGATCGCTCCTGAGCAAGAACTTAATATACACATAGATGCAGCAGTAGGAGTATTATCTCTCCGGAGAGCTCCGAAGCTGGGTAAACCGCTCGTGTGCATTGCCTCGATCTGCTCTTCGTGCGACCTCCGCCCTCTGCCGAACCGAAAGGGGCTTGGTCCGCGGGTCCCATAGGTGTTCGTGGATCAGTTTCCCCAACATCTTTGGCGCGCCAGGTAGGGGGCGTCGAGATTGTGTGAACCTGATCCGGCATGCACACGAGCTAGATCTTCATCATCTTCATCGACATGCCACCGAAGAAGAAGGCTTCGGAGGCAGCAGTTCCGTCCGCGTCAATTCCACCGCCACCGGAGCAAACGGGCGGTGGGGTAGACGCCGGCGGAAGAACGGGCGTCGACGAGGGTGCTCACAGTGCTGCCAAGTCCAAGGACAAGGCTGCACAGACCTCGGCGTCCGTATGTGAACCGCGCCCATCTCAGGAGGCGCGGGACCAACAGTGTCATGGTATTCGCAGTTCCATGCGCTCGTTGGGCCAAGATCAAGCTGGTGGATCTCGCGGTGCCCAAGACCAGCATGCACGCCAACATGCTGGCCCGAGCGAGGTGCGGTCTCCTGGACGGGATACTGCTCCTTCTAACGTAGTTAGAAGTCCGAGCATGTCCCGCTCCTCGCACCGTTCGCCTCTACCGCCCACCACTCCAGCTGAAGCTTTGGCGCGAGCCCAACTGCTCCTGGATTATCCTCCGACGGCAAACAAGACCGACGAATGGAGGGCCACTATTCAGAGTCTTATTGGCTTTGCCAATGGCGACACTGCGCGGCAACCAAGCACCTCGCTGCCGTGACAAGACTGCCGGACGCGGACCGATGGCGACAAGACCAATGGGGGTGCAACCTCCATGCACTCTCCACCTCAAAGGCTAAGATCGCCGACTCATCGGGTCCACCTCGACAGCGACTCCACCGCGTCATCGGATCCATGAGCTTGTCGCGATCAGCGCCAAGTTCTTCATGAACGACAGCAAGAGGACGCTCGTACTCGCATCGAGCGCCGAAGAGAACCGCGGCGTCAGTCAGACCAGCGTGCTGGGCCCTCTGTTGACATGCATGTGCCAGGGGAACCAGGCGACTTGCCGTACGCGGTAGGTTGCCCTGCGTTCACTCGTGAGCTGCGGCAAGTCAAGTGGCCCAGCAAGTAAAACTTCAAACCAGACATACCAGAGAAGTACGACGGCAAGTCGCACCCGTCGGAGTTCCTCAGCATCTACACCATCGCGGTGCAAGCTGCCGGGGGACGAGACGACAAGATCCTTACCAACTACTTCCCGCTGGTGCTCAAGCCTAACGTCAGATCCTGGCTCATGCACTTGCCGGACAACTCCATCTCCTCTTGGGCAGATCGATGCCATCAGTTTGTCGGCGCCTTTACAGGTGGCCACAAGCCTCATGGCCAAGAAAGCGACCTTCATCAGCTCGCCCAGAAGGAAGGAGAGCCCCTGTGCAAGTATATTCAGAGATTCAGCCGTGTACAGCACAACATCCCAGACGTCCACCCTGCCGCGGTCATCAGCGCGTTCCATCAGAACGTGCGAAACCGCAGGATGCGGGAGGAGATGGTGATGTGCAAGATCAGAGACGTCAGCGAGCTATATGCCCTGGCCAACAAGTGCGCACGTGCTGAAGAGGGGAGGAGGCTCCCCGGAGAGAATACAGGAGCAGGAGGGTCTGACAGTGAGTTGCTGCCCCGACAAAGAAAAGCCGGTGGCGGAACAACAGAAAGAAGAAAGGCAAAGAAGTGCTAGTTGTTGAGCAGTCCGGCAACGGAGGTGGCGCCAAGAAAGCTAAAGCTGGTGGCTCCGGCAAGGAGACTCAGGCTGTGGCGGCCGCCGACAAGCAGGACAGCTCCGGCAAGCAGTACTGCAAGATCCACCGCACCAAGGGTCATGACCTCCAGAGCTGCAAGAAGGTCGAGCAGCTTGTTGAGTAGCAGAAGGCTGAGTACGAGCGACGCGACAAGGAGAAGGCCCAGGAAGGTGTGGAGGAGCTGGCAAGAAACGCCCCGGCCAGGGAGGACGCCGCGGCAAGGCCAAGCAGCGGCAAGGAGACAGACCTCCCCGCGGCCGCGACAAGGATGAAGATGACGACGACGACGAAGATATGGATGATGATGAGGCCGATGAGCAGGAGTTTCAGAAAGCCACAGAGGTCCTGTGCGTTGACGGCGGTGCTTCTCTGCATACTTCACACCGCCAACTCAAGCAGTGGATGCGGGAAGTTAATGCAGCAGAACCATTCGTAGAGTCACGCAAGCCTCTGAAATGGTCCAGCACGCCTATCATCTTTGATATTGAGGATCACCCTGATCGCATAACTGCGGTCGGGTGCTTGCCGATGTTGGTTTCACCAACTATCCTCAACCTCAAAGTCACAAAGATGCTAGTTGACGGCGGGGCCGGCTTGAACCTGATTTCCTCCGCGGTACTCCAGAAACTCCAGATCCCTGACAGCGAGCTCGAAGAGATCGGCACATTCCAAGGAATCAACCCGGGAAGGAGCAAGCCAAAGGGAAAGATCACGTTGCCGGTCACATTTGGCAGCGAGCTGAACTTCAGAACTGAGAGGGTTACTTTTGACATTGCTGACTTTCCATTGCCCTTCAATGGGATACTCGGCCGTCCAGCGCTCGCCAAGTTCATGGCCGCCTCTCACTATGCGTACAACATGCTCAAGATGCCAGGCCCGATAAGTGTCATCTCTATCCCTGGCGACAAGAAGGATGCTCTTATCTGCACTGGCAAGATCTACCGGGAAGCAGCAGCCACAACAGATCGCAAGTCACTTGCCGTTGAAGCTCCCGAGGGGAAGAAGAAGACCAAGTCCGGCAAGAGCTCTGATGTCCACTCCGGCAAGCGCACCTCTTCGGAGTGCTGCACTACCATCGAGGACGCACCATCGAGCTCCACCGGCAAGTAT
This sequence comes from Triticum aestivum, assembly GCF_018294505.1. Classification (NCBI taxonomy): domain Eukaryota; kingdom Viridiplantae; phylum Streptophyta; class Magnoliopsida; order Poales; family Poaceae; genus Triticum; species Triticum aestivum. The sequence goes on from NC_057810.1 coordinate 418,766,662, forward strand.
AAGAAGACGATGGCGGCTCCACCAGAGACCAAGAAGGTGTCCGCCAAGGAGGACGACACTGGTGGTACCTTCACCATCAGTGCCACTCTTGACCCCAAATAGGAAAGCACGCTTGTTGCTTTCCTGCGGGCGAACGTCGACGTGTTTGCGTGGCAACCGTCCGACATCCCCGGTGTTCCCAGGAAAGTAATTGAGCACCACCTAGCTGTTTGTCCTCATGCGCGGCCCGTCAAGCAGAAAGTCAGGAAACAAGCAGTGGAGCGCCAAGAGTTCATTGCAGAAGAGATCAAGAAGTTGGAAGCAGCAGGCCTTGTCAGAGGAGTGCTCCATCCTACGTGGTTGGCCAATCCTGTAGTCGTGCGCAAGGCCAACGGAAAATGGAGGCTTTGTATAGACTTTACCAATGTCAATAAAGCTTGTCCCAAAGACCCATTTCCCTTGCCGCGCATAGACCAGATTGTTGACTCCACAGCCGGATGTGATTTGCTTTCATTTCTTGATGCATACTCAGGATACCATCAGATCTTCATGGCAGAAGAAGATGAACAGAAGACCGCATTCATCACCCCATGAGGCACATACTGTTTTATACGGATGCCCTTCGGGTTAAAGAATGCTGGTTCAACATTCGCAAGGGTAGTCCATGTCGCTTTTGAGCCCCAGATACACAGAAATGTAGAAGCCTACATGGATGATATAGTGGTCAAGAGCAAGGACAAAGCTACTCTGATTCAAGATTTAGACGAAACCTTTGCAAATCTGCGCAAGATCAACCTCAAGATTAACCCCGAGAAGTGCGTGTTTGGAGTCCCTTCCGGCAGGCTTCTCGGGTTCTTTGTGTCTCAACGGGGAATTGAAGCCAATCCCGACAAGATCAAGGCCATTGAGCAGATTGAAGCACCAAAGCGCGTCAAGGATGTACGAACGCTTGCCGGTTGCGTGGCTGCTCTCAGCAGGTTTATCTCTAAGTCTGCTGAGCGCGCCCTGCCGTTTTTCAAAATATTGAAAAAGGCAGGTCCAATGAAATGGACTCCGGAAGCGGAGGCTGCGCTGCAGGACTTGAAGAGGTACCTGTCCTCCACTCCAATACTTGTCGCACCTAAGTCATAAGAGAAGTTGCTGCTGTATCTGGCGGCAACCAATCAAGTGGTTAGTGCTGCGTTAGTGGCAGAGAGGGAGGCGGATGGTGAACCGGCAACCACGGCAAGTACATCCAGCGACAAGCAGGGGGCTTCGCCGACAAGCTCTGGTCCCGACAAGAATGGATCTGCGCAGGTGTGCGAAGAGGTGCAGAAGAAAATGGTGCAGCGCCCAGTTTACTTTGTCAGCTTCCTTCTGTAGGGGGCTAGGTCAAGGTATTCTGGTGTGCAGAAATTGCTTTTCGGCCTTCTCATGGCCTTGAGAAAGCTGCGCCATTACTTTTAGGCACATGAGATTACAGTTGTCACTCGCTTTCCGCTGAAGAGGATACTGCAAAATCCAGAGGCAACAGGCAGGATTGTCGAGTGGGCACTGGAACTGTCAAGCTTTGGCCTCAAGTTTGAGATCACTTCAACTATCTAGAGCAGAGCATTGGTAGAGTTCATAGCAGAGTGGACGCCAACACCAGATGAAGAAATTCCAGAAACGATCATCCCCGTCAAGGAGGCAGGCAAAGAGTGGCTGATGTACTTTGATGGTGCCTTCTCGCTGCAAGGCGCCGGTGCTGGCATGCTGCTTGTCGCACCCACCGGAGAGCACCTCAAGTACGTAGTCCAGATGCACTTCCCCAAGGAGCAAGCAACAAACAATACTGCAGAGTATGAAGGTTTGCTTGCCGGCCTCAGAATCGCAGCAGATCTTGGGATCAAGAAGCTCATTGTCAGGGGTGACTCACAGCTTGTCGTCCGCCAAGTGAACAAGAACTATCAGAGTCCATTGATGGAAGCTTATGTTGATGAGGTAAGAAAGCTAGAGGAGCACTTTGACGGCATGCAGATGGAACATGTTCCAAGAGCTCAGAATGACATTGCCGATGGCCTGTCAAAGTGCGCCGCACTAAAGTTACCTGTGGAACCAGGGATCTTTGTGCTCAAGCTGACTCAACCGTCTGTAACACCATCAATTGGACAGAGCAAGAAGAGAAAGTTGGTTTTTGGTGACTACTTTTCGGCAGAGCTCCCCGAAGCCGCCGCCAAGAAGGTCCCCAAGATAACCGCCTAGAGTGCTGAGGAGCAGTCTGCTCCGGCGAGCCCTAGGGTTTGTTCCGTTGAAGCAGACGCTCCCGACAAGTTTTGCTCCGGCAAGCTTGCCGGGGAACATCAAGCTCCGGCTGGGCCACCAGCCCTTGCCGTGGAAGCGGATGTTCCCGCAGCAGCAGATGTGCCTTTAGTCCTTGTTGTCGAGCCGCAGGCTCCAGCATGGGCACAGCCAATTGTCCATTTCCTTCAGACAAGAGAACTTCCCGAAGAGCAAGAGGAAGCGGAAAGAGTAGCCCGGCAGTCAAGTATGTACAAGTTTGTCGACAACACACTATACAGAATAAGACTCAACGGTGTGAAATTGAAGTGTATTTGCCGGGAAGATGGACAACAGCTGTTGGCAGAGATACATGGAGGCATATGTGGTCACCACATTGGCGCAAGAGCACTTGTCGGCAAAGCGTTCCGGCAAGGTTTCTTTTGGCCGACAGCCCTCCAGGATGCAACTGCACAAGTAACCAAGTGTGAAGCGTGCCAGTTCCATTCCAAGCAGATACACCAGCCAGCTCAAGCTCTCCAGACGATCCCTTTATCCTGGCCATTTTCGGTTTGGGGGCTCGACATCCTCGGCCCCTTCCCCCGAGCTGTCAGGGGCTTTGAGTACTTGTACGTTGCAATCGACAAGTTCACAAAGTGGCCGGAAGTGGAACCAGTGAGGAAGGTGACAGCACAGTCAGCAGTCAAGTTCTTCAGGTCAATTGTTTGCCGTTTCGGGATCCCTAACAGGATCATCACCGACAACGGCACACAATTCACGAGCCGCACCTTCATGCAGTACGTCCAAGATCTTGGCGCCAAGGTCTGCTTCGCTTCTGTTGCTCATCCGAGAAGCAATGGTCAAGCGGAGAGGGCAAATGCTGAAGTGCTGCGAGGACTCAAGACCAGAACTTTCGATAGGCTGCGCAAGTGCGGAAGAAACTGGATCGAGGAGCTGCCGGTGGTTCTTTGGTCGATCAGGACGACACCAAATCGAGCCACTGGCCAGACACCTTTTGCTCTAGTCTATGGAGCAGAGGCAGTTCTCCCCACGGAACTCATTTACGGGTCGCCTCGAGTGCTCGCTTATGATGAGCTTGAGCAAGAGCAGCTGCAACAAGATGACGCACTGCTCCTTGAGGAAGACCGTCTTCAGGCTGCTGTACGAGCTGCTCGGTACCAGCAAGCTTTGCGCCGCTACCATAGCCGCAAAGTTAACGCCAGAAGTTTCGAGGAAGGCGACCTTGTTCTTCGGCGCATTCAGTCCGCCAAGAATTCCAACAAGTTGACGCCGAAGTGGGAAGGCCCTTATCGGGTGAAACGAGTCACTAGGCCCGGTGCTGTCCGCCTTGAGACCGAAGATGGCATTCCGGTGAGCAACTCCTGGAACATCGAACATCTTCGTAAGTTTTACCCATAGGGCGCGGTTGCCGGAACCTGTTCCAACAACCACCTTTTGTACAAGTCTTGCCGCTGCTGCATGTAATCCTTCGTACAAAGCCGGGCGCAGACCCCGTGCATAAATAAAGCTCATGTGCTCCGCAAATCTTGTCAATTTCATGCTTTCTTCCTTTTTGCATGTATTACCTGACATTTTGTGCAGCACCTACCTCCGGTAAGCTATAACGAGCCGTAAGGCTCCATATCGTTATTTTCTTTTCTTTTTCTTTCTTATAAAGAAGGAAAAGTTCCCTCGCACACAAGTTTTCCGGGGGAAAGGAGAAGCTAATGGTGTGGACCAGGCGTCGTTCAAGAAAAGTTTCGCCTTACCAGGAAGCAAACGACAGAAAAGCTAAGTTGCCAAAGTTTGAGCAATCGGTTTTTTTTAAGTTTTAAGTTATTTTCCTTGAACGACCCTGCTTTGTATGGAAAACCTGTGCGCAGAGGAACCAACTCGTAGCTAGTTGCGCCCTTACTTTGTTTCGAGTCCGCTCAACAACTTAAGTGAGCTGCAACTAGTTGCGACAAGGTTGCTTGTCGGTGGCGGCACCGCCAGCAGGCTGTTGACGTTCCGCACTCAGCGCTCGCGGCAATGGTGCCTGCGCCGGCAAGTTCCCTAAAAGCGTAGGGCAGAAACATACAAAGCCAAGAGTCAAGCAAAGGAAATAACATAGCAATCAATACCCAAAATAAAGTTATATTACAAAATAACTTGTCGTGGCTCTAATAAAGTGTTCTCGTGACATGACTAGCAGCGGCAAGCAAAGAAGAAAACGGGCGACCTAATCTACGCAGCCGCCATCAACCCTCTTGACCTCATTCACCTTGTCCACAATGGGTGCGACAAGGGCTTTGAGCGCTTCCAGATCAGCATCTGCCAGCAGCTTCTTGAGGACGTTGGCGAGGTTGAGGCCTGGGTTGCGGAAGGCCACCCTCACCAACACCTTCTCCAGGACCCTGGCGCAGATCGTACGCGACTCGTCAGCCAGCTGCTTTGGGATCTTCTCTTGGAGTTGCTGGAGGGCTGTTGCCACGCCTTTAAAGAACAGGGTGAGCTTGATGCTGGGTGGGAGGTTCTCATCGGAGGAGTACCCAAAGTCCTCCACTCCCAGCTGCGCCAGCTCCCCGTCAATGACTGCAGCGATGTTCACGAGGCCCTCCGTCTAGAGCTCCACAGTATCCTTGAAGGTGTTTTGGGTTTCGGCGGCCCTCGCCAGCAGCGCTTCGTTTCCCTTGATCTCCTCCTTCAAGGTCACCTCCCGCTTCTTGGCGTTGTCCAGCGTCTGGGTCAAGGTGGCCAACTTCAACTCAAGATCGGCGTTGAAATCCTTGGCACAGCTCAGCTCCTTGCCCTTCTCGGCGAGTTGACCCTGCAGCTCACCATGGGCGAGGGCGTCCTTCTCACGCTCAAGCTTGAGCGCGGCAAGCTCCTCGCCGCTCGCCTTCAGATCAGCCTCCAGCTGCGCCACCTTTGCCTCCAATTCCTTCTTGGCGGCCTCGGCAGCTGCGGCAGCATCCTTGGCTTCCTTTAGGGCCCCACCAACTGTTTGCTCCCGCGCAACAAGATCCTCCTCCTGGCTGTCGAGGTTAACTTTCCGCTGCGCCAACTCACCTTCCCGCGCAAACAGCTCCTCGGCGGCAAGCCGCTGCTGCTCTTCGGCTTCGGCTTTCTCAAGGATGAATGCCTTCCACGCCTCGACGAGCTGCGCCCGCTCCTCTGCGATGGACCGGAGAGCTTCCTGATTACGCTCCCGGAGCTCCTCCGCGCGCCTCTCAATATCTGCCCCCGCCTGCGCGACAAGCGCTTCCCGAGACTCCAGCTTGGCTTGTCGGGCGCGGTAGAGCGACACCAGCTTCCGGAGCAGCTGCTCCTCCTTAGACTCGCCGCTGCTGCTGCTCGGCGCGTCAACCAATGTCAGTCCAGCGGAGGCGAGCACCTCCCCGTCAAAAGCTTCTCATTCAACCGGCGCCCTGGAGCTTGAAGCCTAGGAGAGCTTGATGAAGACACCGTCAACGGCCTTATGATAGGCGCCGGGCTGGGGCTCCTCGGAGCCTGGCGCTGCGGCAGCGGCGGAGGGATCGGCGGTCGGTGCAGCGCCTGGCGCTCCTGCGGCCTCAGGGCCGTCAGTGCGATCGCCGGATCCCTCGCCCGCTTCTGCGGCGGCAGCCTTGGCGGCCTCTTCGCCGGCGGGCTCGTTAGTGCCGGCTCCTTCTTCGGTGGCCGTGGCATCATCAGTATCGCCGCGCGCGTTCTCCTCGCCACCCGCCTCGGTCTCCATCGGCTCCATGGAGGGTGGATCTGATGACCGGAGAAGAAGGAGAAGTCAAACAAATATCCAAAAAGAAAAATCAGAAGAACACAAGGGAGTTTTCAAGCAAGGGATTACCTGTACTGGGATCCATGGTCATGGGCTCCACCACCGGGGGTTCGCTGGTGCTTCCCCTAGCCGGAGACTCCTCCCTTTCCGAAGATTTCTCCCTTGCCGGAGAATTCTCCCTTGCCGGGGAATCCTCCCTTGGCAGTGTAGTGGAAGTAGATGGCACATCGGAGGCGGTTTCTGAGCCCTCCTGGTGAATCTGTTCTGCTCCTACACAACCAAACCAACAGTCAGATGTCAGCAAAGAAAAGAGCACCCGCGCGCGCCCAAAAGCAGAAAGTAAACCATGCACTTACGCTGGGGGCTGCGCTGGGGGCTGCTTCGCGGAGAAGTTGTCGGGTCCGGCAAGGTGGTCTCGGGCGCACCCCCTGCCGTCGCAGTGGGCTCGTCCTCGATGATAACCACCGGCACCTTGGCTTTCTTCGCCGCTCTTTGAGCCAACGTCCTGAAAAGGAATAGGTTCAGATCGAAGCAAGTCAGATACAAGACAAAGCAACAAAATTGAAGAATTACAAGTACAGCAGAAGAGTCTTACTCTTCTTCCTCCTTGTCGGAGCTGAGCGCGGAGAGGTCGAAGTCCGGCCCACCTGCAGCGCGACGAGGCGGAGGAGTAGGATCCCTTGTCCGCTTGGTGGGCGCAGTGGCGGTGGCCCGGGAAGACCCCGCTCTGGTTGCCACAGCGGTGCGAGGCGCTCCCGCGGCAACATCGCTTGTCGCAGTTGAGCGTGTCGCGCGGCGTGACGGCTGCTGGCCCCTTTGCCGCCCCGCTTTGTCCCCGGCCTTGCGAAGACGCCTTCTTGGTGGGGCTGGGGGCTGCGCTGCGGGCTCCGCTTGCGGCAAGCGGCCTGGAGATGGCGGGCCACTCGCACCCTCGGTGAGTTCGCTCGATTCGGCGTCAGGCGCGGCAAGCTCTTCCTCGCCGTCAGGCCACTCTCGCTCGGCAAGGCTTGCCGCCGCCTCCGCCTCTGCCTCCTCCACGGTGAACCCGAACTCGCCCGCGGCCGCAGCTGCCGCCGCCTCTTCCGCCCTGGTGGCGATGCGTTGCATCTCCTCCTCGGTGGTGTCGCGGGTGAGGCTCCTCTGCTCATCGGCACGGACTGCCACCTCCACCAGTCCGTCGAAGAACTGCTACACGACGTCGTCCGCAGGCTCTTGCCACGTTGGGACAAGACCATGCGAGTCGCACAGCGGCATCATCACGCGGATGCGGTCGAGCGAAGAGTTGTTGCAGAGCGGGACGACCCCCGCCGGCAGCCTGAACCACTCTAGATGTTGGGAGTCATGCTTGAACAGCTCCTTGAGCATCGCATCTAGCTCCAGCACGGTGAAGTTAAAGTTGAGGCCCGGGCGCAGCCTCATGATATCCGCCGGACCGCCGAACTCCCAAGCAGGTCTCCTCCTCTCCTGCAGTGGGGCGATGCGGCGGCGGAGAAAGTCTGCGCCTACGGCGCCCACAGTCAGCCCGACAAGCCTAAGGCGCAGGATTCTGGTGACGACAATCTTCAGCCTAGCGTCCTCCGGGGCCAAGCTGCTCCAACCGTTGCCGCGCACTACTGGGACTTGGCGCAGGGCGGTGAATGGCTGCGGGTTCTCCTCCATGATCCAACACCAATCAGCTCTCCACTCCTCCCATTTGCTGCGGAGCTCCCCTTCCAGATACGCCTCCTTCTTGCCGGCCCTCGAGATCCAGGCGATCCCGCCGGATAGAGGCTCTCCTCTCTCGACCCGGGGCATGAAGTAGTGGCAGAAAAGGGCCACATTAGGGTGGACTCCGACAAAGTTTTCGCAGAGATGTGCGAAAACTGACATGGTCAGAACGGCGTTGGGGGTGAAGTCAAGGAGGTGAAACCCGTAGGTGTTCATGATGTCACAGAAAAACTCCGAGAAGGGCGGGCAAAGCCCGCAGTAGAAGAACAGTGGGAAGAAGGGGTATCCGTATGGAGCCCGTTTCGAAGCAGCGGCGGAGAGTACCTTCGTGCGCGGATGCGCTCGCTTCTCCGTCGACCAGAAGAGGTAGAACCACTCCCTCAGCCCCGCCGCATCGAGCTCGGAGGGGAAAGTGGCCCGTTCCTTTCGCAGCGCCTCGGCCGACTTCGCGACCTTCCCGGTCTTCGGAGCCATGGCGAAGGTGGTGGAGGAGATCGACGGCGTTGGTGGCGACGATGGTGATGAGGGGCGGAGCGCTGTTCTCTCTCAGAAAGGAGGAGCGGTGGAGATTTTGGAGTAGTAACCGGCGAGGTGAGCAGCTACCTCTGTTTCCTCTGCTTATAAAGAGGAAGGGGGCGAACGTTACGCTTTTTCCGAATAAAGAAACCGCCCACAATCTCTCCCACGACGCCGCATTCAACACATGCCGTTCGGGAGGGCGCGGTGTATGCGGAGTAGGAAATGGCATGCCCCAGGCCGGGCATGCCCGTGCCCTGTTTTGGGCCTGGCCCAACAGCGCTCGGCACCGTGTGTGGCCCAGGCCCGGGGGCTCCTGTCGGTGTACTAGAGTAGGGGTATCCTAGTATCCCGAACTTGTGCACGGGCAGTCGCAGCACCCCGCGGCAAGGCTTGCCAGGCGACCGCCAAGACCCTCCGTGACTCCTTACGAGACAAGACCCCAGCAAGAGGAGCTTGCCGGGAAGCCATTCAAGAACAAAGTATTCGAGCCGAGAAGACAAGGCCCCGGCAAGAGGAGCTCGCCGGGAAGGCCAACCAGGGCATCTCAAGAAATCTTGCCGCGACGCGCCTCACGTCCCGGCAAGGCCTAGTGAGCGACAAGCTCCCGGGCCCGACAAGACAACGACCGCGGCAAGGCACTTGCCGCGGCAAGCGGCCACTCCGCACCCACGCTCCAGCACATCCACCAACGTGTCGTCCTGGGACCCTTCCAGGCGCGCGTGGCAAGAGGTTGTGCAGCCAGCGGTGCACGGTGGCAAGCGGCACTGACAAGAAGGCCATCATGGCGATCGGTGGCGCCCCTGACGGTCTCTTTCTGCACTGTTTAGGTGACACAGATGGGCATTTAATGCCTTTGTCCCCTGCCGTCAGGGTTAGGTATGATACACTGTATCTACAGTATAGGTAGTTGTACCTACCACATTCTTTTTCCATTTTTGCCCTTCGTCTACGTTGCCACCTGTCGGTGACCCCTTGAGCGTATAAAAGGAGGCCCATGCGCAACGTAGAAGGGGTTCGACTCATTTGAAGCAAGGAAGACTCTCACGCTCAGCGAGGTAGCGTTGATCGCTCCTGAGCAAGAACTTAATATACACATAGATGCAGCAGTAGGAGTATTATCTCTCCGGAGAGCTCCGAAGTTGGGTAAACCGCTCGTGTGCATTGCCTTGATCTGCTCTTCGTGCGACCTCCGCCCTTTGCCGAACCGAAAGGGGCTCGGTCCGCCGGTCCCATAGGTGTTCGTGGATCAGTTTCCCCGACACTATTGATCTGTTAGAACAATATTTGCTAGACCATGAAAACGATATGTTTATGAAGGAAAGAAGGGGATGAACTGTTCATTAAGCAGGAACCTATGCTGAAACATAACCTTCCCGTTGAAATTCTTGGGGATACCCCTCCACCCAAGGGTGATCCCGTGTTTGAATTGAAATCATTACCTGATAATCTTAAGTATGCTTATCTTGATGAAAAGAAAATATATCCTATTATTATTAGTGCTAACCTTTCAGAGCAAGAAGAAGAAAGATTATTGAAAACTCTGAAGAAGCACCGAGCAACTATTGGATATACTCTGGATGATCTTAAGGGCATTAGTCCCACATTATGCCAACACAATATCATAGTGGAGAAAGATGCCAAACCTTTTAGAGATCCTCAACGACAACTAAATCCCAAGATGAAAGAAGTGGTAAGAAAGGAGATACTAAAGCTCCTTGAGGCAGGTATTATTTATCCTGTTGCTGATAGTGAATGGGTAAGCCCTGTCCATTGTGTTCCTAAAAAGGGAGGTATTACCGTTGTTCCTAATGATAAAGATGAATTGATCCCGCAAAGAATTATTACAGGTTTTAGGATGGTAATTGATTTCCTTAAATTACATAAAGCTACTTAGAAAGATCATTACCCTTTACCTTTTATTGATCAAATGCTAGAAAGACTATCAAAACACACACATTTCTGCTTTCTAGATGGTTATTCTGGCTTCTCTCAAATACCTGTGTCAGCGAAGGATCAATCTAAAACTACTTTTACTTGCCCTTTTGGTACTTTTGCTTATAGACGTATGCCTTTTGGTTTATGTAATACACCTGCTACCTTTCAAAGATGCATGATGGCTATATTCTCTGATTTTTGTGAAAAGATTTGTGAGGTATTCATGGATGATTTTTTCATTTATGGATCCTCTTTTGATGATTGTTTGAGCAACCTTGATCGAGTTTTGCAGAGATGCGAAGACACTAGTCTCGTCCTGAATTGGGAAAAGTGTCACTTTATGGTTAATGAAGGCATTGTCTTGGGGCACAAGATCTCTGAGAGAGGTATTGAAGTTGACAAAGCCAAGGTTAATGCTATTGAAAAGATGCCATGTCCCAAGGACATAAAAGGTATAAGAAGTTTCCTTGGTCATGCCAGTTTTTATAGGAGGTTCATTAAGTTCTTTTCTAAAATCTCTAGGCCTCTGACTAATTTATTAAAAAAAATATTCCTTTTGTCTTTGATGATGATTGTGTAGAAGCATTGGAAATACTTAAGAAAGCTTTAATCACTGCACCTATTGTTCAGCCACCTGATTGGAATTTACCTTTTGATATTATGTGTGATGCTAGTGATTATGCTATACATGTTGTTCTAGGGCAAAGAGTCGATAAGAAATTGAATGTTATACAGTATGCTAGTAAGACTATTGATACTACCCAGAGAAATTATGCTACTACTGAAAAAGAATTCTTAGCAGTTGTGTTTGCATGTGATAAGTTTAGACCTTCTATTGTTGATTCCAATGTTACTATTCACACTGATCATGCTGCTATTAAATATCTTATGGAAAAGAAAGATGCTAAGCCTAGACTCATTAGATGGGTTCTCTTGCTCCAAGAATTTGACTTGCATATTATTGATAGAAAGGGAGCTGAGTACCCCGTTGCAGATAACTTATCTAGGTTAGAGAATGTTCTTGATGACCCACTTCCTATTGATGATAGCTTTCCTGATGAACAATTAGCGGTCGTCAATGCTTCTCGTACTGCTCCTTGCTATGCTAATTATGCTAATTACATTGTTGATAAATTTATACCTCCTAGTTTCACATACCAGCAAAAGAAAAGGTTCTTTTATGATTTAAGACATTACTTATGGGATGACCCACACCTTTATAAAGGAGTAGATGGTGTTATTAGACGTTGTGTGCCTGAGCATGAACATGAACAGATCCTATGCAAGTGGCACTCTGAATCCTATGGGGGACACCACGCTGGAGATAGAACTGCACACAAGGTACTACAATCTAGTTTTCATTGGCCTACTCTCTTCAAAGATGCTCGTAAGTTTGTCTTATCTTGTGATGAATGCCAAAGAATAGGTAACATTAGTAGACATCAAGAAATGCCTATGAATTATTCTCTTGTTATTGAACCGTTTGATGTTTGGGGCTTTGATTATATGGGACCTTTTCCTGCCTCTAATGGTTATACACATATTTTAGTTGTTGTTGATTACGTTACTAAGTGGGTAGAAGCTATTCCAACTAGTAGTGCTGATCATAACACTTCTATTAAAATGCTTAAAGAAGTTATTTTTTCGAGGTTTGGAGTCCCTAGATATCTTATGACTGATGGTGGTTCACATTTTATTCATGGTGCTTTCCGTAAGATGCTTGCTAAATATGATGTCAATCATAGAGTCGCATCTCCTTATCATCCGCAGTCTAGTGGTCAAGTAGAGTTGAGCAATAGAGAGCTCAAATTAATTTTGCAAAAGACTGTGAATAGATCTAGAAAGAATTGGTCCAAAAAACTTGACGATGCATTATGGGCCTATAGAACTGCATACAAAAATCCTATGGGTATGTCTCCATATAAGATGGTTTATGGAAAAGCGTGTCATTTACCTCTTGAACTTGAACATAAGGCATATTGGGCTATTAAAGAGCTCAACTATGACTTCAAACTTGCCGGTGAGAAGAGGTTGTTTGATATTAGCTCACTTGATGAATGGAGAACTCAAGCCTATGAGAATGCCAAGCTATTCAAAGAAAAAGTCAAACGCTGACATGACAAGAGGATACAAAAGCATGAGTTTAACGTAGGAGATTATGTGTTATTATTCAACTCTCGTTTAAGATTTTTTGCAGGAAAACTTCTCTCAAATTGGGAAGGTCCCTACGTTATTGAGGAGGTCTATCGTTCTGGTGCCATAAAAATCAACAACTTCGAAGGCACAAGTCCGAGGGTGGTAAACGGTCAAAGAGTTAAACATTATATTTCAGGTAATCCTATCAATGTTGAAACTAATATTATTGAAACCGTAACCCCGGAGGAATACATAAGGGACACTTTCCAGAACGTTCCAGACTCTGAAAAGGAATAGGTATGTGGTACGGTAAGTAAACCGACTCCAAAACAACTCCAATGGCAATTTTTATCAGTTTTGGAATATTTAAGAATTTTGGGAAGAAAGAAGTAGTCCGAAAGGGACACGAGGCCTCCACGAGAGTGGAGGGCGCCCCCCCCTACTGGGCGTGCCCCCTGTCTCGTGGGCACCTCGTGTGCCTCCCGGACTCCGTTTTCTTGCACGTTACGTATTTTGGTCGGTAAAAATTCATTATATATACTCCCGAAGGTTTTGACCACCGTATCACGCAAATATCCTCTATTTTCGTTTTGAGCTGTTTCTTTCACAGATTTGGGGCAATATGTCGTCCCTAGACTCGGAGGGGAAAAGCTATGTGGCTGATTTCCTTGCAGACCCTAGGGTCTACGGGGATTTGGAACATGGTGGCTGGACCACTTAGGAAGAGGAAGACTATGAGCCAAAGGGAAAGGAAGAAACTAGTTCAGACGAAGACAAAACCACATTACCTCAACCTGGAGACATGCATGTGGAATTTAAAAAGTCAAGCCTCCCTGATAGAGCAAAGAAGCCGAAGATCGAGTTTATCCCCTTTCGTCTCTTGCAGGAAAATAAACAGGAATTATGCAAAAGAGTATTAAGCCTTGAGCAGGAGATCGAGGACCTAAAGGAGCAAAATATTATACTCAAGTGTAAATTGAGGAACAAGCCTACATCATCAACAACTCCTACTTCACCACCTTCGAGGACATAATCACATGGGTATGGGCACTCCCCCTGGCAATTGCCAAGCTTGGGGGAGGTGCCCCGGTATCGTATCACCATCACACTCCTATCTTTACCGTTTTATTTAGTTCGATCCTTTTAGTAGTATCTTGATCTAGTATATTGAAGTTTTGATATCAAGTAGTTTTGAGTTTTGCTTTGTGATCTCTTTTTGTAATCGAGTCCGTGAGCTATCTATAATATAGATTAGTGTTGAGTCAAGGGCTTTGCTATGTTGCTATGATCTTGAGAAAGTAGAAAGAACAAAAGGGTTCATATTGATCTTATGAATAGTGATGACTTCACACATAGAAAGTATGAGGCATAAAATTGTTGAGAGTTGATAAACTTAGCGTTGGTCATCGTTGCAATTAATAGGAAGTGATAAGGAAAGAGGGGTTCACATATAAATATATTATCTTGGACACCTTTTATAATTGGGAGCACTCATTAAGTATGACATGCTAAAAGAGTTGACGTTGGACAAGGAAGACAACGTAATGGTTTATGTTTTCCGACATCTCAGTTAAAGTATATTGTCATGGACCTTCCAAACATGTTGAGCCTGCCTTTCCCCCTCATGCTAGCCAAATTCCTTGCACCAAGTAGAGATACTACTTGTACTTCCAAATATCCTTAAACCCAGTTTTGCCATGAGAGTCCACCATATCTACGTATGGATTGAGTAAGATCCTTCAAGTAAGTTGTCATGTTGCAAGCAATAAAAATTGCTATCTAGATATGTATGACTTATTAGTGCAGAGAAAATAAGCTTTGTACGATCTTGTTGTGGAAGTAATAAAAGCGACGGACTGCATAATAAAGGTCCACATACAAGGGGTAATATAAAGTGACATTCTTTTGCATTAAGATTTTGTGCATCAACCCTAAATGCACATGACAATCTGTGCTTCCCTATGCGAAGGGCCTATCTTTTACCTTATGTTTTTACTTTATGCTTGAGTCAAGGTGATCCACACCTTTCCCCTTTTCATTTTATCCTTTGGCAAGCTCCTCGTGTTTGAAAGATCATGATATATATATATATATATATATATATATATATATATATATATATATATATCCAATTGGATGTAAGTTAGCATGGGCTATTATTGTTGACATCACCTAAAGGTGAATACGTTGGGAGGCAACACAATAAGCCCCTATCTTTCTCAGTGTCCGGCTGAAACACCATAACCACAAGTATTGCATGAATGTTAGCAATTATAGAAGACTACAAGATAGTTGAGTATGTGCACTTGCTGAAAAGCTCTATTGTTGACTCTTTTTGATGTTATGATAAATTGTAATTGCCTCAATGACTGAGATTATAGTTTGTTAGTTCTCAATGAAGTTTTTGAACCATACTTGACATTATGAATTGATTGTTACTTGAGCATAGGAAATTATATGATAATATATATATATGTTGCTGTTATAAGAATGATCATGATGCCCTCATGTCCGTATTTTATTTTTATCGACACCTCTATCTCTAAACATGTGGACATATTTTTCGATTTCGGCTTCCGCTTGAGGACAAGCGAGGTCTATGCTTGGGGGAGTCGATACGTCCATTTTGCATCATGCTTTTATATCAATATTTATTGAATTATGGACTGTTATTACACATTATATCTCAATACTTATGGCTATTCTCTCTTATTTTACAAGGTTTATCATGAAGAGGGGGAATGCCGGCAACTGGAATTCTGGCTGGAAAAGGAGGAAACATTGGAAACCTATTCTGCACTGCTGCAAAAATCCTGAGACTCCACGAAACATGTTTTTGGAATTTATAAGAATTAGTGAGCGAAAGAAATACACCAGAGGGCCCACACCCTGTTCAGGAGAGTGGAGGGCGCCCCGCCCCCTACTGGGTGCGCCCCTATATCCTGGGCCCCCTGGTGGGCCTCCGGTGTCCATCTTTTGCTATATGAGAGCTTTTACCCTGGAAAAATTCGTGGGCAAGCTTACGGGATGAAACTCCGCCGCCACGAGGCGGAACCTTGGCGGAACAAATCTAGGGCTCTGGCGGAGCTGTTCTACCGGGGACACTTCCCTTCAGGAGGGGGAAATCATCACCAATGTCATCACCAACGATCCTCTCATCGGGAGGGGGTCAATCTCCATCAACATCTTCACCAGCACCATCTCCTCTCAAAACCCTAGTTCATCTCTTGTATCCAATCTTGTATCAAAACCACAAATTGGTACCTGTGGGTTGCTAGTAGTGTTGATTACTCCTTGTAGTTGATGCTAATTGGTTTACTTGGTCGAAGATCATATATTCAGATCCTATATGCATATTATTACTCCTCTGATTATGAACATGAATATGCTTTGTGAGTAGTTACGTTTGTTCCTGAGGACATGGGTGAAGTCTTGCTATTAGTAGTCATGTGAATTTGGTATTCGTTCGATATTTTGATGAGATGTATGTTGTCTTTTCCTCTAGTGGTGTTATGTGAACGTCGACTACATGACACTTCACCATTATTTGGGCCTAGAGGAAGGCATAGGGAAGTAATAAGTAGATGATGGGTTGCTAGAGTGATAGAAGCTTAAACCCTAGTTTATGCGTTGCTTCGTTAGGGGCTGATTTGGATCCATATGTTTAATGTTGTGGTTAGGTTTACCTTAATACTTCTTTTGTAGTTGCGGACGCTTGCAATAGGGGTTAATCATAAGTGGGATGCTTGTCCAAGTAAGGGAGTACCCAAGCACCGGTCCACCCACATATCAAATTATCAAAGTACCGAATGCGAATCATATGAACGTGATGAAAACTAGCTTGACGATAATTCCCATGTGTCCTCGGGAGCTCCTTTCTCATTATTAGAAATTGTCCAGGCTTATCCTTCGCTACATAAAGGATTGGGCCACCTTGCTGCACTTTATTTACTTTATTTACTTGTCACTCGTTACTATTTATCTTATCACAAAACTATCTATCACCTACAATTTCAGTGCTTGCAGAGAAAACCTTACCGAAAACCGCTTATCATTTCCTTCTGCTCCTCGTTGGGTTTGACACTCTTGCCTATCGAAAGGACTACGATAGATCCCCTACACGTGTGGGTCATCAGCAGATTACTTGTTTCTTGTGTGAAGGGACTACCCACTACCCTGCTCAATGTTACATTTACCCCATGGTACAAAGAACCACCCAGCAGAAGAAAGAAGCAATGAAAGGAGCCCTCATGGAAATTTTAGAAGAACCTGTGATGAAGGAAGAGGTGAAGGACACACCCGAAGAAGACCCAATTAAACCCTGCACCCAGTCATGCTATTCATGTGGAGAAGAAGGACACATCTCCTAGAATTGTCTGAAAGGGGATCTAGTAGCATTCCTGACAATGGAAGTAGAGTATGACCCACAAGAGATAGAAGCCCTGATTGGGACGGAAAAGTCCAGAAAGAGAAATAGATTGGATTCCAGGAACAACCCAATTTCTACAAAGAAGGACCTGGGTGATATCACATGTTTCAGGTGTAAAGATTCATGGCACTACTTCCACGGTTGCCCAAAAAGGAAGCCGAGGACCGAAGGAGGCTATGTAATCACAAGGAAACCTCGATACTCGTCAGAAGTAATATGTTTCTGCTGTAATGAAGCAGGGCATTTTGCCAGAGATTGTCCCAATGAGGATATTCGTGTTAAATAGTTGAGTCTATGAGAAATATAGTAGCAGTAGTGGCAACATTTCTTTATATTGAGGTGTTGAGTTGAGGCATGTAATGGAAATGTAGGAGATTGTAATAATTTGAGAATCAATAAAGTTCATGTGTCATACGTTGGATTTTATGAGTTGTTACTCTATGAAGAAAGATTTTGACCTTTTTCGAGGATATGACAAATATGGTCTATGGAGGAATTTGGGCAATTGAAGGATGGTAATACCCTGTGAGGACATCTGACCCCTGGAGAAGATAATGATATTCCACAGAGTGGACTTCGGACAAGATAAGTATGAGTTTTATCTCGATATGTGGGATACCCCAAGAATATGAAGGGATGAAGTACTATTGGATATAAAGGAGGTATAATGTTGGTAATATGGAGCAATTGTAACCCCAGGATGAGTTGAAGCTATAAATGTGATGAGGTGAGCCCATAACCCACTGGCTCCAGGACCTGCCAAGAAGCAAGCACACTCTTGCTGAAGGACAAAACCCTGGAAGAGGATATGCCTTTATCAACAGACGATCTTATAGGAGTAACATAAAACCTGAGAGTTGTGAAGGAACGATAGATGTTTGTTTGGCTTGCAGAATCAATGGATTTATCCGAACTTAGTTCGTCGACAAGAGAAATATGCTTGTGAGGATGACCGAGTGTTAGAAAGCGAGATTCGCTAAACCATATACAAGGTAATGATTTGGGTGCGGGATGGATTGATCACCATACTGACTTACTCTTATTATTCGCCTTGCTATAGGGGATGGTAAATCTAACTGACTTACCTATAGTAGAGCAATGACGATCAAAACTTTGATTAAGCCTTAGAATTGTATGTCAATTTTCCCCTGGTACAAGGCAGCTGTTACCAACCGTAGGTCATACGATGAGAATGAAGCCCAAACCCATTCCCTGCAGGAGAAACCATAAATTGTTGACCACCATGAGATGTCGATAGTTGTTTACTATTGGCGCCAGACCTGTCACCCGGTCAGAGAAGAACCTTACCAAAGATTAAAGGACACAAGAATCAAGGAAAATGGTTCTGCCACTACCGGAAGAGCCCAGAGAAGGAATTATCCTGAAGATCTAAGAGGATTGACACTACCAACAATACGGATGGAGTATATGAGTTTTGATGGAACCGTAACCATGCTTCTAAGGGTGGTAGCACCCCAGACCCTGGTGACGATCGATGGATTTTGAGAAGATACCCGAACCTAACCTATTTCTTTCTAGCCTCTCCGAATCTCAAGGGCGAAATTCATTTTAAGGGTGGTAGGTTTGTAACATCCCAAAATTCAAAATTTTGGAATGTTATATTAAAATAGTTTTGGTTGATTGCTTGATTGTGGTGTGGTTGCTTGTGTGAAATTGTGTAATTTGAAACTTCTTGAAAGTTAAATGAGAGGGAATAAAAGGACTTTCCCAAACTTTCACCTTGCATTTATGATCTCCATGAATTCAATTTCTTTTCAGATACAAAACCCTAGAGAGAAGATGACATGACTTCTTCCATTTAAAATGAAAAGGGTTTCTCAAAATATTTGAATTTCATTTGGATTTATTTTTTCAAATTCAGAAACTTTAAACAACTTAATGATTTTCATGAGAGAAGATAAAATGACTTCTTCAAAACATATGAAATATGAGTTGGAAGTATAAAGGAATCAAATTTAAAGTCCCTTTGAGATTATTTTCAATTTGGAGTTATTAGGGTTTTATTCAAATTATTTTTCTCCAAAAATAAATATATGGAAAATAGGGTAAAATGATTCCCTACATTAGAAAATTGGATAAAATGGGTTTGAAATCATTTTGGTATTTTAAAATATTTCAATTTGGTTTTTAAATGAACCAATAGCACTGTTTGCTTTATTTATATTTTTGTGGATTTTATTTGATGCTAGAAAAATGTTCATGATATAGAAATCTTTTTCTGAAAATTTTGATATATAATATGCCTATATAAAATTTTACTTATTTTCGTTATTCAGTTTTCTTTTTCTGTTTTTACTTTTTTTATATGCGCGTATGCCGTAACTATATGTCGCCCACATGCAGCGTAGTGGCAGCGGCGCCCCATTTTTTTCCTACATGGGTCAGGCCCAGCCAGCAATTTCCTTCTCAGTTTCTTTTTCTTTTCTTTTTCCTTGGCCGAATATCGGCCCGTGGTGCTTTTTAGCCCATGCGATTCCCTTCGTTTTATTTGTTCGTCTATGTTTAGTCCCACATTGCCTAGCTTTTGACCCCTAAACCTCTTTTCCACCTATAAATATAGAACCATAGAGCCTCAAAAATCATCCGATTCGGGTTAAATCAATATTTTGGTTTGACTAGATTCATTAAAGAAAAATATATTTCTCCTCTGCGGCGGGAATTCTGAAAGTCGTTTCCTCTCTCCGAAGTCATCTTTTCTCTACCTCATAAAGGTATCTTTCTTCGTATTTTTTTATATATACTCCCATAGCTTATTATTTTAGACTAGTACGATATAATAATTAGATTAGCAATTAGTCTCTGTATTTACACTATAGGCGTAGAAATCTTTTAGCAATAGCTATTTTTCTTTCGTAAAACAGCTTGGCCCTGATTTTTCAAATAGCCACAACTTTTTACTCGTTTGTCCAAATTCAGTGAAACCAACGCCAATTTCTTCGTTATGATCGCCTCTGTCCAGATAACCAACTTAAACATATTTTTGAAAGATTAAAATTTGGTTTCAAACAGATTTGAACTTCATTTGTTCATAACTTAAGTTTAATAATTCCGATTTAATTGATTCTTTTTGCAAATTGAAGCTCTTGTCATGTACTTTCTGTTAAGATCAAAATCACATAATTTTGCTGCTGTTAAAAATGTGTTTATGTCCGTGAGTTTTATTTGATGGTTTTTGAAGTTTACTGAAGTGCTTTCTACGTTCTTTTGGATCTTTGAGTGATTGCCGATGCGTGGTTATAATTGATTGCTCACGGTAGATTGATCGGAGTGTGACGAGTAGAACTATCAGGAGTTGTGAGAGCAAAGAATCTTCATCGACAGTACAAGGCAAGTTCACACTTTGATCATATTTTTCATACCCAGTTTTTTATGCATTAGTTTCACCCCTCAAATATTTGCATGAGTAGGAATTGGGAATTGGGAATTGCTATGTAGTTGATGAGGTAGGAACCTATTACCTTTATCACCCCGGGATTATACATTATGCTCTTATTGCTTAGCCATGCTCGTAGACGTGGATTGGTATGTGAGATTCATGAAAGTTGCGAGAGTAATATTAACTAAGGGAAACTTAAGGTGGCTACTTTAATACACATCTGGGTGGAATGGTTGGGCACCCTGGAGCACCCAGTGGTTTGCCCGGGCACCTGGAGAACCCAGTGCTTGCCCAAGGGGATCCCAGAGTACCCGTGTGATCATCCTATGGAATGCCACCCAGGCTCAAAGGGATCATAAGATTATTCATGCTAGAAACTTTCGTGTGCAACCACAAGCCATTATGGGCTCTAGCATAGTTGAGTATGTTGTGTGACCTCTTTCAGTGGTAGGCTAGCAAATGTAGGGGAAAGTAGGTGGTACTGTCTACCAAGAGTAAAGAGTTAGTGCTTCAGAAATACTATGTCTCGATCATCCGTTTCTCGAACATCATGTAGTGCGAGAAATTCAATGGAGGTCGAGTCTTGTGGGGAAAAGTGTGCAAGCCTCTGTAGAGTGTACAAACTAATCATGATTAGTCGTGTCCCCGGTTATGGACTTTTTGAGTATCTGGATTTTGAATTATTGGTTGATCTTATCACGTTACTTAATTAATGTATTGGGTTATTAATAATTTGGGAATTTTGGGATTGAGTTGGAGGAACCTTCTCAATAATGGCATTAAACTTGGTAGCGAATAAAATTTATTCCTTTGTTGTAGGGAAAAATTAGCTTTATGCCAAATTAAACTTAGAGCCTCCACCAGCCAAATATGCATATAGTGATAGAAATTTTTCCTTATCATTCTATGGTGTGAAATTTCCAGTACATTCAATGTACTGACCTACATGGCTGCAACGTCTCATGTTGCAGGATTCTTACGATGAGTAGGTGATCAGTTAGGGTTGTGATGTCTACACTCAACTTTGTCGTTGGCATTGGGAACTCCACATCTTTGTTGTTACTTCCGCTATATGGATTGAGGTAATAGTATTTACGTTACTTTATACATGTGATTTACCTCTGTTATAAATCCTCGTGTACTGTGTGTGTCAGCATACTGATCCAGGGATGACACTTAAGCACAGAGACTTGATCCATTCGGGTTGGGTCGCTACGGTGGTACACATCTTGTGATGTCTTCCTGCCACACCAGGAACACACATAAATAGTCCGGAGAGTCATGGAGGTGATGTGGAAGCTACTCAACCCATTGATCGCATGAAGAAAAAGGTACTCAAGTGTAGTACAACCTCTGTTGGAAAAGGCAATGCCTAGGAGGCGCTTAGGCACGCCTAGGCGCTAGGCAATAGCCAAACGCCTGGCCTAGGGCATAAATGGAGATCTAGGCACGGCAAGCAAGGAATTGCCTACCCAAGCAAGAAATCATGCCACATACAGCACAGATATGCCAAACGGGTTATATACCAATGGAAGTAGATAGTAATTAACTTATTTATATGCCCTAAACTAATATCAACACCCATATAATAATCATAAAACACTACGAGTAAAAACTATATTACCGCCTAGGTCGCGCCTAGGGCACTTAGGCACCGCCTAGGCACAAGGCTAAGGCCAACCGCCTCGCTTACGCCTATCGCTTTTTCCAACCTTGTACAGCCATGGAGCAGGCGCTCCATGTCATCATTTGGGAGGAAGACGACGATGAGCTCGAGGTGCTTCATTCGTGGTAGAATAAGAGCGGGCGCGTCATTAGGGGGGAATGGCAGTTCTAAACTTGGCGACATGCGTCGTGGGCGCGAGGCGGAACGCGGACATTGGCAGTGAGCACATATGCCCATAATCAAAGGTGAGCTCCTCGAGCTGATCTTGGGCGGGGGATCGGAACCAGTCGTCAAGCCTGGCTCGGTCCTTGCCGTTGGAACGGAACTTGCCCATTCTAAGGCCTTTGGTTGGGCCAAGGTAACTGTGAGGATCTTGGAGAACGCATCCAAGCTTTTGTGATAGCCATGGCAAAGCTCGTGGGTGTCGACGAGGTTGAGAGGGGTGGAGTTCCATAGGGGGATCCACCGCCGGGAAAGGATGGTTGTCCATGCTCCATATTTGATTGGGAGGAGGGAGATGATGACTGTCAACATATCATCGGGGAGGTTGCTGATGAAGTCTAGGCCTACTAGAGTCGCTTGCGGTTCTTGCTCGCCCCGCCTCCGTTTGTTGGCAGCCCCGTTCTCCCCTTCCGGAGTCTCCTTGTCAGCGACGCTTCCTGATAGAAGTGGGAGTACAGCGAATATTTAGTTAAAACAAGGCCATAGAAAAGTGTATTGGTAACTAGAAGTTATTAGGTAGGAATATAGTAAGAAAATGGAATAACAATTGGATGCTTAAATACTACACAATTCATTTGATATTGCTGGGTAAGTCAACATGCAAATACTTGAAAAGAAAACTTACTTCGAACAAAGTCTGGATG
Source organism: Triticum aestivum (assembly GCF_018294505.1). Taxonomy (NCBI): domain Eukaryota; kingdom Viridiplantae; phylum Streptophyta; class Magnoliopsida; order Poales; family Poaceae; genus Triticum; species Triticum aestivum. The sequence continues at coordinate 418,789,291 of NC_057810.1, forward strand.
AATGATATCGTCGGGGAAGTTAGCATAGATCTCATGACATGGCCCTTTTATGTGAAGTGCAATTATAGTGCCAGCTTTCAGTACGTAAAACTTAGAAATTTCTTTCCAAATGCCGGTGCCAAAATAGGAGTCACCACGTTCATCAAGTCTTATAGTAGCAATGATTGTAAATCTATGGTTTGTGTTTAGTATGACATCCCCACAGTCTTGATTTATGTAAAGGGAAAGATTGTGCACTACAGAATATGTTGCATAGCAAGGGACGTGCTGCAGAAAATGGTAGGATTGTTAAAGAAAATATGGTAACATGCCAATATGGGCCCAAATTTAAAGAACTATACAACAGTTGAAATCGAAGGACAAAAATCTATAATTAAACAGATAGGGTAAACATGATGTCATGGAAATATGAGAGTAATTGAAAGAACAATACATCATTAATTTGCCTAATATAGAAAGAAGAGGGGAAAATCCCCTTTGACGTATATCGTGCATGTGGCACCTTTTATTCAAATGTAGCAATATTTAGAATATGTTCAGGAAAGTAGGCCATGCCAACTGATTTAGGGTGAGATTGATCATACCGCGCGCATCCTCAAGTCAGCTGGTACGGTGAGATGGAATGTCTGGCGGAGGCCACAAAGTCTTGATGTGTCCGCGCGCTGTACACTCTATGAACGGAAGAAAACCCTCAAATCAGCTTGAATAAAAATGAATTCACGGCGATTTCGGCTGGGTGATTAAAGGAGGCAGATGAACTGGGATAAGAGATGAGATAATATCTCATTCAATTAGTTACCTTGTTGTCCATGAGAAAGAACCCTCAGTACGGCAGATTTGCCAACCGAGCAGAGCTGGGTCGATCACGAGCAACGTCGAGAAATTCGATGGCGATAGGCGGCAGCAAGAGGAAGTGGCAAAATGTGGTGGGCTTTGCCGACAACCTAGCGGCAGCGGCATGTGTTGAGCTAAGTGGTTACCGCCGCGATAGGCGTTGCCATGCATAGACGCGGAGGAGCTTGTGCAGGTGTGAATGGGGACCGGAGGGGGTGGCGGGCGGGGTGAGGGTTTTTGTGATGTGGGGATGGTGAGGGTTTTCTTTTTTTCTTTTTTGAATTGGGTGGTGAGGGTTTTCTGTCCCACAAAGAATTTCGGAGGCAACGAATTGCTAGAGCCAACCGTGTGTGATTGACGCAACAGGCAAAATGAAAGTCATTGCACATGGTTCCAATTTTGGGAACCGTGTGTGATTGAAGTACTACCTCCGTCCTAGTTTATTGGTCCCCTTTGTAATTTGTACCAATTTTTTACCAAATATTTAACTAAGAAATTTTTATGCATGTCACAAAAAATTATATCACTTAACACTATGTTCAAATACGCATCCAACGATATATTTTTTACGGACCTGCACTAACATTTTGTTAGTTAAATCTTTGGTCAAAATTTAACACAAATTACAAAGAGGGCCAATAAACCATGATGGAGGTAGATTCCGTCAACCGAACTGATTGCATCCATATCCCACATTTAGACATAAGTAAACATAGATTAAACATACTCAGACATAGATAATAAGCGTACACAAGCATAGTTCAACCATAAGTACATAGTTCAACCGTCATTAAGCATATCAAGCATACATAATTTGATCCCACATCTCATCTCACGGGCCGGCACGATCCTGAAGCTTCTCTAGGTACTTGGTGTACGCGTCGTGCGCCACCCAGTGAGAATACTTCTGCTTGAAGGAGCCAACGGCCCGTCCTCTTCCATGCGCCAGAACACTTAGATACGCGTTATGAAGCTTGTGGTTGCAAAATGGGCATCGATAGCCGCCGTTCCAGGTCCTAATACGCCTGTTATGCATTCCCGCATAAAGCTCCCTCAGGATTTGCCTCTTGTACCTCCTCTGGCCATCTTCATCCTTGTTGTCCACATCGTCAGACAGCACCTATACAAATAGTAAAACAAATTTGGCATCAAATCAATGTTTACATGCCATGAAGTAGGAATAGGAATTTATGGATATTTATTTATACATATCCAGAGATTATGGTTCAATTTTAAGCACAATCGTCTATGTATAGACCAATCTTCAAGAAAATAATGGCACAAACATATGTAGGTCATTCAAAATCAATTGTCAAGTCCTGGCTAGGAATTATTAGCACGAACACTAACCCTAGTCGGTTTACTAGCAAAAATCATTTTCATAGATGAAACAACTAATCACTTATCACTTGTACCATTCAAACAATCAATACACTACACGGATCTAACGAAACTTACTCGGATTTCATGGATTGGGAGAACATAACCATAGGCTTTCTATTCCAAAAAGGGGGAGGCAGGAGTAATCAGAGAAACCCTAGGATCTATTTGACACATAAATCGGTATAGATGACTAACCAGTTGTCTATCGTCGTCGGAGTCATCGCCGAAGTGGTCGTCGGAGTCGTCGCCGGGGTCGTCGCCGGGGTCGTCGCCCGAGTCACCACTAGAGTAGGTGTGGAACTATGCCTCTGGTTGTGGAAGCTCGACACCGTCGATGATGTCAGGGTGCAGCGATAACTCGCCGGTGGTGACGACAACCTCTGTCTCCATCTCCACACCATGCTCCGGTGCTTTAGCAGCCCCGGCATCGCCACTCTCTCCGATGGGGTGCTTCGGCGGCATCCTCATACACTGACGCCTTTGAGGACTGAGAGCGGCGTCGAGGATGCAAGCAGAGAGAGAGGATTGTGTGTGTGGCGAGGATGGGGGGTGCGGCCGCTCGGGTGCACCATTAATATGGAATAGTGGCGAGGCCGGGCGGTGTTCAAACGGCTGGCTCGCCTCCCGGGGAGCCTGCGCATCGGACTGCTGGCATGCCTACCGTTGTTTCACATAGCTACTTGCATGCCTCCCGATGACACTGCGCAGCGAGCACGCCTCTGTCAATTCACACACCTGCACGCACGCCTCCCGGTCTGCGTGCGCGGTGGACTGCTTGCATGCGTCCCGTCAACTCATGCCTGCTCGCATGTCACACGAATCGTGTGGCATCCCATATATTGTTTTTCTATTTGGATGATTAATGCTGCCGCTTTATTGCTTAACCGAAGCATGGCACGTATCCACTGTTGGTCTAACGCTCACGGTTCCAATAAATAATCCGTTTGGGATATTGGTTCCCAATTATTAATAATCTCCCATTTGTAATTAGATAAAGATTACATCAAAACTGGTCTCAAATTTGACAAAAAAATGTTCAATGCCACTTTGTTTTGGTGTCCATATGACAACACGATAAGTTTCATGAACTTCAAATAAGTTTTGGATGTACCAGAATTTAAAAATCAAGATTCTCAATGTTTGAAATTTCTTGCACGGGGAGTAAACATGCACCCAATGAGACACGTGTTTTTGCAATCCATTTAGGTGCACTGTCACGTCTGCATGTAGCTAAAATTTGATTTTTGCACATTATACCCGTAGAAAATCAATCTATTAATGTACTTAAATGTCTTAATGATCTCTGTTTTTTCGAAATTAAAAGTCCCTCCTTTGGTAACATATGTTCACCGGAGAGGGGCACCTGGGTGGGCCCAACCCACCAGGGCGCGCCCCCCTCTCCTGGCGTGCCCAAGTGGGTTGCCCCCACCTGGTGGCCCCGCAGACCCTGAAACCGATGCTATAAAATCCTTTTTTTCCAGAAAAAATCGGGGAGAAAGAATTATCGTGATCCACAAGACTGAGCCGCCGTCACCTCCTATTCTTCATCGGGAGGCCAGATCTGGAGTCCGTTTGGGGCTCCAGAGAGGGGGATCTTTGTTCTTCATCATTGCCAACCCTTCTCCATCGCCAATTCCATGATGCTCCCCACCGGGGGTGAGTAATCCCTTCGTAGGCTCACTGGTCGATGAGGAGTTGGATGAGATTCATCATGTAATCGACTTAGTTTTGTTAGGGCTTGATCCCTGGTATCCACTATGTTCTTAGGTTGATGTTGCTATGACTTTGCTATGCTTAATTTTTGTCACTTTGGGCCCGAGTACCATGATTTCAGATCTGAACCGTTAATGTTATCACCATTATATCCATGTTCTAAATCTGATCTTGCAAGTTATAGTCACCTACTACATGTTATGATCCGGCAACCCCCGGAGTGACAACAGTCGGGACCACTCCCGGTGATGACCGTAGTTTGAGGAGTTCATGTATTCACCGTGTGTTAATGCTTTGTTCTGGTTCTCTATTAAAAGGAGGCCTTAATATCCCTTAGTTTCCAATAGGACCCCCCTGCCACGGGAGGGTAGGACAAAAGATGTCATGCATGTTCTTTCCATAAGCACGTATGATTATTTACGGAATACATGCCTACATTATATTGACAAACTGGAGCTAGTGTCGTACCGCCCTAGGTTATAATTGTCTCATGATGAATATCATTCAACAAGTCACCGATCCAATGCCTATGAATTTATCTTCTATTATTCTCACTAAGTTACTACAGCTATCATCACTGTTACACTTGCCACCAAATTACTGCTATCACTATTACCGTTACCGTTACCGTTGCTGCTGCTACTATCATCCAAACTATCATACTACTTTGCTACTGATCACTTTGCTGCAGATAATTAATCTCCAGGTGTGGTTGAATTGACAACTCAGCTGCTAATACCTTCAAATATTCTTTGGCTCCCCTTGTGTCAAATCTATAAATTTGGGTTGAATACTCTACCCTCGAAAACTGTTGCGATCCCCTATACTTGTGGGTTATCACGGGATAATTTAACATGCATCGTAGTTGCAGTGGATTCGTGGTGTGTGTGTGGGTGTGTGCATCTAGGGGGTTGCGGGTGGCTCGTAGTACACTACGAGTTCTGAGCCACCATGTGGGTTGGCCGTTTTGTTAGGCAGGTGCCACATCAGAGTCATGAATTCATTATTTAAAAGATTACACAACCCTTTCATACATACATGTTTTGGTCACATGCAGTTGATGGTTGTCCTACACGACACTCGATACTCACGTCTGACGCTTTCTGTGGGCCCGTGAGGTCGTCGTCCATCACTTTGACGAACAGCCGGCAGTGAGGTTAATTTGACCAGCAAGGTAGAATCTTTTTTGTTTGTGTTATGGTGGTATATAGTACACGTCGAAGAGGTGGGAGGGGACTAGCATATATGCTATACGTACGCGTCCGTGAACAAGTACACCTCACTCATATATAGTACGCGTCGAAGAGGTGGGAGGGGACTAGCATATATGCTATATGTATGCGTCCGTGAACAAGTACACCTCACTTAGCCTCGGGACTTTTCAGTTTCCGAGGCACGTGCCACATCATAGTTGTGAAATTGGTTATTCAAACATCACACAGCACCTCTTTGGGCCACATGCATGCAGGCGGTGGTTATCCTAGCTAGGACACTCACGTGTGACGCTTCCATCGTGGGCCCATGAGGCCATCGTTGATGCATGCATCACTTTGACCTACATCGGGAGAGGTTAATTGATTTCACCATTGAGGAGGATTCTTTTTGGGTTGTATTATGGTAGGAGCATATAGTATGCGTCGACGAGGGGGAAGGGGACCATCATATGTAGTACGCTTCATGAACCTTGCTCTGGTGGGGGGTTTACGGTTTTTGAGGCATGTGACACATCAAAGTTGTGCATTTTGGGTATTCAACATATGTTTGGCCCACATGTAAAGCGATGGTGGTTGTCCTCTCGCACCCACTTAAGCGGTTATCAGCGATATGATGCTTTCCATTTGTGGGCCCGCTTGGTCCATCACTACTTTTTGCCTGACAACGAGAGAGGTTAATTTGACTTAGGAGGGGATTATTTTTTGCTTGTAATACGTTATATATATAGGTCATGCTCTCGGATGACATGATACAGTTTGAGCACACACACATGCATGTGTATGCATGAATCCCTCCCATCGAGTCAAAGTGGCTAGTACAACGACACGTCATGAACCGATCTCGCTCTGTGTGGGGACTGTACGATTTTCGACGCACACGCCACAGTAATGTTGTGAAATGGTATTCAAACATGCATGCACGCATCACCTCCATACATATGCATGTAGTGGTTGTCTTGGAATGGTACACTCCCTCGCGTGGTTATCGGCGACAAGCCTATATATTCGTGGGCCCGCATGGACATCCATGATCACCTTGACCGACAACAAGATTGGTTACCATGGTAGATTCTTCCTTTGGTTCGTATTATTGTAGTATAGGTCATGGTGAGATTGAGAACTAATTAAGTTTGAGCGCATATACTATGCACGCATGCATGGATGAATCCCCACCATCGTCTTGAAGTGTGGTGTAGCATACATATGCATCGTCAACCTAACCCTCACTTAGTGTGGGGATTTCTAGTTCAAAATCACGGTGCACATCAAAGTTGTTCCATTGGGTATTCAAAAACACACCTCTCCATACATATGTTTGGGCCACATGCATGCAGTGCTTGTCTTTCTGGATTAGCTACTTGCATTATTATTGGCGAGCTAGCCCATCTCCGGGGTCGCATGGACGGCCATCACTTTGACCAACAACAAGAGAGAGGTTGTACGACTAAGGTGGATTATTCTTGGTCCGTTTTACGATCCATCTTGGTGAGATGCCTCTCTGGCCCGCCGACTGAAAGTGTGTGGGGGGCTGCTACTTCGCACTTTGCTAGGTGAACCTCGGTCGGGGGGGGGGGGGCATGCATTCATAGCTTAGGATTCCCTTCGTGCCGACACGAGGGGGCAAGCAATACCATGCGCTTTGCGAGATAGGTGCCACATCGAAGTTGCATTTGGTATTTGAACATCAAAGCACCCTTTTCATACATAAATTTGGTAACATGCAAGCGTGTTCGTGTTCTGGCCCTCTCCCGCATCATTTTTCGCCAAATTTATGAACATTAGACAAGTCAGATGACGCAACAGACACGGTTCACTCAAACTAACCGTGTGCCACGTCAGTGCCCCTGTCACGCGCACATCCGCACAGTACATTGGGCTCCACAAGGCTTCCCCTCTCAAAAATATCTACCCGCCTGCAATTTTTTTGTATTTGATAACACATTCGACCGTGTGTGATGTTTCATGTTCCCAATCCGCCTGCATCCCTCGAAAATATCTGCCTGACTCAAGGGTTTTCTGTTTTTTAACACACGTTTTTATCTCTGTATCGTGTGCGATACACCATCATCAAAAATTTCAATAGCCCTGGCATTTCACTCCCGCGCCTGACTCTCGCGTAGCAAAATTTTCAGTACCCGCATCATTTCCTCAAACACACCCCCATCCATACACACACCAAAACCTCCTCGGGCACGCGCACACACACACACCCCTCCCTCACTCAAAACCCTAGAAAGGTCCCCGCCACCGCCACTACCGCAAGGCCTCGATTGTCAACATCTGCCGGTTTGCCCGTGCAGCTTACCCACCGATCTCCATACCCAGGTCATCGGGAGTTTCTTAGATGACGCCCGCCAAACGCCCCCTTTCCCACATATCCCCATCCCCATCCCGATCCCCCACAACAGAGCGTCGCAACCTAAGCATGGGTACGCTTCCCGTGGAGCTCGAGGAGCGACTGGCCCAAAATACGTGTATCGTGGTCTCTTCGCCCAACGTCACTGAGGAAGCTGACGGCCATTATTGGACACAAGCACTCAATCAGCGGGCTACGACATCGAGGTCATCGATAGCAATGGCCTGAGCCGGTCTATGTCACAGGTTAAGTAGCCCACCCCAACCCCTCGGGTTCAACCGATGTCTATCTCATCCATGGCCCCGCCGCTGATCTCCTCTGGCTTGCTGTCAACAATTTGCCATTCTACATCACCATCGAACCCTTTTGTCATTTCTAAAGGACACATTCTGCGACGCCGGCTTGGGATCCACAGCTTCTAAGTCAGACCTCATCGACAGCGACCACAAGGAGGGCACCCTCTCCGGCTCTTCCAAGGGGAAAGAGCCCATCTGCAACATCATTGAGGGCACCCTACAGCCGTGCTCTTCCAAGGGGAAGGAGCCCATCTGCGACAACATGGCGCATCCAGGGTCCGTGCTCTTCCCACGGGAACGAGCCCATCCGTGACAAGTAAGGAAACCCATGATTTGTTTTGTCGTGCCTCTTCACAGGGGGAACCCATGATTTTTTTTTGTCGAGTCCCTTTTGTAGTGTAGTGAGAATATGTCTAGTTTTAATTGCTATATTTAGTTGTTTGTAGTATGCCTTGCTTATTTCAGTTGTTCACATGTGATGCTCTATATGTGCAATTATTTACTATGCAGTACATTTCATCAATCCAGTTTTAAAAATACCGATAGGAATGCATATATGTGCTTGGTGTTAAGCCTGTTATAGCTAGCATATGTCTCTTTTAAAGTTTTTTGATTGTTCGGTTGTTTGTAGTTAGCATATGTCCAGTTTCAAATGTTATCTTTGGTTGTTCGTAGTACGCCTTGTTTAATCCAGTTATTCACAACGTGATGTTCTATATGTGTAAGTATGAACTATGCAGTTCAATTTCATCAGTACCAGTTTCAATAGTACCACTATGAATGACTACATTTGGTTGTTGCATCTTGTAGTCAACACGCCTTTCCATTTTTATTTAACAATAACCAGTGTACTTAGACCGGCACAATACGAGTTTGAATGACTATGTTTGCTTGTTGTTAAATGTTAGGCATTTGGCAGTTAACAGACCTTTCCACTTGTTTTGCTTTACTAGCGTGCTTAAACCTGCACACTGAAGCTATCTTTTGGAGATTATTTTGTCTGCCATGGATAATTTTGGTTGATGTTTAGCCTGTTGTGCTTAACATGCCTCTCGATGTACCTACACAGGACAATTTTGGGAACGAGTGCTATTTTTCATTGAGGTTAGTTTCATCCCATGGCTTATATATACTCACTGTTCAGGATATCGGTAGCTGGTACCATATAGGCCCAGGGCTGATAAGGGACTAATCGGTGAATCAGACTTTTAACTGAATATATCTGTAACCCATTTATCGTTAGGTTAACTAGGGCCATATGTAATATATCTGAGGCTACATAGCAACATGCACTGTACTTAATGTCTAAATATGCAATCCTAGGCTACATAGCAACAAGGAAGAGTGTTACCTTAATGTTCTGATGATGTCTAGATATACGAAGAAGAGCAGCAGCAACAACGACACAGCCCTGTTTGGATACTCAACTTAGCCAGCGGTTAGAGTTAGTTTCTAGCTCACGACTAACCCTGAACTAACTCCAATACTCCATCCAAAGAGGTGTTCGGATGACAGGGTTAGATTGACAGTAAATGCACTAGGAGAACTAGCTCCAATTAGCACCTCTTGGGTTGGATAGTTTTTTTGGGTGGTTTAGATGCAACTAGCTCAAACTAGCCCTCATGTTTGGATATACTTTAGGACTATTTGAGCCCGAATTAGCTCAAACTAACTCTAACCCATGGAAACAGCAGCAGTTAATAGGCCGATAATTTGTAAGAATGAAATAAACTCCTTTCGGCCCATAATATAAGATGTTAATTCATCTAATATGTGAGTGTATTGGATGATGTTAATTCATCTAATATGTGAGTGTATTGGATGTTATAAGATACTATAAAAGAGTGTTGTACTACATCATTGTTCAATTGTTGTTTAGCTTCTAATATTAACTTGGTGCTTTTAGGTACATATGTCATTGGTAAAGATCCGCGCTTCGACCCTTTCTGCGTATGGGGCAATGAGATATCGATGAACCAGCATCAAGTGAGGAAGCTGATAAAGAATGTTAGTAAAATGGGTCAAAAGATGGCAATTAAACTATTTATTTACACTTTATCCAAGACAACAACAAACTGCAGGATGGTAAGTAAGAACTCTACAACCTTCTTTTTACTGCCCATAATGAGTTGTGTTAGATGACAATGTCTGAATCTTTTTCCTTTGCAGTGGTTGCCAAAGCAGTTTACTCAAGATTACCTCTCAAACTACATGATTGGTGGGCATGAAAAGGTTAAAGTATTTCTACCAGAACACGACGATTATCTATATGTTTTCATGAAGACCGTGAAGTATGGGTGGTCGACCATCACAAGGGGTTGGACTAGAGTCGTGCGTGCCTTCTGCATGGAGGAGGGCACAATATGGGCATTCTGCTTCACCTTGTTCAGCAACTAGAATGTATTTCGCCTCTTTCTTTAACATCTTTAATAGTACAAGTAGACAACTATGATTCATCATTCTTTATTTGGTTCTTATGTAATTTTTGAACATATGTACCTATGAATCGAATAATTCATTGGTTGTTTGAACCTGATGCATATGAATAAAGCTATAGCATACATTCAAAATAAAATCCGGTACAATTTGAAACAGCAGCAATTGAATTACGGTAAAATTACGCTCTCCAGGTCGTTACAGCACACACGGTTGGTAAAACTCAAACGTTTTGTGATATACACCATAATCCGACACGGTTCAACAGAGGAAATGTGTGCAAGCATGCACACAGTTGTTGTTTGCAAAGCGTGTGCGATATCAGACAATATCAAAATGGTGCGGGCAACTAAACGTTTGTGATAGTTGCCTTATCGTACATGATTTGCAACCATGAACTGCTTCAGATGAAGTATGCATCATAAACGTGGCACCACAGAATAGCGTGTGCGATAGTTGTCGTGTACGACAATGTTACGATGGTCCGACATTTCATAATCATGTCCAACACTCATACGACGATTAGTTAATCTTCTTAATTAGTTATCACATACGGTTTGGGAAAAGCGAATGAGTGTGATTGTATGCTTATCATACACGTTCTATAATAGTGAACCGTTTGTGATGGGCCGCGCACCACAGAATACCGTTTGCGATGGCAATGCGAGCACAAACGAGTAGGAGTACTGTATATGCATCTTGGCTCATCGCCGACGGTTTCTGGGTCGTGTGGGAAGGACCCCCTATCGCCCACACTCACTTGGCGATGGTTCCAAATGCCGTCACGGAAAGGGGTTAAAAACCATTTGTATAGCACCAATGCGTACCAGTGGGTGGTTATACAAGTGTAATATGGATAATAGATATTGGTTTTTATAGAAGGAACAATAAAAAACGAAGCACAAACGGCATTGCAATGCTTGAAAATGAGGCCAAGGGTCCGTACTTTCACTAGTGCAACCTCTCAACAATGCTAATATAATTGGATCATGTAACCATCACTTAAAATGTGATGAAGAATCACTCCAAAGTTCCTATCTAGCGGAGAACATAAGAAGAAATTGTTTGTAGGGTACGAAACCACCTCAAAGCTATTCTTTACAATCGATCTATCTAAGAATGCGTACTAAATAACACCAAATAATTTCAGATTCATAATACTCAATTCAACACAAAGAACCTCAAAGAGTGCCCCAAGATTTCTACCAGAGAAACAAAGACAAGAACATGCATCAACCCCTATGCATAGATTACCCCATTGTCACCTCAGGAATCCGCGAGTTGAGTGCCAAAACATATATCAAGTGAATCAATACGATACCCCACTGTCACCACGGGTATTCAACAAGACATACATAAAGTGTTCTCAAATCCATAAATGTATTCAATCTGATAAAACGAAATATCAAAGGGAAAACTCAATTCATCACAACAAGATAGAGAGGGGAAAACACCATATGATCTGACTATATTAACAAAGCCCGCGATATATCAAGATCGTGACATCTCAAGAACACGAGAGACATAGAGAGAGAGAGAGAAAGAGATTAAACACATAGCTACTGGTACATCCCTCAGCCCTGAGGGTGGACTACTCTCTCCTCATCATGGTGGCCGCCGGGATGATGAAGATGACCACTGGTGATGATCTCCCCCACCGATGGAGTGCCAGAACAGGGTCTAGATTAGTTATTCATGGCTATAGAGGCTTGTGGAGGAGGAACTTCTGATCTAGGGTCTCCACGAGGGTTTTTGGAATATTTGACGATTTATAGTGCGAAGAGGCGGTGCGGGAGGCCATTGAGGTGGGCACAGTTCACCAGGGCGCGCCTGGGCCCCCAGGCGTGCCCAGGTGGGTTGTGACCCCCTTGGGGCACACCCTAGGTGTTCTGGTCCATAAAAATTCTCCAAAAAGTTTCACGGTGTTTGGACTCGTTTGATATTGATTTCCTGTGAAGTAAAAAACAAGCAAAAAACAGCAACTGGCACTAGGCACTATGTCAATAGGTTAGTCCCAAAAAATGATATAAAGTTGCTATAAAATGATTGTAAAACATACAAGAATGATAATATAACAGCATGGAACAATAAAAAATTGTAGATACGTTGGAGACTTAGTAGCATCCCCAAGCTTAGTTCATGCTCATCCTCGAGTAGGTAAATGACAAAAATAGAATTTTTGATGTGGAATGCTGTCTATCATGTTCATCACATTCTTTTCTTGTGTAGCATGGACATATGGACTTTATATGGTTCAAAGCAATAGTCTAGTTTTGACATGAAGATTTCAATACTCAAGCCTATCAACAAGCAACCATGTCTTTCAAAATATCAACACTAAAGCAAGTTATCCCTAGCCCATCATGCTCAATCATTGATCCATTCATGAAACACACTCGCATATTAGTACAATAATAGTGCCCCTTAGTTGGTGCTTATAAGAGAAGATGGAGACTCAAATAAGAATAAAAATTGCATAAAGTAAATAGAAAGGCCCATCATAGAGGGAAGTAGGGATTTGTAGAGGTGCCAGAGCTCAAAGCTTAAATTGAGAGATAAAAGATTTTGGCAGGCATACTTTTCCCATCAACAAAAATGACTGAATAATTCCCAACACTTTCCATGCTAGATATATCATAGGCAGTTCCCAAACAGAAAATAATGTCTATTCCTTTTTCCACCATACTTTCACATTCCACGACTAACCGAATCCACCGGGGTCGTCCATACCAACACTTTCCAAGAAATTTATTATTTGACAACATAAAGTAAATTCATTTTTTATTTCGGGACTGGGCATCCCTAATACCTTTGCCGTACTCTCATGCAATGACAAATGAATAAACACTCATCTTGAGAATAACACATCTAGAATGGAAAATATTGGCCACCCCTACCGCTCCATGAGCGGTACGAGCACACGAAAAAGAAATTTATTTTCAAAATCAGAGATGGCACGTACAAATTTGCTTAGAACAGCGAAAGAATACCGCATATAGGTAGGTATGGTGGACTCATGTGGCAAAACTGGTTTAAAGGATTTTGGATGCACAAGTAGTGATCATACTTAGTGCAAATGAAGGCTAGCGAAAGATTGAGAAGCATCCAACCAAGAAACGAAAAATCTCATAAGCGAGCATTAAGAATAACTAACACCGAATAATGCACCACAAGTAGGATATAATTTCATTGCACAACTATTGACTTTCGAGCTTGCACAGGGAATCACAAACTTTAACACCAATATTCTTACTAAAGCATAATTACTCACCAACATGACTCCCATATCACTATCGTCATATCTCAAAACTACTACTCCGTTCCAAATTACTTGTCGTTGTTTTAGTTCAAATTTGAACTAAAACCACGACGAATAATTTGGAACGGAGGGAGTATTACAAAGAATCAAGTTTATTTTGTATTCATATCCCTCTTGAATATCTATCACCTTCGGACTAATTTCATAAGCTGCAATTGTTTTTTACAAGCTCAAGCAAATTTTAGTGAAGAACATTAGCATACAATTTTCTTCTCTCAAAATAATATAAGTGAAGAATGAGAGAATTTCTTCAAACATTTTAAAGCACATCATGCTCAAAAAGATATAAGTGAAGCATTAGAGAAAATGACAAACTACTCCAAGAAGATATAAGTGAAGTTCAAGTGAGTAGTTAAGTAAATGGGTAGCTATTTGAGGACTCTCGCTTATTTAAAATTTTGATCTAAGCATTTTATTAAAATAGCAAAAAAATGACATTCCAAGAATATCACAACTCATGTGAAGAAGCAAAAACTTAGGCTCAACCGATACTAACCGATAATTGTTGAAGAAGAAAGGTGAGATGCCTACCGGGGCATCCCCAAGCTTAGATGCTTGAGACTTCTTGAAATATTATCTTGGGATGCCTTGGGCATCCCCAAACTTGAGCTTTTGTTTCCTCTTAATTCCTTTTATATCACAGTTTTCCTAAATCTTAAAAACTTCATCCACACAAAACTCAATAAGAACTCGTGAGATAAGTTAGTATAAACCAATGCAAAAACCTTATCATTCTCTACTGTAGAAAATCAAAAAAATTATTATTCAACATTGCATACTAAATGCCTCTGCATATTTAATACTCCTATCCTCAAATAGAATCATTAAACAAGCAAACATATGCAAACAATGCAAACATAACAGCAATCTGCCAAAACAGTACAGTCTGTAAAGAACGCAAGAGCATCAATACTTCTTTAACTCCAAAAATTATGAAAATTTACCACACTATAGAAAATTTATCAGAGCTTACTATGCAAAAAGTTTCAACATTTTATTACATTCTGACGTTTCTCGGAATTTTTGCAACATCAATAAACTTTCTGTTTTGAAACAACAACTCATATACTTGTAAAATAAGCACGGTGAAGGCTATCCTTGACATTTTTATTGAAATGAAAGATGCAAAACATTATTCTAAATAGCATCAAGCAAATAAAAATAGAAGAAAATAATGCTGCAAGCAAAACACATATCATGTGACGAATAAAAATATAGCCTCCCACAAGTAAGATTACCGATAATGTTGGAGATGAAAGAGGTGATGCCTTTTGGGGCATCCCCAAGCTTAGTTGCTTGGATCTTCCTTGGATATTAACTTGGGGTGCCTTGGGCATCCCAAGACTAGGGTATTCTCATTCTTTATCTATTATATATAAAAAAATACTTGACGAGCTAACCAGAAAAAAAGATATATACTAAATATTCTCACAAAAATTAGAAACATTTGTCCGTCTATTTAGTAAATCAATAAACCACAACCATTAGATTAGATTGAAGTTGGAAAAAATTACCCACCATGCCATGGATTTATTTTCAACTGCCCAACTTTTCTATCTCAAGTAGCCAATTGAGATAGAAAAAAAAGCCAATCAAAGTTGCGGGCTCTCCATCCTCAAACGATATTGCCACCATGTTTTTGGATGCCCTAGCTTGCTCCTCGTCAACCTATCTATGAAGATCAATCAAGAATAACGCAGCTGTCATATTCCTGAGCCCATGGCCGGTCGACCTAGCCGCCGTATTCCGGAGCCCATGGCCGATCTACCTACCATCAGCAGCTCAGGTTTTAATCTGCATGCCCCATGTACGCACATGCAACACGAAACCCTACAAGATCGATCCAAGCCTTGCCTACAAGTAAGCAACAACAAAGAGCTACTCCCTCCGTTTCAAATTACTCATCGCAAAATGAATGTATCTAGAACTAAAATACATCTAGATACATCCATACCTGCCTACAAGTAATTTGGAATGGAGGGAGTAGGTAGTTAGCTCAGGTTCTAATTTTTCTGCCCCATGTACGCACATGCAGCATGAGACCCTACAAGATTGATCCAATACTTGCCTTCTAGGTACGTGGCTCAAGTTTTGATTTTTCTCCATGTACACACGTTCACCACACAGTTGCGTTCGATCTGGATAGCACTGCATCGATGTTAACTTGAGTTATTATGTGTCTATGTTAGAGTACGTAATGGGCCTAATGGCCTGGGCTGGCGGTATAGTCCATTAGTCTTAGGGTTAATTAGAGATAAGGGTCGCTTGCTTAGGGATCAAGTAAACCTCTCTATATAAAGAGATGAGAGGTACCAATCTAATCAAGTAAGAATTAAGAAGGAAATCCCTTCCCTCTTGCCCTGCCGTGGGCAAAAAGGCCCCCGCCCGGCCCTCTCACGCCCTCCTTCTAGCAGCGCCATAACAATTTGGTATCAGTTAGCTTTGGTTCGATCATGTCTTCATCGCTGCCCAACCTGTCTCTTCCGCTGCCGGGATCCTCCGTCGCGCCCGCCCCTGCTGTCCTCACCCCGGAGGAGGCATTCGGGGCGCTGCGGGACCTAACCCAGGTAGTCCAGGAGATCCGCCTGTTCTTGGCCGGGTCCTACGGGCTGCACCCAGCTGCGCCGACCATCTCCGCCACCACGCCGTCGTGGCTGCCGTGGTAGCCGCTGCACCAGGCGGCCTTCGCCGCGCTTGCCGGGCCGCTGCCGCTGCCGCTGAAGCTGACATCCATGCCCCGTCCTGGCTGAAGTGGCAGTCGCCGCTCCTGGCGGCCTCCGCCGTGCCCGGCGCTCTGCCGCTGGCCCAGGGCATCCCCACAGCGCTCGCCGGGCCGCTGCAGCTGCCATCAACCGCCACCACCGCCCCATCCTGGCTATAGTGGTAGCCGCCGCTCCTAGTGGCGTCCGTTGCGCCCAGTGCTCCTCTGCAGTAGCCACCACCGGTCAGCTCCGACCCCTCATCGACCGCGCCGGCAGGAGTCCTGATCCACCAGAAGTTCCCGGCGTCGCCATTACCACTTCCCCAGGGCGTCCCCATCCAGCAAATCAAGTTCCCGCCGTCGCCGTCACCGCTTCCGGCTTGGAACGGGGGTACCCAGACTTGCCTGCCTGCGGCCCACGGCGTGGCTCCACCAACAGCCCGGTACGACCTAACATCAGCAGCAACAGCTCAAGACCCTCGCGAGGGACCAAGCCTCGCGAGGCGGACAACACCAAGACCTCCCTGGGGGCGGCCTCCTCAGGCTCGCTCCCGAGGAGCGGAGATATCTATGCAAGGGGCACCTCGCGAGGTTCACATGACGTGAGCCATGACGACCAAGGCCAGGCGGGCGCCAGCGGGCGCAGTGTACCAGTTTCCTCTTTGGTGCTAAAGAGGCAGGCGTAGACGAGGAGTCCAGAGGCATCAGGCAATGGTTTTCATATCGGTGCAACGATACCAAGACTAGCAGGACGGCAGGAGGGAGGTCATCGCAGAGCCCACGACAGCGTCACCACCAGAGCCTTTGGCAGGCGAAGACTACGTTTGTCAAGATAACTTGTACTAGTTGTCTCCCTTCAAAATTGGCCGTCGTGGGATCCCTTCCCGCCTACATTTGGGAAGAGGACCGGGGCCTCTATAAATAGGACTAGTCACCACCATAGGAGGGGATCATCTTAGACCGGAGAGAACTGATCTGGGACTGGATCCATTCCACCAAGACCATCCTCTCCAGCTCATAGAGCTCAAGAATACCTCTCCTCCGGAGGCTGTTCAACCATTGTACTAGTTCATCCTCAGCCCACGAGGCAATCCACCACCACCACCACAGTGGAGTAGGGTATTGCACCACAACGGTGGCCCGAACCAGTATAAATCTCTGTGTCTCGTGTTCTTTGGGTTCGTCGAGCTAGGCCGTGAGAGTGTTGAGCAAGCGAGCTAGGGAGATGGAATACTTCATGCGCACCCCAGAGTTCGAACCTCACAAGGGTTTGCCGGAACCCAGAATCTGACATTTGGCGCTCCAAGTAGGGGTGCGCCGAAGCTTCGTCTCTTCTCCTGCTTCACCTCACCGTCTTGCTCCCATGGCCGGCACCGCTTCCCTGACTGGATCGGCAGACGCACACGACAGGGCCTTGGGCCTCCGAGCCCTCACCCCCGCCTTGTGGCAAGTGCAGTGGCCGCACAAGTTCAGTCCGGAGATGCCGCCTCGCTATGACGGCGCGGCGGATCCATCAGCCTTCCTGCTGGTGTACGAGGAGGCGGTTTTGGAAGCTGGAGGCGACGACAAGGTCATGGCCAACTGGTTCCCCATGGCACTCACCGGTGTGCCGCGTGCCTGGCTGCTCAACCTGCCAAGATCTTCTATGGCTTCCTGGGAGGAGCTACGCGGCCTTTTGTCGGACGCTTCGCGGCACCAGCACCCCTTGCCGTTGCGACCCTCCTCGGCGGCTCGCAGGCGCCGCCCTCGGACCGCCACGTCAAGCAATTCTTCTGCCAAATTGGCGCCGCCTCTGTGTAGCAGGGCGCCCCTCCGGGATGGGCGGTGCCCAAGGCCGACCTCACCTTCGACTCGGGGGACCACCCCGCAACCAGCGCTGGCTCGGCGCTCTCCCGATGCTCTACACACCCACCATCTGCAACGTAGCAGTGACCAAGACCCTCATCGACGGCGGAGCCGGCCTCAACGTGCTCTCCATGGAAGCTTTCGGCTTGCTTCACGTGCCGTACGGCTGGCTCCGTCCCACCAAGCCCTTCCCCGGAGTTGGCAGCGGTTCCACCAGCCCCCTAGGGAAAATCCGCCTCCCGGTCACCTTCGGTACCCGTGACAACTACCGCACCGAGCTTATCGATTTTGACATCGCTCGCATCAGCCTCCCGTACAACGCTATCCTTGGGTACCCTTCCCTGGCTCAGTTCATGGCGGCAACCCATCCAGCCTACAACCTCATGAAGATGCTGGGGAGTAGCGGTGTCCTCACCGTAGCCAGGGACACCAAAGAAGCCCTAACGGCTCTCGAGCTCGCCTTCAGGGCCACCACGGCGGCGCACCGGCCAACGGAGCCCTAGATACAAAGCACAAAACAACCAGGACGCTATGACAATATGTCGATGGACTGGATATCCCAATGTATTTGTGACATTCACATGCAACACAGTTTAGTCAGAAATTCAATCAATGCTACAAGAAGTAGGCCAAACAACATCAGAAAGACCTGAAATTGTTGACCAAGTGTTCCACATAAAGCTCAAGGAGTTCGTGAGAGACATAAGAGAAAGGTAATACTTTAGAAAAACACTCGCAAGTAATACCCAACTACTTGATCACACCTCTTACTATTTCTCTATAGAAAAATAACTAATGGCTATTTCAAAATTGCAGTTATATACACAATAAAGTTCCAAAAAAGGGATCTCCCACATGCCCACATAGTCATATTCCTTGACAGAAAGGAAAAGAAACACAAGTACCCCGAACCATCAGAGGTAGATAGGATAACATGCACTGAAATTCAAGACAAGTTGATCCATAAGGATACGTAGTGGTTGAGAACTACATGTTGCATGGACCATGTGGCATGGTCGACAACACATGTATAAGAAAGTTCCCTAAAAAATATGACAGTAATACCACCGTAGGTGAAGATGGATAACCAGTATATAAAAACGATAAGATCAATAGGTGCCTCAAGTACACGTACATATCAGGCAATGACGTGTGTTGAAGAATATTTCAGTACAAAATGCACTTTCAAGATCCCTGCATCGAAAGGTTGCGTTTCCACCTAGAGAATGAGCAACAAATCATTTTAACTGATTATACAGATTTAACAAAGATCGTAAGGAAAGAAAGAGTGGGAATAACAAAATGTACATAATGGATGGAGACAAACAGGATCCTGTGAACAAAGATAATTAACATATGCAGAGTTCCCGTTAAAATGGGTATGGAAGAAAAAAGAGAAAAAATGGGGTAAAACAGAGAAAGGAAGATCCGTTGGAATGATATATATGCTCATACAACAAATGGTGAAAAATACTACATGCGAATGCTACTTAACGCCCGCAAAGGATGCATGTCTTTCAAAAGGAACCGTAAATGGAGTTGTCCACACTTCATCCAAATCTTCTTGCGAAGCACTAGGATATCAACGACAGAGTGGATTGAGTGCATAAATGGGGCATCAGACTGGGTGATTGGCTACCAGCTAAGACAACTGTTCACAACTCTTATGCCATTGAAGTCACAAGCCCAAAAATATTATGGGGGACATGCTCAGAAGTTCTAAGCGAACATATGGAGTATAGGCAAAGAAGGCTCTTGAACTATCCTACACTTTGACTAAAAGATACACAGAAGCAAGGATACGCCTTGGTGAAAGTAGATAAGCTCATGAGACAAGCTGGAAAGACATTTAAGGAATACCCCGGAATACAACATTCGGATTCTTCACAGATAAAGTAACTTGGAAACAGACTACTCAATGAAGAGATAACATCATTCCAGGATCTTTGGCAATATGAACTCTGAACAACTACATGCGTTTGATTCAGTAATGGAATCGATGAACAAAAATTTCGGAAAGAATATATTTGTGGACGGCTATGGCGGGATCTGTAAGACATACCTACGGAGGCAATCACAACAAAGTTGTGTTCCGAAGGAAAGATAGTACTAGCAGTGGTGTCATCTCATATTGCAGCACTACTTCTATAGGGAGCACACTCGAGGTTCCACATCCCCCTATCCTTGCAGAAGAGTCAACATGTTAAGGTTCCCACTTGACCTACTAAAAAAGACGTCACTTATACTATGGGATGAAGGTCTAATGGAAAACAAGATATGCTTTGAGGCACTAGACAGAAGTAAAGGTAGTACTATATTTGCCTAAACAAGTGTTCACAAATGGATAGCTACATGTAGCATTATCAAGATTCACAAGAAGAGATGGACAATGTGTAATGGTAAATGATGAAGATAGCAAAGAGGATGATGTGGTCAAGAACATTGTCTATACTGAACTATTTTAAAGGTATGGAAAAACAAAAACACTTTTAGTATGATTCTTAGATAAGAATAGGTACATGAAAAATTTGTACACTGCAAACTATCTTCAAAATACAAATTAATAGCATACCAATGCTAACATGATATGGCAGGAAAAATATGGTCCACTGCTCTGCGTAAGTACTGGAAACATGCATCAACATTTGAAGGAAATAGTTAATCAATACCAAACATGTACACTATATTTTCTGATATTTGTGGCTTAATATATAGTACAACACAATATAAAGAGCATCTGTGCATCATTATAATTTATATGACAATGCGATCAGACCTATTTTACTACTCTATTATTATAAATACATTTTTGTCTTTGGGAAATATTAAACTAGAGTTACTCACAATTACACTGATTAATACATATATTTGTTTAATATGAATTGGGGTAAGGTTTTTATTATTTATATGTGTTAAATATGAATTGGGGTAAGGGGGGCTAATACTGCCGATTACGGTCCAAGCCTGGAAAGAAGTGGAAGGGGCATAAGAAAATAAACATTTTCCACTAACAGGCAGTACCTTAATCACATTATATTGGTATATACAACCGTACAAACATAATAAAAGGTTAATAAAAAATCGCAATCAGGAAAAGGAGAAAGGGGAACCTGTAGGACGAAGAAAGCTGCCGATGTGGAGGAAGACGATGATGTGTCTGGCTGCCTCGACTGGGAACGACGATGATGCGTCTGGCTCGTGCGCTAGGGGAAGACAACGCTGCCGCCATCCTCACGCTGAAGATGGATTCAAGCTGGCAGCGGAAGACAAGATCCAAGCCCACATCACATGCGAGTCGAGCTGGGAGGTGCCTCAGTCGAGGACGAGCAAGCTAAAGGGAGAGCAAACTGATGGTAGCTGCGGTCCTTCCATGGCATCCTCTGAGGCGGGTGCGGTCTTTTTGGGAGGGTCGGCCGCTGGGGGTGGTCACGGACCGGCGGCTTCACGGGCGGCGTCCCCATCTTCTCTTCACACCGCCGTGAGTGTGGCTGGGCAGGTGGTTGTCGGCTCACCGGTCCCCGTTGTGGTGGGTGGGCTGGGTGACGCGACCGCTGCTCCTGCCTCCTCCCCGGTGCGCTGCGTGTGGGCTGCCTCGGAGCCAGCTGCTGGCGGGTCGCCTGTGGACGGGCTGCAGGCGGCGCCGCCTAGTTCTTCTCCTGCTTTGGTGACTGCGACCCGGGGCGCCGCTGTGGGGGGACGGGCAGGCGGCCTTTCCCCTTACAGGGCTTCTCGCGAGGAGGTCATAGCCTTTGGTGGTATCCCGGACCCTGTTTCCCAGGGGAGGCGGATCAGCGGGAGGTTGCAGGAGTAGCCGGACGTCGATGACATACAACTGAGGTGTGCTTTGAGGGCTGCCAAGTTGCAAGACGCCGAGATCACCACTGGTATGTCTGTTATTAAGTCAAATTCCATTTTGCATTTCACTGATAATGAAATCATCCATAATGCAAATCAAATAGGAATTTCACTTGGTAATAATGATCTTCAAATTGCTAAATCGGTTAACGACATTCTTGATTTGGAAGCTGAGCGAGCGGTAGATATGATTCGTCACATTGCTGCAGTTAAACCAATGAATGATTTGGAGATCGATGCGCTTGGGGTTAGGGTTCTTGATGGTATGTGTGCCGATCTTGACCCTGCATGTCTAGAGACAGAGGAAGACACCAATCCTAAGACGTCTCTTCATGTAGATGAGCCTTTAGTGCTAGAAGTTGAGAATGAGGGCGGTGGTCAGGTTGATGGTCAAGTGAAGCCTAAGCGGACATGGAAAAGAAAGGTTTATCCAGTCTCCCCAGTGCGTAGGAGTGCTAGGATCCGTACTGCCAAAAAATTTCATGATGACTTATGAGAGGCATTTTCTGGAATAGCAGAGGTCTTAGAGACTTGGCTAAAAGGAGGTTTCTAGCGGATGCTTCTCTTGAACATCATTTAGATTTTATTGCTTTGTCTGAGACTGGAAGAAGCAATTTCACTTCTCAATTTCTTGCCACTTTGTCCGGGGGGGGTAGATTTTGATTGGCATTGCCTCCCACCTCGAGGAAGATCCGGCGGGGTTTTACTTGGGGTTAAGTGTGAATCGTTGGAGGTCCGGAGCGTAGTTATGGGCGAGTTTGCTGTCAAGTTTCGAGTTAGAACTAAGGCAGATGGGTTTGATTGGGCTTTGGTGGAAGTTTACGGAGCTGCGCAACCAGAACTCAAGCCAGATTTTTGGGCGGATTTGGTGCGCATCTGTGGTAATGAACAACTACCTCTCTTAGTGGGAGGGGATTTCAACATAATCCGAAGAAAAGAGGACAAGAATAATGCCAATTTTGATAGTCGATGGCCGTTTATGTTCAACACTATCATTGAAAGTTTGGATCTCAGAGAGATCGAGCTCTCGGGTTGGAAATTCACTTGGGCCAATTCATTACCAGTTCCGACCTTTGAGAAACTTGACCGTGTGCTAGCTAGTGTTGAGTGGGAACAAAAGTTTCCCTTGGTAACGGTGAAGGCTTTGACTCAAGGTGTCTCGGATCATACACCGTTACTAGTCGACTCCGGAGTTCAAAATTTCGTGGGTAACAAGAACATTTTCTCGTTTGAACTTGCCTGGTTTGAAAGAGAAGGGTTCCTCGAGTTGCTAGCTAGAGAGTGGGCTAAGGACTCGGGAGGTAGGACGCCTATCGACATATGGCAATCCAAGATTCGTCATCTCCGTCGGTTCCTTCGTGGCTGGGCTAAGCACACGCATGGGATTTATAAGGTGGAGAAGGAGTGACTTCTTCTAATTATTCAAAACTTCGAAGTTAAAGCAGAAACCTCTATCTTGGATTCCAATGAGTTGGAAACAAAGATAGAAGCAGAGCTGCAGCTTAAAAAGCTTCTCCGTGAGGAGGAATTGAAGTGGGCATTGCGAGCCAAGGTTCGCAAAATCGTAGAAGGCGAGGATAACACTCAATTCTTTCACATGATTGCTAATGGGAAGCATCGTAAAAAGAGAATTTTCCAACTAGAACAAGATGAAGGGACGATAGTTGGTCAGGACAATCTGAAAGTTTACATGACCAATTATTATAAGCAGTTGTTTGGTCCCCCGGTAGAGACTTTCGTGTCGTTGGATGAGTCTAGGGTTGAGGATGTGCCTCAACTTGAGACTGCCGAGAATGAGCTCTTGACTGCTCCTTTCTCGGAGAAAGAGGTGTTTGAGGCTATTACTCAAATGGAGAATAATAAGGCTCCAGGACCGGATGGGTTTCCGGCGGAGTTTTACAAGAAGTGTTGGCATTTTATCAAGGGAGATTTGATGCCCATGTTTCAGGAGTTTTTTGAGGGGCAGCTTCAATTGTTTAAGCTAAATTTTGGGACGATACTCTTCTTCCTAAGAAGACAGAGGCTGTTCGCATTGAGCAGTTCAGACCCATATGTCTGCTTAATGTGAGTTTCAAAATCTTCACCAAGGTGGGGACAAATAGGCTTCACAAATAGCACACTCAGTAGTTCAGCCGTCCCAGACTGCTTTCATGCCTGATAGAAACATCCTGGAAGGGGTTGTTGTCTTGCATGAAACGCTCCATGAAATCCACTCCAAAAAACTTGATGGCGTAGTTTTTAAAGTGGATTTTGAAAAAGCATATGATAAAGTCAAATGGCCTTTCCTTCAACAAGCTTTGCGTATGAAAGGTTTTGATCCGGCCTGGAGAAACCAGATTGATTCCTTTACGCAAAAAGGGAGTGTCGGGATTAAGGTGAATGATGACGTGGGTCACTATTTCCAAACACACAAGGGGCTACGGCAAGGAGACCCTATGTCACCGATCCTGTTTAACATAGTGGCTGATATGCTGACTATTTTAATAGGCCGGGCAAAGGATGCAGGACAGGTAGGTGGCCTGGTTCCACATCTAGTTGACGGCGGGATGTCCATTCTTCAGTATGCTGATGATACTATCATCTTTATGGAGCATGACTGGCGAAAGCAAGGAACATGAAGCTGCTGCTTATGCTTATTTGAACAATTGTCTGGGCTTAAAATCAACTTCCACAAGAGCGAATTGTTTTGCTTTGGAAGAGCCAATGATGACCGGGAGTCGTATCAACAATTGTTCGGATGTGAATTGGGCTCATTACCGTTTACGTACTTAGGTATACCCATTCATCATCGTAAGCTAACTAATATTGAGTGGAAATGTATTGAGGATCGTTTTGAAAAGAAACTGAGCTGTTGGAAAGGAAAGCTCATGTCATACGGAGGTCGATTAATTCTGATTAATTCGGTCCTTACTAGTATGCCTATGTTTCTCTTATCCTTTTTCTTGGTTCCGGTCGGAGTTAGGAAAAGGTTAGATTTCTATCGATCTCGATTCTTTTGGCAAATTGATGAGCTCAAACGAAAGTATAGACTTGCGAAGTGGGATATTATCTGCAGACCTAAGGACCAAGGTGGCCTAGGTATTGAAAATCTGGAAGTCAAAAACATATGTCTCCTTAGCAAGTGGCTTTTTAAGCTGTCATCTGAGACGGAGGCCACTTGGGCACAAATTTTGCGCAATAAGTATCTCTTTGCTAAAACCTTGGCTCAGGTGAATGTGAGGCCTTTCGACTCTCCCTTTTGGAAGGGTTTGATGAGAGTTAAACAACTCTTTTTCAACAAGACTAAATTTATTGTTGGGAATGGGACCACGACGAGGTTTTGGGAGGATACGTGGCTTGGGGAGACCCCACTAGCACTTCAATATCCTTCTTTGTATAACATTGTCCAACGTAGAGGTGCCTATGTTGCTACTGTTTTACAATCCGTTCCCCTCAATATCAGTTTCAGACGGACGCTTGTTGGAAATCGTTGAGAGGCCTGGCTCCATCTTGTTCGACGCTTAATGGATGTCCGGTTGTCTCAACAGCCAGATCAGCTGCATTGGAAATTTACTAAGAACGGTGTGTTCTCGGTCAAATCAATGTATCTGGATGTCATTAACTCTACCGTCATCCCTACCTCGTTATATGTTTGGAAAGTTAAGGTACCCTTACGTATTAAAGTGTTTATGTGGTTTGTGCATAAACAAGTCATTTTGACTAAGGATAACCTTGCAAAACATAATTGGGTGGGTTCGTCTCGATGTAGTTTTTGTGATCATAATGAAAACATCAAACACCTCTTTCTTGATTGTCCGTTGGCTAAGATTCTGTGGCGATCGGTTCATATTGCGTTTAATATTAATCAGCCCACCTCTATTAGCATGTTATTTGGAACATGGCTCGATGGGGTGGATTCTGACACTGCAAGACACATTCGGGTTGGCGTTTGTGCACTTTTGTGGGCAATATGGAACTGCAGAAATGACTTAGTCTTTAACCGATCAACAAACATTCACTTTTTGCAGGTTATCTTCAGGGCCACGGCGTTCATCCATATGTGGTCGCTACTCACTCCGACGGAGGCCAGGGAGCATTTGGTTACTGCGTCTACCCGATGGGAGATGGTAGCTCAGGATATTTTCAACCGGTTTGGATGGCGGTCATGTAATAGGATAGACATGTAGTGATCCTATTGTTATGCCAGCCGGTTGTGGCTTTGGGCTTTTCTTCTTTACAGATTTTGTTTACGTTTGTACTATGACATTTGGACACTTTGCTACTGGACTATCCTTTTAATAATATGAGCCGTATGCATCATTCTGATGCAGAGGCTGGGGTACGTCCCCTTTTCCAAAAAAACAGATGGTAGCTGAGTTACCAGTCGGATCTCATTCGGTCGTAGGAATTTTGGAATGAGCGAGCGGAGAGAAGAAGGAAAGCAGAAAGGGGATCGGGCAAGAGTAAGATTTTTTATTTGTAGGGAAGCAACTGCAATACGTTTCTTTTAGCGGTGCAAGAGCTACATGCTCACATGTGAAGGTACGGTCTGAGCAAGAGAGAAAGTGTGTGAGCATTGTGTTGTGTGCATCTCCGTAGCCTATTGGGCTAAAGCACAACTAAAGAAAATATTATTTAAAGAAAAACACAAGATTATTTTTGCCGGAAAATAAACACAAGATTTTTCTACATATTAGCCAGGATTACGTATAGTGTACATGCTCAAGAAAAGTACTGTGCACATGCCCAATAAAATATAGTCCATATATCATGTATTTAGCATAAATTATAAAAAATCAAACATATAATACATAATCATACGGATATAAAAACCATAACCAATACCAACGATTCATATTTGGACTCAAAATTAATGAGCATGGAACTTATTTGCAAAACAACTATATATTTTACATGAACAAATCTACCACGACATGATGGACCAAGGCAGATAAGCTCAAATTTCATGACAAGTCATATCAACATCAAAAACATGATCACCTGAACACATGACAATCTTCAAAAATTCGAGCGGGTGTGCCTTCACGATATTCTCCCAAATATGGAAGGGAATTACTTTTTTTGTGGGGAAAAAAAGAAAAACTTTATTACATAAAAATAACCACATCATAACCAACCAAGAAAACTACCAAAGGTTACATTCTTTTAACCAAACTTTATTACATACTAGCCCGCACGTATGTGCTGGCCACTTTGCTAGTTCTCCTCATATCGACATCTCACCAAAAACTTGAAAACTTCAATCACACAAAACTTAACGGAACTTCGTGAGATAGGTTAGTATGATAAAGAGCAAACCATTTCACTTTGGTACTGTCAAAGACAAGATTCATAATTGCTTCCACACAATGCATACTGTAGCATATCATTTTCGCAATTTATATTGAGCAATATAAGTCATAGAAACTAGAAAACAGGCAAACTATGCATTGAAAACAGAATCTGTCAAAAATAGAACAGTCTATAGTAATCTGTACTTCAACCATACTTCTGCTACTCCAAAAATTCTGAAAAATTAGGACAACATAGGGAATTTGTATATCTATCACCTATAAAAATTCAGATTAAAAGCATGTTCCAGTGAATTTTCAAAATTCCTGGACTGAGTGCAAAAGGTTCTGTTTTTGGACAAAATCAAGTCAACTATCATCCACGCTATCCCAAAGGCTTCACTTGGCAGTTTATTGAAACAAAAGCAATAAAAACGTGGTTACTATAGTGGCATAATCATGTGAACACACAAAAACAGTAGGTAAAAGTGTTGGGTTGTCTCCCAACAAGCACTTTTTTAATGCCTTTTAGCTAGGCGTGATGAGTTCAATGATTCTCACTAAAAGTAAATAATTAAAACACAATGGGAGCATCATGAAACACATGGCAAGCACATTTGAGCCTAACCCACTTCCTATGCATAGGGATTTTGTTAGCAAACAATGTATGGGAGCAAGAATCAACTACCATAGGAAGGCAAAACAAGCATAACTTCAATATTTTTAACATAAAGAGAGGAAACTTGATATTATTGCGATATGTAAAAGCATATGTTCCTCTCTCATAATAATTTCCAGTAGCATCATGAATGAATTCAATAATATAACTATCACATAAAGCATTCTTTTCATGATCCACAAGCATAGAAAACTTATTACTCTCCACATAAGCAAATTTCTTCTCATCAATAGTAGTGGGAGCAAACTCAACAAAATAACTATCACTTGAGTGAAAATTAAAATGATGATGACAAGTTTCATGGTTATCATTATTATTTATAGCATACATTTCATCACCATAATCATCATAAACAGCAACTTTGTTATCATAGTCAATTGAAGCCTCACCCAAAATGGTAGATTCATCACTAAGTAAAGTCATGACCTCTCCAAATCCACTTTCATCATTATAATCATCATAAATAGGAGGCATGCAATCATTATAATAAATGTGCACATCAAATCTTGGGGGACTAAAAATATCATCTTCATAAAACATAGCATCCCCAAGCTTATGGCTTTGCATATCATTAGCATCATGGATATTCAAAGAATTCATACTAACAATATTGCAATCATGCTCATCAAGAACAATCTATTGAATTCTTCTTCTACCAATTGAGCACAATTTTCTTTTCCATCATTTTCACGAAATACATTATAAAGATGAATAATATGATGCAACCACAGTTCCATTTTTTTTGTAGTTTTCTTTTATAAACCAAACTAGTGATAAAACAAGAAACTAAAAGATTCAATTGCAAGATCTAAAGATATACCTTCAAGCACTCACCTCCCTGGCAACGACACCAGAAAAGAGCTTGATGTCTTCTACGCAACTTTATTCTTGTAGACACGTCTTGGGCCTCCAAGCGCAGAGTTTTGTAGGACAGTAGCAATTTTCCCTCAAGTGGATGACCTAAGGTTTATCAATCTATGGGAGGCGTAGGATGAAGATGGTCTCTCTCAAACAACCCTACAACCAAATAATAAAAAGTCTCTTGTGTCCCCAACACACCAAATACAATGGTAAATTGCATAGGTGCACTAGTTCGGCGAAGAGATGGTTATACAAGTGTAATATGAATGATAGATATTGGTTTTTGTAGTAGGAACAATAGAAAACAGCAAGGTCGCAATTGATAAAATTGAGCACAAACGGTATTGCAATGCTTGAAAATGAGGCCTAGGGTTTGTACTATCACAAGTGCAACCTCTCGACAATGCTAATATAATTGGATCATATAACCATCCCTCAAAGTGTGTTGAACAATCACTCCAAAGTTTCTATCTAGCGGAGAACATAAGAAGAAATTGTTTGTAGGGTACGAAACCACCTCGAAGCTATTCTTTACGATTGATCTATCCAAGAGTTCGTACTAAAATAACACCAATGATTTCAGATTCCTAATAATCAATCCAACACAAAGAACCTCAAAGAGTGCCCCAAGATTTCTATCGGAGAAACAAAGACAAGAACGTGCATCCCCTATGCATAGATTACCCCAATGTCACCTCGGGAATCTGCGAGTTGAGTACCAAAACATATATCAAGTGAATCAATACGATACCACATTGTCACCATGGGTATTCATAGCAAGACATACATAAAGTGTTCTCAAATCCATAA
The DNA here is from genome assembly GCF_018294505.1 of Triticum aestivum. Classification (NCBI taxonomy): domain Eukaryota; kingdom Viridiplantae; phylum Streptophyta; class Magnoliopsida; order Poales; family Poaceae; genus Triticum; species Triticum aestivum. The sequence continues at coordinate 418,818,863 of NC_057810.1, forward strand.
AAGTATTCAATCCAATAAAATAAAATCTCAAAGGGAATAACACAATTCATCACAAACAAGATAGAGAGGGGAAAACATCATATGATCCGACTATATTAACAAAGCCCGCGATACATCAAGACTGTGACATCTCAAGAACACGAGAGAGAGAGAGAGAGAGGGAGAGAGAGAGAGATTAAACACATAGCTACTGGTAAAACCCTCAGCCCCGAGGGTGGACTACTCCCTCCTCATCATGGTGGCCGCCAGGATGATGAAGATGGCCACCGCTAATGATCTCCCCCTCCGGCGGAGTGCCAAAATAGGGTCTAGATTGGTTTTTCATGGCTACAGAGGCTTGCGGCGGCGGAACTTCTGATCTAGGGTCTCCGCCGGGTTTTTTGGAATATTTGACGATTTATAGGGCGAAGAGGTGGTGCGGGAGGCCACCGAGGTGGGCACAACCCATCAGGGCGCGCCTGGGCCCCCGGGCGCGCCCAGGTGGGTTGTGCCCCTCTCGGGGCAACCATCTAGTACTTCTCTGGCCCATCATAGGTGTTTTGGTCCATAAATGTATCCAAAATGTTTGGCGGTGTTTGGACTCCGTTTGATATTGATTTCCTACAAAGTAAAAAACAAGAAAAAACAACAACTGGCACTAGGCACTATGTCAATGGGTTAGTCCCAAAAAATGATATAAAGTTGCTATAAAATGATTGTAAAACATCCAAGAATGATAATATAACAAAATGGAACAATCAAAAATTATAGATACGTTGGAGACGTATCAGTTGTATGTACGTGTACACGGTTTGGAAGGGACTGCCTGAATTGCTACGTCGGGGGCTCCACTACTACACGTGCCGCTGCTTGCTCGGCCACGGTTCATCGTTGCAGAGAGATGGATCGACGAGTATGTACGTACACGTTCGCGACCAGAATGATAACGCTACGTACGCTTCGACCAGGTGGGTCCCGGCTGTCAGGGAGGATAAGGAGGCACTTCCTTGCATGCGAAGTTATTGATGGTGGGTCCGAGCTGTCAGGGGAAGGATTCATTTTTTCGCACCTAATATGGAGGCACTTCTTTGCGTGGAAAAATGTAGCTGGTGGGTCCATCTATCAGCCTCACCGGTACACTACTCTTCCGATGGTTGTCGTTCATTGACCACGCCGTGCGGACAACACCTAGGCAGTGGACGACGGCAAGGCTTAGGAAGGGAACGACGCTGAGCCAGGGAAGACGAGGCGGGTGGATGCCCACGCAGAGGGGAGTACGAGGGTTCACTTGTTCGGCTGCAGTGTAAGGCTGCCGTCGCCGGAGAATAATAGGGGGTGTAGGTGTGTAGAGGGAAGGCCTGGCCAGTAGTAGTATGGTCGGGCGGTGAGGCCTGCGCTGCAGCACAGCCGGCCACCGGAGGCTGGAGCAGGCAGTACGATGGGCGCAAGTTTGGGCGGCTGGAGCAACAAGACCATAGGTTGAAGAAGCAACTCGGCCGTTGGATTAACATCCAACGGTCAGTGTAGCTAGAATTGTTTATTGACTAAGTTGACAAAGCCCTGCATATGTGTTAACTTAGTAGGCCCACAAGTCAGCCTCCAAATCTGGTGGGTCCCAGCTAGCAGGGGAACCAATTTTTTCGCGTAATAAGGTGGCACTTCCTTGCATGCGAAGATGTTTTTTGTTTTTTATTTCTTATTTTTCGAGTTAGAATAAAAAGAGAACAATTTAGCATCTTCGGTACAATCTATATTTTCACGAAAAGGATCATAATAAATCTGGTGGGTCCCAGCTGTTAGGGAGAGGAAACTTTTTATTTCTGCGTAATAAAGGAAGCACTTTCTTGTGTGCGAAGATGTAGCTGGTGGTTCAAGCCTGTCAGGGGAGAAATTATTTGTTTTCGCATAATATGGGGGCACTTGCTGCGTGCAGCCATGGGCCATGTGGGTCCCTACTATCAGCCAATCCACATACATGCCTCATCCGATGGTTGTCGTTTGTTGACAAAGTTGACCATGCCGCACCGAGAGAACCAACGCAGTGAACGATGGTGAGTACTACGAAGGGAACGACCTGGAGCCGACGAAGACACAGAAGTGGATGCCCATGAGGAGGGGAGTACGAGGGTTCAATGGTTTGGCTACAGTGTTAGGCTGCCATCACCGGAGAAGAACACGAGGTGTTGGTGAGTAGAGGAATGGCCTGGACGGTGTTTGGGAGTAGGGTGGGCTGGTGAAGCCTGCGCTGCAGCACAGCCGGCCATCGGAGGCTGTAGCAGGCGGTACCGCCAGCGGTGGTTTGGGCGGCTGAAGCAAGAATATCCGAGATTGAAGAAACACTATAGTCATTGGATGGATATCCAACAGCCACTGTTGCTAGAATAGTGTCTTGACTATAAGTTTACAAAGCCTTCCGTACGCCTTAGTAGGCCCACAAGCCTTTCGTACGCGTCACTGACTATAATTCTCAAAAAAATAGTAGGCCCACAAGTGAGCATCACATCTGTGGCAGAGAACATATAGCCCATTTGCGATTTGTAACAATGTACAACCCAATTTTGAATTCTAATGGAATTTACTACAACCCATTTATAGTCTATTAAAATTACGGCCCATTTTCTAGCCAGGACAACGAATAATAATTTCAACCAACCTCTCAGAACAGAATTCAACCAAAAATCCCACATTTTGATGGGATCCGAAATATTTTATCCTGAAATTTCGAGTCAGATTAAATATAATTTCAAAATGAATTTGTATTAGGTAAAAATCTAAAGAAATATTTCGTGCGTAATAAGTAATGAAATTAAAATTTCCAAATTCAAAAAATAATAATTTTGAAAGTAATTACCTGTTTGGTGCGTTTTTGTATATTGATAGCCCAGCTTTTTATTACATCCCATTTATTATTTCTTAAAGCCCATTTTCTTGTTAGGCCTAATGCATCCCTCATAGGAAAGATTTACAGCCTAGCGGGACGGAGAACAACTAGTTGACCTGGGTTGGGTATTCCGCAAAAAAGTATAGCTGGGCTAGCCATTTTCACCTTGAAAAAATAATATCTAGGCTGGATATTTGGTCGACATAAAATAATAGCCTAGGCTAGACGGGCCACAGCCTGCCAGTTGATACCCTGCTCCTCTGAGCAACAACAAAAACATCGCTTAAGAAAAACTCCGCTTACACCTAAAAAAAATACTACTCGAGCTGCTGGGTCTCAACTGTCGGCCGCTCCTTGTGCAATTCTCTCGTTTATTGACTATATAGGTTAACGATGGTGAGGGACCATGATGTCAGGAAACCAGGAGGAAGCAAAAAAATTATAGTTGTATATAACAAGGTGGAACTTGCGTACGTACGGCTATGGCCCTAGTGGGTCCCTACTGTCATCCTCTCCAAGTAAAGTCATCTCTTGATTCCTCATGTTCGAACCCCCTCTACGTTGCGCATGGGCCTCCTTTTATACGCTCAAGGGGTCACCTACAGGTGGCAACGCAGACAAAGGGCAAAAATGGAAAAAAGAATGTGGTAGGTACAACTACCCATACTGTAGATACAGTGTATCATACCTAACCCTGACGGTAGGGGACAAGGGCATTAAATGCTTGTCTGTGTCGCCCAAATAGTGCAGAAAGGGACCGTCAGGGACGCCACCGATCGCCACGATGGCCTTCTTGTCAGCGCCGCTTGCCACCGTACACCGCTGGCTGCACAGCCTCTCGCCACGCGCGCCTGGAAGGGTCCCAGGACGACACGTTGGTGGATGTGCTGGAGCGCGGGTGCGGAGTGCCTGCTTGCCGCGGCAAGTGCCTTGCCGCGGTCGTTGTCTTGTCGGGCCCGGGAACTTGTCGCTCGCCGAGCCTTGTCGGGACGCGTGGCGCGTCGCGGCAAGCTTCTTTAGGATGCCTTGGTTGGCCTTCCCGGCAAGCTCCTCTCGCAGGGGGTTTTTCTTCTTAGCTTGAATACTTTGTTCTTGAATGGCTTCCCGGCAAGCTCCTCTTGCCGGGGTCTTGTCTCGTAAGGATCCACGAAGAATCTTGGCGGTCACCCGGCAAGCCTTGCCGCGGGGTGCTGCGACTGCCCGTGCACAAGTTCGGGATACTAGGGTACCCCTACTCTATTACACCGACATCATGTTGCAAGTAATCATGTGAACTTGATATGTGTTTGATATTTTGATAGTATGTATGTTGTGATTCCCTTAGTGGTGTCATGTGAACATCGACTACATGGCACTACACCATATTTGGGCCTAAGGGAATGCATTGTGGAGTAGCAATTAGATGATGGGTTGCGAGAGTGACAGAAGCTAAACCCTAGTTTATGCGCTATTCCGTAAGGGACCGATTGGATCCAAAAGTTTAATGCTATGGTTAGAATTTATTCTTAATACTTTTCTCATAGTTGCGGATGCTTGTGGGAGGGTTAATCATAAGTAGGAGGTTTGTTCAAGAAAGAACATCACCTAAGCACCGGACAACACACATATTAAATTATCAAAGTAGCGAACACAAATCGAACCAACATGATGAAAGTGACTAGATGAAATTCCCGTCTACCCTCAAGAACACTTTGCTTATCATGAGAGACCGTTTTGGTCTGTCCTTTGCCTCAAAAGGATTGGGCTACCTTGGTGCAGTTTTGCTACTACTATCGCTACTTACTCGTTACAAATTATCCTGCTACCAAACTACTCCGCTACTTACAATTTCAGCACTTGCAGACATTACCTTGCTGAAAACCACTTGTCATTTCCTTCCGCTCCTTGTTGGGTTCGACACTCTTACTTATCTAAAAGAGCTACCGTTGATCCCCTATACTTGTGGGTCATCAAGGCTATTTTTTGGCACCATTGCCGGGGAGTGAAGCGCCTTTGGTAAGTGGAATTTGGTAAGGAAACATTTATATAGTGTGCTGAAATTTATTGTCACTTGTTACTATGGAAAACAATCCTTTGAGGGGTTTGTTAGGGGTATCTTCACCTCATGCAGAACCACAATTAGCTACCCCTCAACCTACTGCACCTACTGAAAATATTGAATATGAAATTCTTTTGGGTATGATAGAACAACTGCTAGTTAATCCTTATGCAGGAGATGGAACCGAACATCCTGATATGCACTTGATATGTGTAGAACAAATTTGTGGATTGTTCAAGCTTGCAGGTTTACCCAGGGATGAAGTTATGAAAAAGGGTTTCCCTTTATCTTTTAAGGGAAAAGCATTGGCATGGTATAAGCTATGCGATGATATTGGATCTTGGAATTGGAATCGATTGAAATTGGAGTTCCACCAAAAAAATTATCGTATGCATCTAGTTCATCATGATCGGAATTATATATAATTTTTGGCCTCATGAAGGAGAAAGTATATATCTACCTTGGGGGAGGCTTAAGTCAATGTTATATTCATGCCCCAATCATGAGCTCAAGAGAGAAGTTATTATCCAGAATTTTTATGCTCGGCTTTCTCCTAATGATCAAACCATGCTTGATACTTCTTGTGCTGGTTCTTTTATAAAGAAGACTATTGAATTCCGGTGGGATCTTTTGGAAAGAATTAAATGCAACTCTGAAGATTGGGAACTCGACAAAGGTATAGAGTCGGGTATTAAACTTAAGTATGATTGTGTTAAATCTTTTATGGATACCAATGCTTTTCAAAAGTTTGGCACTAAATATGGACTTGACTCTGAGATAGTAGCCTACTTTTGTGAATCATTTGCTACTCATGTTGAACTCCCTAAAGAGAAGTGGTTTAAATATCACCCACCTATTAAAGAAGAAATCAAAGAACCAGTACCATTTAAAAAAGAAACTATACTTTACAATGTTGATCCAGTTGTTCCTTTTGCTTATATGGAGAAAACCACCTTTCCCTGTGAGGATAAAAGAACATGCTAAAGTTTCAACTATGGTTAACAAAAGCTATACTAGAACACCTAAACCTGATGAACAAATTAAAGTTGAACCTAGTATTGCTATCGTTAAAGATCTCTTGGAAGAAGATATGGATGGGCATGTTATTTACTTCTATGAAGAAGCTGCTAGAATTGCCAAACCTGATAAAAAGGATAAACATAGACCTATTGTTAGCATGCCCATCATCTCAGTTAAAATAGGAGATCACTGTTATCATGGTTTATGCATGTGACATAGGTGCTAGTGTGAGTGTTATTCCTTACACCTTATTGAAGGAAATATGCCCTAGAGGCAACAATAAAGTTGTTATTTATATTTCCTTATATCATGATAAATGTTTATTATTCATGCTAGAATTGTATTAATCAAAAACTTAGTACATGTGTGAATACATAGACAAATAGAGCGTCACTAGTATGCCTCTACTTGACTAGCTCGTTGAATCAAAGATGGTTAAGTTTCCTAGCCATAGACATGAGTTGTCTTTTGATTAACGGGATCACATCATTAGAGAATTATGTGATTGACTTGACCCATTTTAGCTTAGCATTTGATCATTTAGTATATTGCTATTGCTTTCTTCATGACTTATACATGTTCCTATGACTGTGAGATTATGCAACTCCCGAATACCGGAGGAACACTTTGTGTGCTACCAAACGTCACAAACGTAACTGGGTGATTATAAAGGTGCTCTACAGGTGTCTCCGATGGTACTTGTTGAGTTGTCATAGATCAAGATTAGGATTTGTCACTCCGATTGTCATAGAGGTATCTTTGGGCCCTCTCGGTAATGCACATCAATATAAGCCTTGCAAGCAATACAACTAATGAGTTAGTTGTGGGATGATGTATTATGGAACGAGTAAAGAGACTTGCCGGTAACGAGATTGAACTAGGTATTGAGATACCGACGATCGAATCTCAGGCAAGTAACATACCGATGACAAAGGGAACAATGTGCGTTGTTATGCGGTTTGACCGATAAAGATCTTCATAGAATATGTAGGAGCCAATATGATCATCCAGGTTCCTCTATTGGTTATTGATCGGAGACGTGTCTTGGTCATGTCTAGATAGTTCTCGAACCCGTAGGGTCCACACGCTTAACGTTCGGTGACGATAGGTATTATGAGTTTATGTGTTTTGATGTACCGAAGGTAGTTCGGAGTCCCGGATATGATCACGGACATGACGAGGAGTCTCGAAATGGTAGAGACATAAAGATCGATATATTGGATGACTATATTTGGACTTCGGAAGGGTTCCGGGCAAGTTTGGAAAATACCGGAGTACCTGGGAGTGTAATGGGCCTATTGGGCCTTAGTGGAGAAGAGGAGGGGCGGCCAGGGCAGGCCGCCCCCTCCCCCTCTAGTCCGAATTGGACAAGGAAGGGGGCCGACGCACCCCTTTTTCCCTTCCCCGTCTCTCCTCCTTCCTTCCCTCCTACTCCTACTCTTGGAAGGGTTGGAGTCCTACTCCCGGTGGGAGTAGGACTCCCCTTGGGGCGCGCCTAGGAGGCCGGCCCCCTCCCCCTCCTCCACTCCTTTATATACGAGGGAAGGGGGCACCCCATAGACACACAAGTTGATCAGTTGATCTTTTAGCCGTGTGCGGTGCCCCCCTCCACCATAATCCACCTCGGTCATATCGTAGCAGTGCTTAGGCGAAGCCCTGCGTTAGTAGCATCATCATCACCATCATCACGCCGTCATGCTGACAGAACTCTCCCTCGAAGCTCTGCTGGATCATGAGTTTGTGGGATGTCACCGAGATGAACGTGTGCTGAACTCGGAGGTGTCGTGTGTTCGGTACTTGGATCGGTCGGATCATGAAGGCATACGACTACATCAACCGTGTTGTCATAACGCTTCCGCTTACGGTCTACGAGGGTACGTGGACGACACTCTACCCTCTCGTTGCTATGCATCACCATGATCTTGCGTGTGCGTAGGAAATTTTTGAAATTTCTACGTTCCCCAACTATGGCATCCGAGCCAGGTTTATGCGTAGATGTTATACGCACGAGTAGAACACAAGTGAGTTGTGGGCGATACAAGTCATACTGCTTACCAGCATGTCATGCTTTGATTCGGTGGTATTCTTGGATGAAGCGGCCCGGACCGACATTACGCGTACGCTTATGCAAGACTGGTTCTATCGACGTGCTTCGCACACAGGTGGCTGGCGGATGTCAGTTTCTCCAACTTTAGTTGAATCGAGTTTGGCTACGCCCGGTCCTTGTGAAGGTTAAAACATCACATACTTGATGAAATATCATTGTGGTTTTGATGCGTAGGTAAGAACGGTTCTTACTCAGCCCGTAGCAGCCACGTAAACCTTGCAACAACAAAGTAGAGGACGTCTAACTTGTTTTTGCAGGGCATGCTGTGATGTGATATGGTCAAGACATGATGCTAAATTTTATTGTATGAGATGATCATGTTTTGTAACGAAGTTATCGGCAACTGGCAGGAGCCATATGGTTGTCGCTTTATTGTATGAAATGCAATCGCCATGTAATTGCTTTACTTTATCACTAAGCGGTAGCGATAGTCGTAGAAGCAATAGTTGGCGAGACGACAACGATGCTACGATGGATATCAAGGTGTCGTGCTAGTGACGATGGTGATCATGACGGTGCTTTAGAGATGGAGATCGAACGCACAAGATGATGATGGCCATATCATATCACTTATATTGATTGCATGTGATGTTTATCTTTTATGCATCTTATTTTGCTTAGATCGACGGTAGCATTATAAGATGATCTCTCACTAAATTTCAAGGTATAAGTGTTCTCCCTGAGTATGCACCATTGCGAAAGTTCATCGTGCCGAGACACCACGTGATGATCGGGTGTGATAAGCTCTATGTTCACATACAATGGGTGCAAGCCAGTTTTGCACACGTGGAATACTCGGGTTAAACTAGAGGAGCCTAGCATATGCAGATATGGTCTCGGAACAATGAGATCGAAAGGTCGAGCGTGAATCATATAGTAGATATGATCAACATAGTGATGTTCACTGTTGAAAACTACTCCATCTCACGTGATGATCAGACATGGTTTAGTTGATATGGATCACGTGATCACTTAAATGATTACAGGGATGTCTATCTAAGTGTGAGTTCTTAAGTAATTTGATTAATTGAACTTTAATTTATCATGAACTTAGTACCTGATAGTTTTTTGCATGTCTATGTTGTTGTAGATAGATGGCCTGTGCTGTTGTTCTGTTGAATTTTAATGCGTTCCTTGAGAAAGAAAAGTTGAAAGATGATGGTAGCAATTACACGGACTGGGTCCGTAACTTGAGGATTATCCTCAATGCTGCACAGAAGAATTATGTCCTGGAAGCACCGCTAGGTGCCAAACCCGCTGGAGGAGCAACTCCAGATGTTATGGACGTCTGGCAGAGCAAAGCTGATAACTACTCGATAGTTCAGTGTGCCATGCTTGACGGCTTAGAACCGAGACTTCAACGACATTTTGAACATCATGGAGCATATGAGATGTTCTAGGAGTTGAAGTTAATATTTTAAGCAAATGCCCGGATTGAGAGATATGAAGTCTCCAATAAGTTCTACAGCTGCAAGATGGAGGAGAATAGTTCTGTCAGTGAGCATATACTCAAAATGTCTGGGTATAACAATCACTTGATTCAACTAGGAGTTAATATTCCGGATGATAGTGTCATTGACAGAATTCTTCAATCACTGCCACCAAGCTACAAGAGCTTTGTGATGAACTATAATATGCAAGGAATGGATAAGACAATTCCCGAGTTCTTCGCAATGCTAAAGGCTGCGGAGGTAGAAATCAAGAAGGAGCATCAAGTGTTGATGGTCAACAAGACCACCAGTTTCAAGAAAAGGGTAAAGGGAAGAAGGGGAACTTCAAGAAGAACGGCAAGCAAGTTGCTGCTCAAGTGAAGAGGCCCAAGTCGGGACCTAAGCCTGAGACCGAGTGCTTCTACTTCAAATGGACTGGTCACTGGAAGCGGAACTACCCCAAGTATTTGGCGGATAAGAAGGATGGCAAGGTGAACAAAGGTACATGTGATATACATGTTATTGATGTGTACCTTACTAATGCTTACAGTAGTGCCTGGGTATTTGATACGTGTTCTGTTGCTAATATTTGCAACTCGAAACAGGGACTACGGACTAAGCGAAGATTGGCTAAGGACGAGGTGACGATACGCGTGGGAAATGGTTCCAAAGTCGATGTGATCGCGGTCGGCATGCTACCTCTACATCTACCTTCGAGATTAGTTTTAGACCTGAATAATTGTTATTTGGTGCCAGCATTGAGCATGAACATTATATATGTATCTTGTTTGATGCGAGATGGTTATTCATTTAAATCAGAGAATAATGGTTGTTCTATTTATATGAGTAATATCTTTTATGGTCATGCACCCTTGAAGAGTGGTCTATTCTTTTTGAATCTCGATAGTAGTGATACACATATTCATAATACTGAAACCAAAAGATGCAGAGTTGATAATGATAGTGCAACTTATTTATGGCACTGCCGTTTAGGTCATATTGGTGTAAGGTGCATTTAGAAACTCCATTCTGAAGGACTTTTGGAATCACTTGATTATGAATCACTTGGTACTTGCGAACCATGCCTCATGGGCAAGATGACTAAAACGCCGTTCTCTGGAACAATGGAGCGAGCAACAGATTTATTGGAAATCATACATACTGATGTATGTGGTCCAATGACTGTTGAGGCTCGCGGTGGGTATCGTTATTTTCTCACCTTCATAGATGATTTGAGCAGATATGGGTATATCTACTTAATGAAACATAAGTCTGAAACATTTGAAAAGTTCAAAGAATTTCATAGTGAAGTGGAAAATCATCGTAACAAGAAAATAAAGTTTCTACGATCTGATCGTGGAGGAGAATATTTGAGTTACGAGTTTGGTCTTCATTGGAAACAATACGGAATAGTTTCGCAACTCACGCAACCCGGAACACCACAGCGTAATGGTGTGTCCGAACGTCGTAATCGTACTTTACTAGATATGGTGCGATCTATGATGTCTCTTACTGATTTACTGCTATCATTTTCGGGTTATGCTTTAGAGACGGCTGCATTCACGTTAAATAGGGCACCATCTAAATCCATTGAGATGACACCTTATGAACTATGGTTTGGCAAGAAACCAAAGTTGTCGTTTCTTAAAGTTTGGGGCTGCGATGCTTATGTGAAAAAACTTCAACCAAATAAGCTCGAACCCAAATCGGAGAAATGTGTCTTCATAGGATACCCAAGGAGACTATTGGGTATACCTTCTATCATAGATCCAAAGGCAAGACATTCGTTGCTAAGAATGGATCCTTTCTAGAGAAGGAGTTTCTCTCGAAAGAAGTGAGTGGGAGGAAAGTAGAACTTGATGACGTAACTGTACCTGCTCCCTTATTAGAAAGTAGTTCATCACAAAAATCTGTTCCTGTGACTCCTACACCAATTAGTGAGGAAGCTAATGATGATGATCATGTAACTTCAGATCAAGTTACTACCGAACCTTGTAGGTCAACTAGAGTAAGATCCGCACCAGAGTGGTATGGTAATCCTGTTCTAGAGGTCATGTTACTTGACCATGACGAACCTACGAACTATGAGGAAGCGATGATGAGCCTAGATTCCGCAAAATGGCTTGAGGCCATGAAATCTGAGATGGGATCCATGTATGAGAACAAAGTGTGGACTTGCCCGATGATCAGCAAGCCATCGAGAATAAATGGATCTACAAGAAGAAGACTGACACTGACGGTAATGTTACTGTCTACAAAGCTCAACTTGTTGTGAAAGGTTTTCAACAAGTTCAAGGAGTTGACTACGATGAGACTTTCTCACCCGTAGCGATGCTTAAGTCCGTCCGAATCATGTTAGCAATTGCCGCATTTTATGATTATGAAATTTGGCAAATGGATGTAAAGACTGCATTCCCGAATGGATTTCTGGAAGAAGAGTTGTATATGATGCAACCTGAAGGTTTTATCGATCCTAAGGATGCTAACAAAGTGTGCAAGCTCTAGCGATCCATCTATGGACTGGTGCAAGCATCTCGGAGTTGGAATAAACGTTCTGATAATGTGATCAAAGCATATGGTTTTATACAGACTTTTGGAGAAGCCTGTATTTACAAGTGAGTGGGAGCTCTGTATCCTTTCTAATATTATATGTGGATGACATATTGTTGATTGGAAATAATATAGAATTTTTGGATAGCATAAAAGGATACTTGAATAAAAGTTTTTCAATGGAAGACCTCGGTGAAGCTGCTTATATATTGGGCTTCAAGATCTATAGAGATAGATCAAGACGCCTAATTGGACTTTCACAAAGCACATACCTTGATAAAGTTTTGAAGAAGTTCAAAATGGATCAAGCAAAGAAAGGGTTCTTGCCTGTGTTACAAGGTGTGAAGTTCAGTCAGACTCAATGCCCGACCACTGCAAAAGATAGAGAGAAAATGAAAGATGTTCCTTATGCTTCAGCCATAGTCACTATCATGTATGCAGGGGGGTACCCACCGTAATACTTAGTAGGGAGGTACCAAAGTAATCCAGGAGTGGATCACTGGACAGCGGTCAAAGAACATCCTGAAATACCTAAAAAGGACTAAGGATATGTTTCTCGTTAATGGAGGTGACAAAGAGCTCGTCGTAAATGGTTACGTCGATGCAAGCTTTGACACTGATCCGGATGACTCTAAGTCACAAACCAGATATGTGTATATATTGAATGGTGGAGCTGTCAGTTGGTGCAGTTCTAAGCAAAGCGTCGTGGAGGGATCTACGTGTGAAGCGGAGTACATAGCTACTTCGAAAGCAACAAATGAAGGAGTCTGGATGAAGGAGTTCATATCCGATCTAGGTGTCTGCTACGTCTTGAGCTTGCGTTGGTTTTCCTTGAAGAGGAAAGGGTGATGCAGCAATAGTAGCGTAAGTATTTCCCTCAGTTTTTGAGAACCAAGGTATTAATCCAGTAGGAGGCTCCTCAAAAGTCCCACGCACCAACACAAACAAACAAGAACTTGCAACCAACACAATAAAGGGGTTGTCAATCCCTTCACGGCCACTTGCGAAAGTGAGATCTGATAGAGATAATATGATAAGATAAATATATTTTTGGTATTTTATGATATAGATAGAAAAAGTAATAGATGCAAATAAAAGTAGATTGAAATCTTATATAGATAGACCCAGGGGCCATAGGTTTCACTAGTGGCTTCTCTCAAGATAGCATAAGTATTACGGTGGGTGAACAAATTACTGTCGAGCAATTGATAGAAAAGCGAATAATTATGAGATTATCAAGGCATGATCATGTATATAGGCATCACGTCCGTGACAAGTAGACCGACTCCTGCCTGCATCTACTACTATTACTCCACACATCGACCTCTATCTAGCATGCATCTAGAGTATTAAGTTCATAAATAACAGAGTAACGCATTAAGAAAGATGACATGATGTAGAGGGATAAACTCATACAATATGATATAAACCCCATCTTATTATCCTCGATGGCAACAATACAATACGTGCCTTGCTGCCCCTGCTGTCACTGGGAAAGGACACCGCAAGATTGAACCCAAAGCTAAGCACTTCTCCCATTGCAAGAAAGATCAATCTAGTAGGCCAAACCAAACTGATAATTCGAAGAGACTTGCAAAGATAACTTAATCACACATAAAAGAATTAAGAGGAGATTCAAATATTTCTCATAGATAAACTTGATCATAAACCCACAATTCATCGGATCTCGACAAACACACAGCAAAAAAAGCTACAACAGATAGATCTCCAAGAAGATCAAGGAGAACATGGTATTGAGATCCAAAGAGAGAGAAGAAGCCATCTAGCTAATAACTATGGACCCAAGGTCTATGGTAAACTACTCACAACTCATCGGAGAGGCCTTGGAGATGATGTAAAGGCCCTCCTTGGTCGATTCCCCCTCCGGCGGAGCGCCGACGAAGGCTCCAAGATGGGATCTCGCGGATACAGAAGGTTACGGTGGTGGAAATAGTTCTTCATTGGCTCCCTTGATGTTTTCGGGGTACATGGGTATATATAGGAGGAAGAAGTAGGTCGGTGGACTCCCCAGGGGCCCACGAGATAGAGGGGCGCGCCCAGTAGGGGGCGCCCTCCACCCTCGTGGCCGCCTCGATTGTTGCGTGACTTCCACTCCAAGTCCTCTGGATCACGTTCGTTCCAAAAATCATGCTCCCAAAGGTTTCATTCTGTTTGGACTCCATTTGATATTCCTTTTCTTCGAAACACTAAAATAGGCAAAAAAACAGCAATTCGGGCTGGGCCTCTGGTTAGTAGGTTAGTCCCAAAAATGATATAAATGTGTAAAGTAAAGCCCATAAACATCCAAAACGGGTAATATAATAGCATGGAACAATCAAAAATTATAGATACGTTGGAGACGTATCAGTGTCATACCTAGTGCATCGGGTCCAATGAAAATCTCTTGTGACAATACTGGTGCAATAGCCTTGGCAAAGGAATCCAGATTTCACAAGAGAACCAAGCACATCAAGTGACGCTTCAATTCCATCCGCGACCAAGTCAAGGAGGGTGACATAGAGATTTGCAAGATACATACGGATCTGAATGTTGCAGACCCGTTGACTAAGCCTCTCTCACGAGCAAAACATGATCAACACCAAGACTCCATGGGTGTTAGAACCATTACTGTGTATCTAGATTATTGACTCTAGTGCAAGTGGGAGACTGAAGGAAATATGCCCTAGAGGCAATAATAAAGTTGTTATCTATATTTCCTTATATCATGATAAATGTTTATTATTCATGCTAGAATTTTATTAACCGGAAACTTAGTACATGTGTGAATACATAGATAAACAGAGCGTCACTAGTATGCCTCTACTTGACTAGCTCGTTGAATCAAAGATGGTTAAGTTTCCTAGCCATAGACATGAGTTGTCTTTTGATTAACGGGATCACATCATTAGAGTGTCGGGGAAACTGATCGATGAACACCTATGGGACCGGCGGCCGAGCCCCTTTCGGTTCGGCGGGGAGCGGAGGTCGCACGAAGAGCGGATCGAGGCAGTACACACGAGCAGTTTACCTAGCTTTGGAGCTCTCCGGAGAGATAACACTCCTACTGCTGCTTGTTTGTGTATTCAGTGTTCTTGCTCGGGAGCGATCTCAGCTACAAGACCGAGCGTGGGAGCGTTTCTAGCTTCGAATGAGTCTAACCCCCTCTACGTTGCGCATGGGCCTCCTTTTATACGCTCAAGGGGTCACCGACAGGTGGCAACGTAGACAGAAAGGGTAAAAATGGAAAAAGAGTGCGGTAGGTACAACTACTTCTACTGTAGCCACAGTGCATCATACCTAACCCTGACGGCAGGGGACAAGAGCATTAAATGCCCGTCTGCGTCGTCTAAACAGTGTAAGAAGAGACCGTCAGGGGCGCCACCAATCGCCACGATGGCCAGTTTGTCAGCGCCGCTTGCCACCGCGCACCGCTGGCTGCACAGCCTCCCGCCACGCGTGCCTGGAAGGGTTCTAGGGCGACACGTTGGTGGGTGTGCTGGAGCCTGGGTGCGGAGCGGTCGCTTGCCGCGGCAAGTGCCTTTCCGCGGCTGTCGTCTTGTCGGGCTCGGGAGCTTGTCGCTCACCGAGCCTTGCCGGGGCGTGTGGTGCGCCGCGGCAAGCTTTATTGTGATGCCTTGGTTGGCCTTCCCGGCAAGCTCCTCTTGCCGGGGCCTTGTCTTCTTTAGCTTGAATACTTTGTTCTTGAATGTCTTCCCGGCAAGCTCCTCTTGCCGGGGTCTTGTCTTTTAAGGAGTCACGGAGGATCTTGGCGTTGACCCGGCGAGCCTTGCCGCGGGGTGCTATAACTGCCCGTGCACAAGTTCGGGATACTAGGGTACCCCTACTCTAGTACACTGACAGGAGCCCCCGGGCCTGGGCCACACACGGTGCCGAGCGCTGTTGGGCCAGGCCCAAAACAGGGCACGGGCGCACGCGGCCTGGGTCGTGCCGTTTCCTACTCCGCATCCACCGCGCCCTCCCAAACGGCACGCGTTGATTGCGGCGTCGTGGGAGAGATCGTGGGTGAATTCTTTATTCGAAAAAGCGTAACGTCCGCCTCCTCTCCCTTTATAAGCAGAGGAAACAGAGGCCATTGCTTACTTTGCCGTTTACTACTCCAGAATCTCCGCCGCTCCCCCCATCTCTGAGAGAGCAGCGCTCCGCCCCCTCCCCACCGCCGTCGTTGCCACCAACGCCGTCGATCTCCTCCACCACCTCCGCCATGGCTCCGAAGGCCGGGAAGGTCGCGAAGTCGGCCGAGGCGCTGCGGCTCGAGGCGCTGCGGAAGAAGAGGGCCACGTTCCCCGCCGATCTCGATGCGGAGGGGCTGAGGCAGTGGTTCTACCTGTTCTGGTCGACGGAGACACGTGCGCATCCGCGCACGAGGGTACTCTCCGCCGCTGCTTCGAGACGGGCTCCATACGGGTATCCCTTCTTCCCGTTGTTCTTCTATTGTGGTCTCTGTCCGCCCTTCTCGGAATTCTTTTGCGACATCATGAACACCTACGGGCTACATCTCCTTGATTTCACCCCCAACGCCGTCTTGACCATGTCCGTTTTCGCACATTTGTGCGAAAACTTTGTCGGAGTCCACCCAAATGTCGCTCTTTTCCGCCATTACTTCATGCCCCGGGTCGAGAGAGGAGAGCCGCTTTCCGGGGGGATCGCCTGGATCTCGAGGGCCGGCAAGAAGGAGGCGTATCTGGAAGGGGAGCTCCGCAGGATGAGGGAGGAGATGGCGATGTGCAAGATCAGGGACGTCAACGAGCTTTATGCCCTGGCCGACAAGTGTGCATGCGCTGAAGAGGGGAGGAGGCTCCCCGGAGAGAATACAGGAGCAGGAGGATCCGACAGTGAGGATGCCGCCTCGGCAAGGAAAGGCCGGCAGCGGAACAACAGAAAGAAGAAGGGCAAAGAAGTGCTAGTTGTCGAGCAGTCCGGCAACGGAGGTGGCGCCAAGGAAACTAAGACTGGTGGCTCCGGCAAGGAGGCCCAGGCTGTGGCGGCCGCCGACAAGCAGGACAGCTCCGGCAAGCAGTATTGCAAGATCCACCGCACCAAGGGCCATGACCTCCAGAGCTGCAAGAAGGTCGAGCAGCTTGTCGAGCAGTAGAAAGCTGAGTACGAGCGACGCGACAAGGAGAAGGCCCAGGAAGGTGCTGGAGGAGCCGGCAAGAACGCCCCGGCCGGGGAGGACGCCGCGGCAAGGCCAAGCAGCGGCAAGGAGACAGACCTCTCCGCGGCCGCGACAAGGATGAAGACGACGACGATGACGAGGACATGGATGATGACGAGGCCGATGAGCAGGAATTTCAGAAGGCCACAGAGGTCCTGTGCGTTGACGGTGGTGCTTCCCTGCATACTTCGCACCGCCAACTCAAGCAGTGGATGCGGGAAGTTAATGCAGCAGAACCATCCGTAGAGTCACACAAGCCTCTGAAATGGTCCAGCACGCCTATCATCTTTGATATTGAGGACCACCCTGATCGCATAACTGCGGTCGGGTGCTTGCCGATGTTGGTTTCTCCAACTATCCGCAACCTCAAAGTCACAAAGATGCTAGTTGACGGCGGGGCCGGCTTGAACCTGATCTCCTCTGCGGTCCTCTAGAAACTCCAGATCCCTGACAGCGAGCTCGAGGAGACCGGCACATTCCAAGGAATCAACCCGGGAAGGAGCAAGCCAAAGGGAAAGATCACGCTGCCGGTCACATTTGGCAGCGAGCTAAACTTCAGAACTGAGAGGGTAACTTTTGACGTTGCCGACTTTCCATTGCCCTACAATGGGATCCTCGGCCGTCAAGCACTCTCCAAGTTCATGGAAGCCTCTCATTATGCATATAACATGCTCAAGATGCCTGGCCCGATAAGTGTCATTTCTGTCCCTGGTGACAAGAAGCATGCCCTTATCTGCGCCGACAAGATTTATCGGGAAGCAGCTGCTGTAGCCGATCGCAAGTCACTTGCCGCTGAAGCTCCCGGGGGGAAGAAGAAGACCAAGTCCGGCAAGAGTTCTGATGCCCACTCCGGCAAGCACACCTCTTCGGAGTGCTGCGCTACCATCGAGGACGCACCATCGAGCTCCACCGGCAAGTACAAGAAGACGATGGCAGCTCCACCGGAGACCAAGAAGGTGTCCGCCAAGGAGGACGGCACTGGTGGTACCTTCCCCATCAGTGCCACCCTCGACCCAAAATAGGAAAGCGCGCTCATTGCTTTCCTGCGGGCGAATGTCGACGTGTTTGCATGGCAACCGTCTGATATCCCCGGTGTTCCTAGGAAAGTAATTGAGCACCACCTAGCCGTTTGTCCTCATGCGCGGCCCGTCAAGCAGAAAGTCAGGAAGCAAGCAGTGGAGCGCCAAGAATTTATTGCAGAAGAAATCAACAAGATGGAAGCAGCAGGCCTTGTCAGAGGAGTGCTCCATCCCACATGGTTGGCCAATCCTGTAGTTGTGCGCAAGGCCAACGAGAAATGGAGGCTTTGTATAGACTTCACTGATGTCAATAAAGCTTGTCCCAAAGACCCACTTCCCTTGCCACGCATTGACCAGATTGTTGACTCCACAGCCGGATGTGATTTGCTTTCGTTTCTTGATGCATATTCAGGATACCATCAGATCTTCATGGCAGAGGAAGATGAGGAGAAAACCGCATTCATCACCCCATGTGGCACATACTGTTTCGTACGGATGCCCTTCGGGTTGAAGAATGCTGGTTCAACATTTGCAAGGGTGGTCCATGTCGCTTTTGAGCCCCAGATACACAGAAATGTGGAAGCCTACATGGATGATATAGTGGTCAAGAGCAATGACAAGGCAACCCTGATTCAAGATTTAGATGAAACCTTTGCAAATCTGCGCAACATCAACCTCAAGCTTAACCCCGAGAAGTGCGTGTTTGGAGTCCCTTCCGGCAAGCTTCTCGGGTTCTTTGTGTCTCAGTGGGGAATTGAAGCCAATCCCGACAAGATCAAGGCCATTGAGCAGATTGAAGCACCGAAGCGCGTCAAGGATGTACGAAGACTTGCCGGTTGCGTGGCTGCTCTCAGCAGGTTTATCTCTAAGTCTGCTGAGCGCGCCCTACCATTTTTCAAAATATTGAAAAAGGCGGGTCCGATGAGATGGACTCCGGAAGCGGAGGCTGCGCTGCAGGACTTGAAGAGGTACCTGTCCTCTACTCCAATACTTGTCGCACCTAAGCCACAAGAGAAGTTGCTGCTGTATCTAGCAGGAACCAATCAAGTGGTTAGTGCTGCGTTAGTAGCGGAGAGGGAGGCGGACAATGAGCCAGCAACCGTGGCAAGTGAATCCAGCGACAAGCAGGGGGCTTCTCCGACAAGCTCTGGTCCCGACAAAGATGGATCTGCGCAGACATGCAAAGAGGTGCAGAAGAAAATGGTGCAACGCCCAGTCTACTTTGTCAGTTCCCTTCTGCAGGGAGCTAGGTCAAGGTACTCTGGTGTGCAGAAGTTGCTTTTCGGCCTTCTCATGGCCTCGAGAAAGCTGCGTCATTACTTCCAGGCACATGAGATCACAGTTGTCACTCGCTTTCCGCTGAAGAGGATATTGCAGAATCCGGAAGCAACAGGTAGGATTGTCGAGTAGGCACTGGAACTGTCAAGCTTTGGCCTCAAGTTCGAGAGCACTTCAACTATCCAAAGCAGAGCATTGGCAGAGTTCATAGCAGAATGGACGCCAACACCAGATGAAGAAATCCCAGAAACGAGCATCCCCGTCAAGGAGGCAAGCAGGGAGTGGCTGATGTACTTTGATGGTGCCTTCTCGCTGCAAGGCGCCGGTGCTGGCGTGCTGCTTGTCGCACCCACCGGAGAGCACCTCAAGTACGTAGTCCAGATGCACTTTCCCAAGGAGCAAGCAACAAACAATACTGCAGAGTATGAGGGTTTGCTTGCCGGCCTCAGAATCGCAGCAGACCTTGGGATCAAGAAGCTCATTGTCAGGGGTGACTCACAGCTTGTCGTCCGCCAAGTGAACAAGAGCTACCAGAGTCCGTTGATGGAAGCCTACGTCGGTGAAGTGAGAAAGCTAGAAGAACACTTTGACGGCCTGCAAATGGAGCATGTTCCACGAGCTCAGAACGATATTGCTGATGGCCTGTCAAAGTGCGCCGCACTAAAGTTACCTGTGGAACCAGGGATCTTTGTGCTCAAGCTGACTCAACCATCCGTAACACCATCAACTGGACACAGCAAGAAGAGGAAGTTGGTTTCTGGCGACTACTTTCCGGCAGAGCTTCCCGAAGCCACCGCCAAGAAGGTCCCCAAGATCAACGCCAAGAGTGCTGAGGAGCAGTCTGCTCCGGCAAGCCTTACGGTATGTTCCGTTGAAGCAGAAAATCCCGACAAGTTTTGCTCCGGAAAGCTTGCCGGGGAGCATCACGCTCCGGCTGAACCGCAGGTTCTTGCCGTAGAAGCGAATGTTCCCGCAGCGGCAAATATGCCTTTAGTCCTTGCTGTCGAGCCGCAAGCTCCAGCATGGGCACGGCAGATTGTCCGTTTCCTTCAGACAGGAGAACTTCCCGAAGAGCAAGAAGAAGCGGAAAGAGTAGCCTGGCAGTCAAGTATGTACAAGTTTGTTGACAACACACTGTACAGAATAAGACTCAACGGTGTGAAATTGAAGTGTATTCACCGGGAAGATGGACAACAGCTGTTGGCAGAGATACATGGAGGCATATGTGGTCACCACATTGGCACAAGAGCACTTGCCGGCAAAGCGTTCCGGCAAGGTTTCTTCTGGCCGACAGCCCTCCAGGATGCAACTGCACAAGTAACCAAGTGTGAAGCGTGCCAGTTCCATTCCAAGCAGATACACCAGCTAGCTCAAGATCTCCAGACAATCCCTTTATCCTGGCTGTTTTCGGTCTGGGGGCTCGACATCCTCGGCCCCTTCCCCCGAGCTGTCGGGGGCTTTGAGTTCTTGTACGTCGCCATCGACAAGTTCACAAAGTGGCCGGAAGTGGAACCAGTGAGGAAGGTGACAGCACAGTCAGCAGTCAAGTTCTTCAGGTCGATTGTTTGCCGTTTCGGGATCCCTAACAGGATCATCACCGACAACGGCACGCAATTCACGAGCCGCACCTTCATGCAGTATGTCCAAGATCTTGGCGCCAAGGTCTGCTTTGCTTCTGTTGCCCACCCGAGAAGCAACAGTCAAGTGGAGAGGGCAAATGCCGAAGTGCTGCGGGGACTCAAGACCAGAACTTTCGACAGGCTACGCAAGTGCGGAACCAACTCGATCGAGGAGCTGCCGGTGGTTCTTTGGTCGATCAGAACGACGCCAAATCGAGCCACTGGCCAGACACCATTCGCTCTAGTCTATGGAGCAGAGGCAGTTCTCCCCATGGAACTTGTTTACAGGTCGCCTCGAGTGCTCGCTTATGATGAGCTCGAGCAAGAGCAGCTGCGACAAGATGACGCGCTGCTCCTTGAGGAAGACCGTCTTCAGGCTATTGTGCGAGCCGCTCGCTACCAGCAAGCTTTGCGTCGCTACCATAGCCGCAAAGTTAAGGCCAGAAGTTTCAAGGAAGGCGACCTTGTTCTTCGGCGCATTCAGTCCGCCAAGAATTCCAACAAGTTGACGCCAAAGTGGGAAGGCCCTTATCGGGTGAAACGAGTCACTAGGCCCGGCGCTGTCCTCCTTGAGACCGAAGATGGCATTCCGGTGAGCAACTCCTGGAACATTGAACATCTTTGTAAGTTATACCCATAGGGCGCGGTTGCCGGAAGCTTTTCTGGCAACCACCTTTTGTACAAGTCTTGCCGCTGTTGCATGTACTCCTTTGTACAAAGTCGGGCGCAGACCCCGTGCATAAATAAAACTCATGTGCTCCGCACATCTTGTCTATTTCATGCTATTTTCATTTTTTGCATATGTTATCTGACATTTTGTGCAGCACCTGCCTCCGGTAAGAGATAACGAGCTGTAAGGCTCCATATCTTTATTTTCTCTTTTTTCTTGTTCTCAAGAAGGAAAAGGTTCCCTCGCACACAAAGTTTGCCGGGGGAAAGGAGAAGATAATGAGGTGGACCGGGCCGTTCAAGAAAGTTTCGCCTTGTCGGGAAGCAAACGACAGAAAAGCTAAGTTGCCAAAGTTTGAGCGATCAGTTTTTAATTTTTTAGTTATTTTCCTTGAACGACCGTGCTTTGTATGGAAAACCTGGCGCGCCAAAGATGTCGGGGAAACTGATCCACGAACACCTATGGGACCGGCGGACCGAGCCCCTTTCGGTTCGCCGGGGAGCGGAGGTCGCACGAAGAGCGGATCGAGGCAGTACACACGAGCAGTTTACCCAGCTTCGGAGCTCTCCGGAGAGATAACACTCCTACTGCTGCTTGTCTGTGTATTCAGTGTTCTTGCTCGGGAGCGATCTCAGCTACAAGACCGAGCGTGGGAGCGTTTCTATCTTTGAATGAGTCTAACCCCCTCTACGTTGCGCATGGGCCTCCTTTTATACGCTCAAGGGGTCACCGACAGGTGGCAACGTAGACAGAAAGGGTAAAAATGGAAAAAGAGTGCGGTAGGTACAGCTACTTCTACTGTAGCCACAGTGCATCATACCTAACCCTGACGGCAGGGGACAAGAGCATTAAATGCCCGTCTGCATCGTCTAAATAGTGTAAGAAGAGACCGTCAGGGGCACCACCGATCGCCACGATGGCCAGTTTGTCAGCGCCGCTTGCCACCGCGCACCGCTGGCTGCACAGCATCCCGCCACGCGTGCCTGGAAGGGTCCTAGGGCGACACGTTGGTGGGTGTGCTGGAGCCTGGGTGCGGAGCGGCCACTTGCCGCGGCAAGTGCCTTGCCGCAGCTGTCGTCTTGTCGGGCTCGGGAGCTTGTCGCTCACCGAGCCTTGCCGGGGCGCGTGGTGCGCCGCGGCAAGCTTTCTTGTGATGCCTTGGTTGGCCTTCCCGGCAAGCTCCTCTTGCCGGGGCCTTGTCTTCTTTAGCTTGAATACTTTGTTCTTGAATGTCTTCCCGGCAAGCTCCTCTTGCTGGGGTCTTGTCTTTTAAGGAGTCACGGAGGATCTTGGCGTTGACCCGGCGAGCCTTGCCGCGGGGTGCTATAACTGCCCCTGCACAAGTTCGGGATACTAGGGTACCCCTACTCTAGTAAACCGACATAGAGAATGATATGATTGACTTGACCCATTCCGTTAGCTTAGCATTTGATCGTTTAGTATATTGATATTGCTTTCTTCATGACTTATACATGTTCCTATGACTATGAGATTATGCAACTCCTGAATATCGGAGGAACACTTTGTGTGCTACCAAACGTCACAACATACATAACTGGATGATTATAAAGGTGCTCTACAGGTGTCTCCGATGGTACTTGTTGAGTTGGCATAGATCGAGATTAGGATTTGTCACTCCGATTGTTGGAGAGGTATCTTTGGGCCCTATCAGTAATGCACATCAATATAAGCCTTGCAAGCAATACAACTAATGAGTTAGTTGCGGGATGATGTATTGCGGAACGAGTAAATAGACTTGCCGGTAGTTATTGAGATACCGACGATCGAATCCCAGGCAAGTAACATACCGATGACAAAGGGAACAACGTATGTTGTTATGCGGTTTGACCAATAAAGATCTTCATAGAATATGTAGGAGCCAATATTAGCATCCAGGTTCCGCTATTGGTTATTGACCGGAGACGTTTCTCGGTCATTTCTACATTGTTCTCGAACCCGTAGGGTCCACACGCTTAACGTACATTGACAATCGGTATTATGAGTTTATGTGTTTTCATGTACCGAAGGTAGTTCGGAGTCCCGGATATGATCACGGACATGATGAGGAGTCTTGAAATGGTCGAGACATAAAGATCAATATATTGGATGACTATGATTGGACTTCGGAAGGGTTCCGGGCAAGTTCGGACAAATACCGGAGTACCGGGGGGTTACCGGAACCCCCCGGGGTGTGTAATGGGCCTATTCGGCCTTAGTGGAGAAGAGGAGGGGCAGCCAGGGCAGGCCGCACGCACCCTCCCCTTCTAGTCCGAATTGGACAAGGAAGGGGGGCGGAGCCCCCCTTTTTTTCCTTCCCCCTCTCTCCTCCTTCCTTCCCTCCTACTCCTACTCTTGGAAGGGTTGGAGTCCTACTCCCGGTGGGAGTAGGACTCCCCTTGGGGCGCGCCTAGGAGGCCGGCCCCCTCCCCCTCCTCCACTCCTTTATATACGGGGGAACGGGGCACCCCATAGACACACAAGTTGATCAGTTGATCTTTTAGCCGTGTGCGGTGCCCCCCCTCCACCATAATCCACCTTGGTCATATCGTAGCGGTGCTTAGGCGAAGCCCTGCGTCAGTAGCATCATCATCTCCGTCATCATGCCGTCATGCGGAGGAAACTCTCCCTTGAAGCTCTGCTGGATCGTGAGTTTGTGGGACGTCACCTAGTTGAACGTGTGCTGAACTCGGAGGTGCCATGTGTTCGGTACTTGGATCAGTCGGATCGTGAAGACGTACGACTACATCAACCGTGTTGTCATAACGCTTCCGCTTACGGTCAACAAGGGTACGTGGATGACACTCTCCCCTCTCGTTGCTATGCATCACCATGATCTTGCGTGTGCGTAGGAAAATTTTGCAATTACTACGTTCCCCAACACTTATATCAAGAAATTATGATAGAGATAGCACCCGTAGAGATAGAAGACATAGATGTTACTATTAAACTTGCTAATAGAGACACTATATCACCAATTTGGATTGTTAGAGATGTTGAAGTCTTGTGTGGGAAAATAAAATACCCTACTGATTTTCTTGTTCTTGGTTCCCCACAAGATGACCTTTGTCCCAATATCTTTGGTAGACCTTTCTTGAACATCGTTAATGCTAAGATAGATTGCAAGAAACAAACTGTCGGTGTTAGTTTTGGTGATGAGTCTCATGAGTTTGATTTTTTGAAGTTTAGTAGAAAGCTTCAAGTAAGGATGAATTAATTGGTCTTGCTTCTAATCATGTACCACCTACTGATCCTTTAGAACAGTACTTGCTAGACCAAGAAAATGATTTTCATATGCATGAAAGAAATGAAATAGATAAGATTTTCTTGGAACAACGTCCTCTACTTAAACACAACTTGCCTATTGAAACTCTAGGAGGTCCTCCTCAGGTGATCCCGTGTTTGAATTAAAACAATTGCCACACACTTTGAAATATGCATATCTTAATGAAAAGAAGATATATCATGTCATTATCAGTGCTAACCTTTCAGAACATGAAGACGAAAGATTATTGAAAGTTCTAAGGAAGCACCGAGCTGCTATTGGATATACTCTTGATGATTTAAAGGGCATTAGTCCCACTCTATGTCAGCACAAAATTAATATGGAACCTGATGCTAAACCCATTGTTGATCACCAACATCGGTTAAATCCGAAGATGAAGGAAGTGGTAAGAACAGAAATCTCAAAGCTTCTGGAAGCAGGTATAATCTATCCTATAGCTGATAGTAGATGGGTAAGTCCTGTTCATTGTGTCCCTAAGAAAGGAGATATAATTGTTGTTCCTAATGATAAGAATGAACTTATTCCACAAAGAATTGTTACAGGCTATAGAATGGTAATTAATTTTAGAAAATTAAACAAAGCAACTAGAAAAGATCAATACCCTCAGCCTTTTATTGATTAAATGCTTGAAAGATTATCTAAGCACACACACTTTTGCTTCGTTGATGGATGATATGTCTCCAATGTATCTATAATTTTTGATTGTTCCATGCTACTATATTATCTGTTTTGGATGTTTAATGGGCTTTAATATGCTCTTTTATATTTTTTTTGGGACTAACATATTAACCGAAGGCCCAGTGCAAATTGTTGTTTTTTTCCTATTTCAGTGTTTCGCAGAAAGGGAATATCAAACGGAATCCAAACGGAACGAAACCTTCGCGAGGATCTTTATTGGAACAAATGCAATCCAGGAGATTTGGAGTGGAAGTCAGAGATGCAACGAGGCGGCCACGAGGCAGGAGGGCACACCCAGGGGGGTAGGCGCACCCCCACCCTCATGGGCCCCTCTTAGCTCTACCGACCTACTTCTTTCGCCTATATATACTCTTATACCCTGAAAACATCCAGGGGAGCCACGAAACCACTTTTCCACCGTCGCAACCTTCTGTACCCGTGAGATCCCATCTTGGGGCATTTTCTGGTGATCTGCCGGAGGGGGATTCAATCACGGAGGGCTTCTACATCAATACCATAGCCTCTCTGATGATGTGTGAGTAGTTTACCACAGACCTTCAGGTCCATAGTTATTAGCTAGATGGCTTCTTCTCTCTCTCTTTGGTTCTCAATACAAAGTTCTCCTCGATGTTCTTGGAGATCTATTCGATGTAATACTCTTTTGCGGTGTGTTTGCCGAGATCAGATGAATTGTGGGTTTATGAACTTGATTATCTATGAATATCATTTGGTTCTTCTCTGAATTCTTATATGCATGATTTGATATCTTTGCAAGTCTCTTCGAATTATCGGTTTAGTTTGGCCTACTAGATTGATCTTTCTTGCAATGGGAGAAGTGCTTAGCTTTGGGTTCAATCTTGCGGTGCTCGATCCCAGTGACAGAAAGGGAACCGACAAGTATTGTGTTGTTGCCATCGAGGATAAAAAGATGGGGTTTATATCATATTGCTTGAGTTTATCCCTCTGCATCATGTCACCTTGCCTAATGCGTTACTCCATTTGTCGTGGATTTGTCACGGCAGATGTCCTTAGTGTCAGGACTTAGTCGCGAGGCCAACGCATCTATGTGGTAGCTTGAGAGGGGTTGAGCGGAATCGAGAGACGCAACACAAGACATGGATTTAGACAGCTTCGGGCCCCGGGAAACATCATCCGGTAAAAACCCTACATGCTGTTTGAGGCTAGGTCTCATTATCATCACAAGAGAGTCGCCGTAAACCGGCTCTCCTCTAGTTGTGTCTAGACCTAGAGATTATTGATTGTTGTCTGTAACTTGTCCCTCTTTGGGGAGCCCTGCCCCTCCTTATATATGTTGAAGGGGCGGTTTACATGTGGAGTCCTATTAGGATTAGGACTAGTCTATCTCTAATACAAACCGGATACAAGTCCTTGGTCTTAACTCTTTGTAAGGTAAATATTCCTTTCCTCTTAAACCGGCCCACAATAGTTGAACCGGCCTTCTAGGCCTTGGGCCTTGTCATCTGTCTGATCTGCCCGCCGGGTTACCAGTGAGTCATAATGACCAGGTGGGTTGCTTGTAAACCGCCAGGTCAGGACGGGTCTTCAGATAAACCGCCAAGTCCAGCCGGATTAACTTCCGGCCGGTTTACACCGCGGGGTATATCCCCGACATTAGCCCCCAGTTTAATTTGGATTTATCCATGTTAAACTGATCCTGTAAAACAAATACAAGAACAAATTTGACAGACTATGCTCCAGGTTAAGAATTCTTGTAAACCGGCATCTGATCATTCTGAAGTCCTTGTCATTTCCTTCTTCTAGGAAATCCGGGTCAATAAACCAGCTTCATACTCAAATTGGTGACGTTGGTTTCTCATAGAAAAATATTGTGAGTTTCCACTTGAGTCGGCTTCCAAAGCGTCGGTTTAAGAAATTTTGGTCTTGAAATACTCATCTGAAATTCGGCCGGTTTGAAGATGTAGAACTTGCCAGTTTATCATTGCCAAAACTGCCGGGTTATAAAAACAGATAATTCCGGGTTATGGTTGTTGCCAACGTCGGGTTATGATTGTTGCAGACACCGGGTCAATCTGGTTTGCTCAAGACTGAGAATTTTGAAAATATTTCTCCTTATATGCATATTACCTGTAGCCGCCAAGTCTTGAGCAGAACAAAGTTATGGTTTAAGACTTGCTTCAATATCAATACTGCCACTTTTGAAGAAATCCATGTTGTTCATCCCAGTCACTAGTAAAAACTGAACACTCCATATTATGTAGCCCCCAAGTGCCGGGTTGTCATGCTTGCAGCAACCAGGGACTTGAAATTGCCATATACTCATAAAACTTCAACCAGTGTAGCCCCCAAGGGCCGGGTCATTTATGCAATAATGAGCAGGGACTTTGTAAATATAATCATGTAGATTTGAGCAATGATGTGTAGCCCCCAAGGGCCGGCTCAGTAAGATAATATTGAGCTGGGACTTGATATATACCTCAATGAAAATAACATCATATGATGTAACCCCCATCATGGGCTTGAATCCACGTCCATAAGGTTAAGAGCCTTGTGCTTTACCAACTGAGCAGTGGACCCTTCAATATAATGGATTTAACTTGTGTACCTTGAGTTGTTGACAGGAGCAATTGGTAGCCCCCAAGGGCCGGCTCATTATAATGTGATGAGTCGGGTCTTCAATAATATGAGCAAAAAATGACTTTGCATTAGCCCCCAAGTGTCATGGTGCATGCTTGCAGCGACATGAGACTTGCATATTTGATGTAATCTCAACTTAAATAATGTAGCCCCCAAGTGTCGGGTTGTAAGCCTGCAGCAACTCGGGACTATTCCTTCAATTGTAGAATAAATTATATCCATTGATAATATGATAGCCATTGCGCTAAAGCGACTTTGAAAACCTTAATCATAATACTGGTTATTGATAACCATAACAAAAATCCAGCCAAGTTTGGCTATTTGAATAACATAACCCAATGACTTATAAGCTCATGATTCCAATGATGCAATCCAAATATATACTAGCACCTTATAGTCCACAGCCAGGCCGGTTTAATAAACGCCGGCAATTTATAATCATGCTTTATTCAACCTGTTTCTGCATACAACAAGTTTATAGTGTCCTAGCGGTTTACCGCCGGACGGGTCATAATGCCCAACATATAACCTGGGTTTGTAACCAAGGCTGCACTTAAGAATAATTATATATGAAATATATCATACCTTTGACATTGAATCACATCGTTGGTTTACCAACTTTTTGTAGTAGAGGTAATAACCCAAATTTTGAGTACTGATAACTCCTTCCATATTGTGCCGATTTTTGATAAACCGCACCGGGTTGTGATAAACACCGGATTAACCATATATAATGCTAGCGACTTATAGTCAAACCAGACCGGGTTAATAATCGCCGGATCATAATTAGTCATGTACTGACAATTTGTGATTGAAAGTCAAGCCGGGTTAATGAACTCCGGTTTACTCCATAATAGGATGATAATAGAAAATCAAACCGGGCAGATGGCCCCCGGATTAAGATTTGATCGTGTTCCGTCAATTTGTAATTGACAGTTGAACCGGATTAAAACGTTGTCGGTTTAAAAAACGCAACAAAAATCAAATAACAGTTATGAAAAATATGGAAGCAAAGGCAATGATAAAACCGTTTGCAAAAAGAGGAGGCTTTACTGAGCCGATCAGATGGTGTTACCATGGTCGGACATGACCAAGCTCCCAATAGGTGTAGCTATGGTTCAAGTCAGCCAGGTCCCCAACTGAAACCGTGGCATTATGCCGATCAAGTGGCGTGGCAATGGTTCGGGTTCGACCAAGCCCCCATGTGACTCTGTGGCCTTAGGCCAATCAAGAGGCGTGACTGGTTCAGACTTGACCATGTCCCCAAGTGATTTGGTGGCTTTCGCCTATCAAGAGGTGTTGCATTGGTTCGGACACGACCAAGCCCCCAAGTGACATAACATGGTGCTTTGAAAAGCTAACCCAAGAGGTAAACCGGAGGCCGCTTTAAGACAGAACCTCCGTGTAACCACGCATGATGTAAAAAGAACAGAGACCCCGCTTTATGAAGCAGAAGCCCCCATGTGATCAATAATATGTTAGGCCAATAAGGCAGGATACCCATGTTTGAACCGCGCATCATGGCAGCAGGTCCTCTTCGGTAAATTTTAACTTTTTTGCAAGAGATAAATTCTTCTTGAACCGGGATCTTGAACCGGATATTGAGAGCTTCAAAGCTTTGTGGGAGACATCTTTCCCTTGACCCGGATTTTAAACCGGAATCTTCATTTTCAGCCGGAAATTTTCTGACGGTCTTCAAACTCGAACTTGCGAGAAGTTAATTCCTTTTTAAACCGGACATTTTTAAACTGGATTTGAACCAGATACTAAGGGCTTCAACACTGTGTGGGAGACGGGATTTTCTTTAAACCGGACTATAAACCGGAAGCATCATCGTGAGCCGGAATATTTCTGACGGCCTTTAAATATAACAGTAGCCTTTGGGACCGGGTTATCTTTCCCTTCAACATCCTGGGGCACTTGAATTTGCTGAAACTGGCAAGACTTGCTGAATCATATCATCGTAGCCCCAGAGTCTTAAGATGACTCAAGGAGTTGTCTTGAGATTCTCCGTACTCTGACCATAGGAGACGGTATGTATCGTTGGTGTTGATAACGCGATGTAAATCCCAGAAGGCTGAGGTGACTGTGGCGGGTTATAAATGATCCCGTATGAGCCGTGTCAGCAACTCAGCCAATGGTTCCTTCCAACTGGCGATTTGAAGTTAACCAAAACTGTAGTGGCGGCGACTTGTGCGCCTGCTCATTGAGCTATCCAGTGCAGATGGCGGTTGATGATAATTTGCCTCCAATTTAAAAGAAAACCGGGCTACCCAAGCTGTGACTTGCTCATACCCAATAAACAGCTCATGCAGACAGGTGCGGCCCGGTATGTTGATGTAGACCAGGCCGCGAGAGACGGACAACAGAGACGACCGTAACATCAGTGGCGGCTCTGACAGATGAGTCGGCCGCGGCATTGTAAACCGGCATGGACGGGCGAATTAGCCACGTCATATTGATGTAAACCGGTCTGCAGAATGGCGGTTTGCATATGTATTCGTCGAGCTTGATGGCATGGTAAGATACTAGCGCATTCATAATGGTGGCGCGAGTTTATACATCCATGACACAACCATAGCTTTTGTAGTGAACAATTGTCCTGCATAAACAATACTGCAGACCAAGGCAAAGATAAACTGTTTTTTGACAAAAGTAATATGTGCTAAAAATATATTTTAGATGGATATCACCTGATGTGTTTAGGCCAGAAATAATCCGCCATGAAGTTGATGATCACTAGGTGAAGCTGAAATCCCTCACTGGTGAATCGGCCGCGGGAGCAGATAGATAAACCGACCATGGCGTTTGTGAGCCGGTGCGGACGAGCAAGTTGTCCTCCGCGTTTTAAGCCGGTGTGGACGCGTGAACCGGTGGTGAAGTCGGACGGGCGACTTAATATAACCCCGACAACTCAAAGCGGCAAGGGCAGCTCAACGCGGCTCCGGTGGTTTGATGTAGATTAAGCTGCACGGGCGGCGACTTGCGCACACCTATTCCATTAGTAAGCGGGCGCAGACGCCGGTGCGTGATGGTACTGACGTAGGCACCCCTTTTGCTGCACATAAAAATATACAGACCAAAATAATTGTTCCTTGATGAAAACAATATGTTTAATAAAATATGGATGGATGTCACCTGATGATCTGGACACTAGATGATCTGTGCGTCATGTCCATTCGACAGATGATCCATACGCAGACTAAAAAGGGTCCGGAGGAGTACGAATACTAGTGACGATGGACTAGTATAGACTCGGGTCATTTAAAAACGGCAACCTGTGGTAGCACTTTTCACGTGATACATTGGTTGTTAGGGGGCGTGCCGCTAGTGGATGTCCCATGCATGGCTGTTATTCTGTCTTTCTCTTCCTGTTTTCTTTCAATGATGGACAAGGCAGCTGCTCCCCTTTTTTTATGCCTTTTTCCTCTGGTGACTTGACGCAGTGTAATGCCATGGCGTAAAAGCCTCACTACGTCGGGCTATTGCCCCTGCAGCTCCCTTGCTGCTCTGTTTGCTGCAGCAGCGGCGTATTCAGACGGCTTGGTAAGACCGACTTAAAGCGGCGTTTAAAAACAAGCCAGCGGTCGCGAGCTTGGAGGCGTCGTGTCTTGGTAGAGCAGAAGTACTCTAAGGCCGTAGAAAACCGGAGAACTTGGGCGCGCGAAGGCTTGTAGAGCAGGGTGAATTGCACGGACGGGGCGCACAGTGGTGCGAGGCGGCAGAAGCCGCTCGGCGCGACAACAAAGGCGGCCCGGGGTGCAACCGGATCGTCGTGTGACGACGGTGGCGTGAGGCGGCCACCGCGGAGGCACTTTAGAGGAAACGAAGCGGGCCGATGAAGGCAAATTGATCTCAACAGTGACTTGCAGATGGTTGTGCCAATACTGCTAACAAGGCGGTTTAACAGCGGAGCTCCAGACGATCTGACGCGGCTCAATGATGACCACGATAGAGGTGGTGAGGCGAGTGCAGTAGCGGCTCGAAATCCATGGCTGAAAACAGACGGATGTGGCACCACGACTAAGGAGCAAAACCAAGGCGAGGCTCTGGCGTTGACTCGGCATAGTAGTGGCTAGTTCAGAAACAACGACGGATGCGGCGGTGAACGGCCCAGAGGCGGAGCTAGCTTGAAGGCAATATGAATCCGGGTCATAGTTGGTTTTGACCGATTCGTTCAATCGTTTGCACACTGGAATCTTGCATTGATGTTTTCGATAGCATGCAGTGTTTTGAAAACCCAAAAATCTGGTCTGTACTGAATTGTACTAGCATCACGTATAGTGCAACAGGAGACAGAAAATTTTAATCTTGTGGATCAGCCTTGACCACCACGTGAGGAGCAGTAGCATTATAGTACAAAAATTGCGTAATAGCTGGTGGTCTCCTCGGGACTTGAAGGAGGCGAGGAGGAGTAGGGGAATTCGGCGGATCCGGCTGTAACCTTGGATCGTTTTGTCCATATACTTACCAGAGATTAACCCCTTCCATCTCGGAGCTGCGGTTTAGACGGATCTCGTCACATCTGACGACTCAA
The DNA here is from genome assembly GCF_018294505.1 of Triticum aestivum. Lineage (NCBI taxonomy): Eukaryota > Viridiplantae > Streptophyta > Magnoliopsida > Poales > Poaceae > Triticum > Triticum aestivum. Next base: position 418,851,744 of record NC_057810.1, read on the forward strand.
ACAATAGAACCCTTTATCCTCCTGATCTCAAAACTTCGCACTGTAAACTTCAAATTTAATCATGATTCTGGTAATCAAACCATCTTTTCTTCATCTGACCGATCGTGAGCTTCTCGAAACCCTGAAGAGTCCCTCCAAGAACTCAACACCACCGTGCGAAAGCCCCACGGTGGGCGCCAACTGTCGTGGATTTGTCACGGCAGATGTCCTTAGTGTCAGGACTTAGTCGCGAGGCCAACGCATCTATGTGGTAGCTTGAGAGGGGTTGAGCGGAATCGAGAGACGCAACACAAGACAGGGATTTAGACAGCTTCGGGCCCCGGGAAACATCATCCGGTAAAAACCCTACATGCTGTTTGAGGCTAGGTCTCATTATCATCACGAGAGAGTCGCCGTAAACCGGCTCTCCTCTAGTTGTGTCTAGACCTAGAGATTATTGATTGTTGTCTGTAACTTGTCCCTCTTTGGGGAGCCCTACCCCTCCTTATATATGTTGAAGGGGCGGTTTACATGTGGAGTCCTATTAGGATTAGGACTAGTCTATCTCTAATACAAACCGGATACAAGTCCTTGGTCTTAACTCTTTGTAAGGTAAATATTCCTTTCCTCTTAAACCGGCCCACAATAGTTGAACCGGCCTTCTAGGCCTTGGGCCTTGTCATCCGTCTGATCCGCCCGCCGGGTTACCAGTGAGTCATAATGACCAGGTGGGTTGCTTGTAAACCACTAGGTCAGGACGGGTCTTCAGATAAACCGCCAAGTCCGGCCGGTTTACACCGCGGGGTATATCCCGGACACCGTTCATATGAACTTAATACTCTAGATGCATGCTGGATAGCGGTCGATGTGTGGAGTAATATTAGTAGATGCAGAATCGTTTCGGTCTACTTGACACGGACGTGATGCCTATATTCATGATCATTGCCTTAGATATCATCATGACTATGCGCTTTTCTATCAATTGCTCGGCAGTAATTTGTTCACCCACCGTAATACATGCTATCATGAGAGAAGCCACTAGTGAAACCTATGACCCCTGGGTCTACTTTACATCATATAAGTTTCCGATCTACAATTCTAGTTTACTATTTACTTTGCAATCTTTATTTTCCAATCTATACAAGAAAATACCAAAAATATTTATCTTATTATCTTTATCAAATCTCACTTTTGCAAGTGGTCGTGAAGGGATTGACAACCCCTTTATCACGTTGGTTGCAAGGTTCTTGATTGTTTGTGCAGGTACTAGGCGATGTGTAGTCTCCTACTGGATTGATACCTTGGTTGTCAAAAACTGAGGGAAATACTTACGCTACTTTGTTGCATCACCATTTCCTCTTCATGGGAAAACCAATGCATGCTCAAGGTAGCAAGAAGAATTTCTGGCGCCATTGCCGGGGAGATCTATGCTCAAGTCAAGACATACCAAGTACCCATCACAAACTCTTATCCCTCGCATACATTATTTGCCATTTGCCTCTCGTTTTCCTCTCCCCCCACTTCACCTTTGTCGTTTTATTCGCCCTTTTTCATTCGCCTCTTTTCGTTGCCTCTTGTTCGCTTGTGTGTTGGATTGATTGTTTGTCATGATGGCTCAAGATAATACTAAATTGTGTGACTTTTCCAATACCAACAATAATGATTTTATTATCACTCCGATTGCTCCTATTACCGATGCTGAATCTTGTGAAATCGATACCACTTTGTTGAATCTTGTTATGAAAGATTAGTTTTCTAGCCTTCCTAGTGAAGATCCCGCTACCCATCTAAACAACTTCGTTGATTTGTGTGATATGCAAAAGAAGAAAGATGTGGATAATGATATTGTTAAATTGAAGATATTTCCGTTTTGGCTTAGAGATCGTGCTAAAACTTGGTTCTCTTCTTTGCCTAAAAATAGTATTGATTCATGGAATAAGTGCAAAGATACTTTTATCTCTAAGTAATTTCTTCCCGCTAAGATCATCTCTCTTAGAAACGATATTATGAATTTTAAGCAACTTGAGCATGAGCATGTTCCACAAGCTTGGGAGAGGATGAAATTAATGATACATAATTGCCCTACACATGGTTTGAATTTATGGGTGATTATACAAAAAAATTATGTTGGATTGAATTTTGCTTCTAGAAATCTTTTAGATTCGGCTGCGGGAGGCACTTTCATGGAAATCACTTTAGGAGAAGCTACTAAACTCCTAGATAATATTATGGTTAATTATTCTCAATGGCATATCGAAAGATCCACTAGTAGAAAAGTTCATGCTATTGAAGAGATTAATGTTTTGAGTGGAAAGATGGATGAACTTATGAAATTATTTGCTAATAAGAGTGTTTATTCTGATCCTAATGATATTCCTTTGTCCACTTTGATTGAGAATAATAATGAATCTATGGATGTGAATTTTGTTGGTAAGAACAATTTTGGTAACAACGTGTATAGAGGAAATTTTAATTCTAGGCCGTTTCCTAGTAATTCCTCTAATAATTATGGTAATTCCTACAACAACTCTTATGGAAATTTTAATAAGATGCCCACTGATTTTGAGACTAGTGTTAAAGAATTTATGATTTCGCAAAAGAATTTCAATGCTTTGCTTGAAGGAAAATTGCCTAAGATTGATGAGTTGGCTAGGAACATGGATAGAATTTCTCTTGATGTTGATTCTTTGAAACGTAGATCTATTCCACCTAAGCATGATATCAGTGAGTCTCTCAAAGCCATGAGAATTTCCATTGGTGAGTGCAAAGAAAGAACCGCTAGGATGCGCGCTAAAAAAGATTGCTTTATGAAAGAATGTTCTTCTAGTTTTCATGATAATAGTGATGAAGATCAAAAAGTGATTGATGTGACTCCTATTAAATCTTTGTTTTCCAATATGAATCTTGATAAAGATCGGACTGGAAATGATTAGTTAAAAGGTGTCCCAATGATTCGGAGTTTTTAGATCTTGATACAAAAAATTGGTAAAAGTGGGATTGAAGAGGTCAAAACTTCACATAGCAATGAACCCACTATTTTGGATTTCAAGGAATTTAATTATGATAATTTTTCTTTGATAGATTGTATTTCCTTGTTGCAATCCGTGTTAAATTCTCCTCATGGTTATAATCAAAATAAAGCTTTTACTAAACATAGCGTTGATGCTTTAATGCAATCCTATGAAGAAAAAGCTTGAATTAGAAGTTTATATCCCTAGAAAACTTTATGATGAGTGGTAACCTACTATTAAAATTAAGATTAAAGATCATGAATGTTATGCTTTATGTGATTTGGGTGCTAGTGTTTCCATGATTCCAAAAACTTTGTGTGATGTTCTAGGTTTCCGTGATTTTGATGATTGTTCTTTAAATTTGCATCTTGCGGATTCCACCATTAATAAACCTATGGGAAGGCTTAATGATGTTCTTATTGTTGCAAATAGGAATTATGTTCCCGTAGATTTCATTATTCTTGATATAGATTGCAATCCTACATGTCCTATTATTCTTGGTAGACCTTTCCTTAGAACGATTGGTGCAATTATTGATATGAAAGAAGGAAATATTATATTCCAATTTCCATTAAGGAAAGGCATGGAACACTTTCCCGCAAAGAAAATTAAATTGCCTTATGAATCTATTATCATATCCACTTATGGATTGCATACCAAAGATGACAATACCTAGATCTATTCTTGTATTTATGCCTAGCCAGGGGCGTTAAACGATAGCGCTTGTTGGGAGGCAACCCAATTTTATTTGTGTTCCTTGCTTTTTGTTTATATTTAATAATAAATAATTCATCTAGACTCTGTTTATATGTGGTTTTATGTTTTAATTAGTGTTTGTGTCAAGTGGAACCTTTGGGAAGACTTGGGAGAAGTCTTTGCGGTCTTGCTGTAAAAAACAGAAACTTTAGCGCTCACGAGATTAGATGCCATTTCTTACTGGAGAGTGATTTTAGGTTGATTATTTCTGAATATGATTAATAGACAAATTCCTCACGTCCACCAACTTATTTCAGAATTTTTGGAGTTACAGAAGTATACGTTTGATACATATTGCCACAGACTGTTCTATTTTTGACAGATTCTGTTTTTCGATTGTTGTTTGCTTATTTTGATGAATCTATGACTAGTATCGGGGGGTATGAACCATAGAGAAGTTGGAATATAGTAGGTTTGACACCAATATAAATGAAGAATGAGTTCATTACAGTACCTTAAGGTGGTGATTTGTTTTCTTATACTAACGGAGCTCATGAGATTTTTTTGTTTGAGTTTGTGTTGTGAAGTTTTCATGTTTTTGGGTAAAGATTTGATGGATTTAGAACAAGGAGTGGCAAGAGACTAAGCTTGGGGATGCCCAAGTCACCCCAAGGTAAAATTCAAGGACAACCAAAAGCCTAAGCTTGGGGATGCCCCGGAAGGCATCCCCTCTTTCGCCTTCGTCTATCGGTAACTTTACTTGATGCTATATTTTTATTCACCACATGATATGTGTCTTGCTTGGAGCGTCTTGTATGATTTGAGTCTTTGATTTTTAGTTTACGACAATCATCCTTTCTGTACACACCTTTTGGGAGAGACACACATGAATCGGAATTTATTAGAATACTCTATGTGCTTCACTTATATCTTTTGAGCTAGATAATTTTGCTCTAGTGCCTCACTTATACCTTTTTAGAGCACAGTGGTGGTTTTATTTTATAGAAATTATTGATCTCTCGTGATGCACTTATATTATTTTGAGAGTCCTTTAGAACAGCATGGTAATTTGCTTTGGCTATAAATTTAGTCCTAATATGATAGGCATCCAAGATGGGTATAATAAAAACTTTCATATAGAGTGCATTAAATACTATGAGAAGTTTGATACTTGATAGTTGTTTTGAGATATAAAGATGGTAATATTAGAGTTGTGCTAGTTGTGTGATTGTGGAATTGAGAAATACTTGTGTTGAGGTTTGCAAGTCCTGTAGCATGCACGTATGGTAAACGTTGTGTGACAAATTTGAAGCATGAGGTGTTCTTTGATTGCTTTCCTTATGAGTGGCGGTCGGGGACGAGCGATGGCCTTTTCCTACCAATCTATCCCTCTAGGAGCATGCGCGTAGTGCTTGGTTTTGATTACTTGTAGATTTATGCAATAAGTATGTGAGTTCTTTATGACTAATGTTGAGTCCACGGATTATACGCACTCTCACCCTTCCATCATTGTTAGCCTCTTCGGTACCGTGCATTGCCCTTTCTCACCTCGAGAGTTGGCGCAAACTTGTGACACTCCAAAATTTTATTTGGTTTTTATCAAAAACTTTGTGGTTTTGAGGAGAGCCCTTTTTAAAGTTTTTCTTTTTCAGAAAAAAACCTTTCTCTTAAAAACTTCCTTTTGCCTTGGCAAGGATTTTATTTCTTTCAAACTTTGGTGGTTGATCTTTTGCAAACTTTTTCTCTGTTGGTTCCCTCTAAAAATTTATTTGTTTGGGAGTTTTATTTGTTTTATTTTTAAAGTGAAGCTCTATGAAAGTTTGGGATTTTTCTTGTCTTTGAAGCCACCCATGGCTTTGTATTTTGCCCATGAGATAAAACCCCTCCAAAACCTCCCCTCCCCCTTGTGATCAACCTAAGTTCTCTGTCCCAACTAATCCAAACTAGTTTTGGATTTTATTCTAATTATTTTCCCTCTCAAATCAATTCTGAATATTATTTGGAGCCTGAGGGATTTTCAAAGCAAGTACACTTTTTCATTTGAGTTTTGACCTCAAACCAATTCTCCTGGATTGTCCTTTGAACCCACAACCCAGAACCATCTTGATCCACTCCTCCTCTTTTCAAATTTTTCAAAATACAGTCTCTGCAAGTTTTGACCAGATTTGCCAAATTTGGTGAAATTCATATCCACACTGCTCCAAAAATTCCACCAAAAATCATGCAGCCTACTTGAGCAAGGAGAAGCCACTCCACCAAAAATCAGCTCAAGGAAATATCACCAGAGGCCAATTTCATTCTGTCGAACTCCTTGTGGGCACTGTTACTGTTCAAAGTTCAGAAAATTCAGTTTCAGTGTCATCTTCAGTTCGTCAGTTTCAGTCACGCGGCCACAGTGCCCTTGGCACGATCCTCGCCGCCTCTTCCTCTTGTCCGAAGCTTCACACGCGTGCGTGGAGCCTTCCTGGCGTCGGTAGCACGCTGGCCCGCCCTCGCCGGCGTCTTCTGCGGCGTCGGGACCTCCCGTGGCGGCCGACAGGAGGCACACCACGGCAGAACGCCGTTCTGCGCCGCCCATCGCTCCCTGGCTCTCCGCGTGGCCTCATGCACGCCAGCGCACGCCCGTGGCACAGCCACCGTGGCCGGCAAGCACGGAACGCGCTCTCCGCCGCCGACGGGCCCGCGCCATCCCCGTTCCGTTGAGCTCGCCCTTAACACCCAAACCCCGGCCAGTTTAACACAAAAACGGACCCTTTGAACCTCCGTGATGACGCTCGACCCCCTAACCACCCCGACCGAGCACGGCGCCACCGTAATCACTCGCCGGTGATCCTCGTTCACGGCAACCGCCTCGGACCGCCTATATAAAGGGGCCCCAAGCTCACTCTCGTGCACGCAGCACCTCCACTTCTCACCAACACCCCGCCAGTCCACTAGGGGGACCTCGAGGAGGTCTCCTCCCCCAGCTCCGGCCGCCTCGCCCTGCCTCGGCCTCCAGCCCAATTCGTTCCGGTGAGGCCATCTCCGGCGCTCAAACCCTGCTCGTTACCCTCTCTAGCTGCCAGGAGCATAACCCCCTCTGCAATTTAACCTTTGCAGCCCTCTCCGACGAGCCCCTCGACCACCCGAGCCGCCATCCGCCGGAGCAAAGCTCGCCGTCGACGTGGTGCTCGCCGACCGACTCCACCACCATCAACTGGCGCCGAAGGGTGCCCTGAGCATGGAGGTACCCTCCGATCTCTCTGCCTCGCCGTGGATCGTCGCCGGCGACCACCGCGGCTCTCGGGCGCCGGCGAACTCTGCCACCCCGTTTGAACATTTGAACCTGACGGGTGGGACCCCACCGTCAGCCTCTCTGCTCTCTCTCTCTCGAATCGTTTTCTGAAAGCGCCTTCGGGCAGAATGCGTCTTCTTTTTGGGTTGGCGTAGTCGCTACCGAAGCGTTTTCTGTTTTTATAAACTAGCCCCTGGAAATCTTCTGTTTCATTACAGATAAGTCCCTGGACAAAAACCCTTATAACTTTTAAACAGAAAAGTATTTTTGATTGATTCTTTTTCTGTTCTCTTTAAAATTTTGCCTAGTTTTTTATCAGATTTATTTGAAAAATATTTGGTTTACTTTCTGTGCACTCCTTGGTATTTACGATAGCGCATGTATTTTCTTTATACCGTAGATACCGAGGGAGGTGACGGAGCCGCGAACTTCACCGAGCTAGGCTCCGACTACTCTGAACCAGGCAAGCATGTTTGAACTTTTGATATGATGAGTGTCTTGGCATGTTTTGCATTTAGTTAGTTTCATGGCATGTTGGTGAGCATACCGATGAACGTTATTTTATGTGATAATGAGGTAAGTGAGTTCGATGATCCATGTGTGGATGAATGTGAATATGAATGGCCATGTGTTGGCATGAGGATGGGTACGATGGCAGTGTTGTAGCATGCCAGTCTTACGCCAGACTATGTGACTTCAGTGTCAAACCATATCGGTCCAGTACCTATCATTTCCTTCCTTGTACTACCACATGTTTTCCGCAAGGAATATGGTTTAGTAAGTTGCAAACCGCTTTCATGGTACACATCAAAAAGGAGAGGCCGTGATGATGGTTCCATGGCCCTGGATTAAAGCCAGTCATCCGGTCAGGGGGCATGGGTGTTTCCGGTTAGGACCGAGAGGGGGGCACCCCTTAGAGCGCGCGTATATAAATTTGATCCCATGCTATTCGAGATTGTGATCTCCCCGTCTCAAAATCTTTTCTTGGACGATGTCTAGGGTGATTCCTAGCATCGAGAGGTAGGATGGGTGTGTACCGGTTAGCTGTGTTTTCTTCTGAAATACCGTAAACGGAACTAGTCCTTCGTGACTACGGAAATCTGTTGGCTGTGGGAAAAATTTTGTACAAACTCTGCAGAGTCATATATTCCTCCAAATCATCTATTCCATGTCCAAATTCGTTCCATCTCATCCTAATCAATTGTCAGTTTTGATGACAGAGACTCCGGTGAATCGCATGAATGCTAAGTCCGGTTAAATGATTATCCCTGTGGATGGACTAACCCGTTTATTATCATGGATTAAATGTTTGTTATGAGCATTATTTACTTGTGAATAAAAAAGCCCTTTTTGTGATGTCGCTTAGACGTCCGACTGTGGCATTTCTTTTTAAGCCATTTTTCTGATGTCGCTTAGACGTCTGACTGTGGCATTTCTTTTTAAGCCCTTTCTGTGATGTCGCTCAGACGTCCGACTGTGGCATTTCTTTTAAAGCCCTTTCTGTGATGTCGCTTAGACGTCCTACTGTGGCATTTCTTTTAAAGCCCTTTCTGTGATGTCGCTCAGATGTCCGACTGTGGCATTTCTTTTAAAGCCCTTTCTGTGATGTCGCTCAGACGTCCGACTGTGGCATTTCTTTTAAAGCCCTTTCTGTGATGTCGCTCAGACGTCCGACTGTGGCATTTCTTTTAAAGCCCTTTCTGTGATGTCGCTCAGACGTCCGACTGTGGCATTTCTTTTAATGCCCTTTCTGCGATGTCGCTCAGACGTCCGACTGTGGCATTTCTTTTAAAGCCCTTTCTGTGATGTCGCTCAGACGTCCGACTGTGGCATTTCTTTTAAAGCCCTTTATGTGGCGACGCTCAGACGCCCGACTGTGGTATTTCTTTTAAAGCCCTTTATGTGGTGTCGCTAAGACGCCCGACTGTGGCATCTTTTCCTTATTTTTATTTGCTCACCTTTCGAGGCGTCACTTCAGACACCCGATCGGTCCTTATTTATGTTCTGTGGGATTTCGGGTGGACTACCGCCGTTTCCCTTTTTACTTACCCCGTTATGCCAATTTTATTTATTGTGCATTGAGGAATTAATCATGTTGCATCCATGCACGCATTTGTTATATCTTACGTCCGAACTATCTTGCGAGTACTTTCAAAGTACTCACTGGCTTGTTGATTTGGCCAGATGCTGATGAAGGCGATCTCATGGATGAAGAGTTCGATAGCGAGTCCGACACTTAGAGGAGTCCCAGTCAGTCTCGTGCGACCCTGGATTTGGTCACTGTTTTATATCCGCTTCCGCTACCAAATAAATTTATCGAGCCTCACCTCGACGTTCGATGAAATGATATACTTAGAGTCTTGTATTTCCCTTCCCGCTGTGCTTTTCCACCACCACCCTATCCTTGAGTCAGTAGTATGTCTCCACACCACTATGTCCTGTCCGCCATTATGTATAATTATTGGCGTGCTTGTAATAATTTGGTTGAGCAACCACAGTTCAACCCTGTAATATATTTTATGCTACTGGCTTATTGTATCAAGAAATTGTCTACCAGTGAGGAGGATTTCTCTCATACTGGACTCAAAAGACTGGTTTATCAATAAATATTTTTATTGGAAAACCGGTCGTGACAAGCTTGGTACCAGAGCCAGGCTGACTGTAGGAAGCCACTAGGTGCGATCGCTAATTAGTTATTAGCATGACAGAGCTATTTTATGTTTTTGCAATTGTAGTCATTTTCTGTCAGTTAGCATAAATTTATGATCTGACCCTGCAGAATTTTTGCCTACTTTTGTAGATGGCCGACAACAGCTGCGAGTCTCAGACCTTCGCCAACGTACCCGATGGGTTCGTCAAGCTTCTTTCTTTCATCATTCAGGTCGCGATGGGGCCATCCGTGCGCCCAGTCTTCTCACTCTGCCAGCACCGAATCAACGACAGTCTGACCATGCACCAGGCCGCGGTGCAGTTCAGGGGATGGCGTGGTGAGTTACGCCGCTTCCGGTTCGTGGGAAGAGCCATGCCTACGGAGGGGCATGCTATGCAGATGGCAGCCCGCGAGGCGATAGCTCGTCTTAGGGATGTCCTTCCCGTGATGAAGACTCGTCGTTACCGTTATCTTCCGTGCCATGTGCCTTACACCTGTCACTATGCATACTCCTGCCCCAGAGGAGAACGAGACGAGGCTTTTGAGATGCTCATTGAGTATCTCCGGGCCCTGGAGGCAGCCTTCGACAACTTGGTGGATGACTTCGTAGCTACCCGCATGGACTCAGTCCATGGTTGTGCTGCCAACAGGAGGGAGCTCCTACCCATCGCTCCACCACTGACTTTTGTCTCGTCATCAGCTGTTACGCCTACTCGTCGCCTTCCTTCTACCGAAGAATTTAACCAAGTCATGGCACCCACTCCAGCGCGCACTGCACCAACCTTCGCGCCCACTCCTATACGTGTTGCTCCGCCCCTGGCAACCGCTCCGTCCGCTCTGCGCAACACTACATGTATGGAGCCCATTAGCGAGGAGGAAGTCGAGTCCCCAACCTCTCTACGCCTCGCCCTCGGCAGGGCAAGGGAGGTCGTCAACATCTCTGCCTAAGTACGCTTAGCTGCCGTGTATTGTACCGCTTTGTAAGATATGTACATAGGTTGTGAGAAGTAGCCTGTTTGCGCATCATGTAGGATCTGGAGGAGTGCACTAGCCTAAATAACATGTCAGGATTATGTACGCATATCCTGAGTGATGTACTGTATAATTACCGCCCGCGTGTAAGATATGTAATGAGCAGTCCTTCTCCGTGCGCAAGTTGATTCGTTTTTCTTAAGTAAGCTCGGGTATTTAATTATATCTGCCAGCTTATTGCGTTTATGGTTTTGTTTTGCGACTCTTTCCGCTTTTCTTAAGAGTTTTACAAAAATATTTTTTCCCAGAGTGAAAAATGTCTCGTCCTTGGACACGTTCCATGCCAACTCCACCAGAGGAAATTCATGATACTCAACCCAACAATGAGTTCACTCAGGGACAGTCAAGCCAACAAGGCAGTGAATCGGCACTTTCACAAATGTGCCGCCTTTATGAACAGAGTCAGCAACAACATCGCGAGATGATGAACCAAGTCATCAACATGGGGAATCATCATGGACAGTATCAACAACATTCCAAGTTATCTGAGCTACAGAAGACACGTCCTCAAACATTTTCTCACACTGACAAGCCTCTTGAAGCCGAGGACTGGCTTCGAGATATGGAGAGGAAATTAATTATTGCAAAGTGTTCAGATCTCGAGAAAGTACTATATGCTCCACACTATCTCACAGGAGCAGCCGCATCGTGGTGGGAGAATTTTCTGCACATGCATCCCGACGAAAATGACATAACCTGGGATGATTTCAAGGAAGGTTTCCGTGGTGCACATATTCCTAAGAGTATTATGAAAATCAAGAAGAGAGAATTCGGTGACCTCAAACAAAGGAACATGACAGGGTCAGATTACAACAGTCAATTTACCCTATTATCCCGCTACGCCAATGAGGAGCGCATGACTGAGATCAAGAAGATGGAGAAATTTCTTGACGGTCTGGCGCCCGCGCTTAAATGCCAACTGGTCATGCACACTTTTCCTGATTTTAAAACGCTGGTGGACAAGGCCATTACTCTGGAAAATCAGAGACGCAGTCTGGAAGATATCCGCAAGCGAAAAAGGGACCAGACTAATCACACTCGCAATCACCGAAGCAAGACAGATTTTAAAAAGGGTGGGACACCCAAATTCTCATCCAATGTCTCACGCCCAATCAAGAATTTTCATGCAAGGGACAAGGAATTCACCTATCGTCCCGGCGTTACTTGTTACGCTTGTGGAGAAGAAGGGCATTATGCCAAACAGTGCCCCAAGCCAAGGAACTCAACCCCATAGCCGAACAACGGCGGCAATAATTCAGCGCCCAAGCGAAACAATTTCAATCCCAACAATAACCACAGGAAGGGTCATCTGAACCACGTAACCAAAGAGGAGGCACAAAATGCTCCGGATATCGTACTCGGTACGTTTCCTGTCAACACAATACCTGCAATGGTTTTGTTTGATTCTGGAGCTTCTCACTCTTTCATCTCGAAAAGTTTTGCTTTGCAAAATAATTTTTCGATGCTTCCTTTGGAGAAATCCATAATAATCAAGTCCGCCGGGATTCAGCAAGTTTCTCAGAATTACTGTCAGAATGTGGTCATTGAGTTTGAAGGATTGGAGTTTTACGCAAATCTTATTGTATTGGAAAATAAAGGACTGGATGTCATCCTAGGGATGGATTGGCTAACCACCAATAAAGGTTTTATCGACTGTTTCAACAGGACCGTGATTCTCACACACCACCAAGGGAAGACAATAAGAGTATCAGCCAAGGATGGAAAAAGATCCCGGCAACCGAGATTAAATAAGGTGGACGTTTCTGAGCTAAACAAGGTTCCAGTAGTGTGTGAATTTCCAGATGTATTCCCTGAAGAGCTGCCAGGCATGCCACCAGACCGAGAAATAGAATTCCGCATTGAGCTAGCACCAGGAACCACCCCCATATACAAGAAACCATACAGAATGGCACCATCCGAGTTGATCAAATTGAAGAAGCAAATAAAGGAATTACTGGAAAAAGGATACATTCGAGCCAGCTCCTCCCCTTGGGGATCACCAATTTTATTTGCCAAGAAGAAGGATGGAACGCTGAGATTGTGTATTGACTATCGAGCACTTAACATGGTCACAATCAAAAACAAATACCCGATACCAAGGATAAACGATTTATTTGATCAACTTGCTCAGGCCAAGGTATTCTCAAAAATTGACTTAAGGTCAGGGTACCATCAATTGAAGGTACGAACAGAAGATATCCCCAAAACAGCCTTCACCTCCAGATATGGACTGTACGAGTTCAAGTGATGCCATTTGGATTAACTAACGCCCCGACATATTTTGTTCACCTCATGAACAAAGTATTTATGAAGTTTATGGACAAATTCGTCGTGGTATTCATCGACGATATTCTGGTATACTCCAAAACACCAGAAGAGCACGCAGAACATCTCAGGATTGTACTAGGAGAGCTAAGGAAACACCAATTGTATGCCAAGTTCAGCAAGTGCGAATTTTGGCTAAGAAAAGTAGGTTTTCTAGGCCACGTGCTGACTCAAGACGGTATAGCAGTGGACCCAGAGAAAGTCAAGGCCGTACTTGACTGGAAGTCACCAGCCAGCGTAACAGACATACGAAGTTTCTTGGGAATGGCAGGATATTACCGCAGATTTATTGAAGGATTTTCCACCATATCCAAGCCTATGACACAGTTACTCAAGAAAGATAAGAAGTTTGAGTGGACAGAAGCCTGCGAGAAAAGTTTCCAAGAGCTAAAGCGGAAATTGACAACAGCACCGGTATTAATTGTACCCGATATACACAAGAATTTTGAAGTATTTTGTGACGCGTCCAGAAAGGGTCTCGGATGCGTGTTGATGCAAGACGGCAAGGTTGTCGCCTACGCTTCAAGGGAACTTCGCAAGCACGAGGAAAATTATCCCACTCATGACTTAGAAATGGCAGCAGTTATCCATGCACTCAAGGAATGGAGGCATTTCCTACTTGGGAATCGATGTGAAATATATACGGATCACAAAACCCTCAAATACATTTTTACACAGCCAGAACTAAATTTACGGCAACGCCGCTGGTTGGAATTGGTAAAGGATTATGATGTTGGTATCCATTACCATCCAGGGAAAGCAAACGTAGTGGCCGATGCCCTGAGTCGGAACCCCAGCTCCGACGGGAACTATCTGCACAGCTTGAGGCCCGAATTCCATCAAGAATTTGCCAAGCTCAACTTGATAATGGTAGCAGAAGGCACCATATCAAACTTGGAAATACAACCACACCTTGTGGAGAAAATTAAAGAGGCTCAGTCCGGTCACCCCAGCATTGAAGGAATTAAAAGGAAGTTGAGTATGGGCAAGGCCTCGGAATTTGTCATAGACAATGAAGGAATATTATGGTACGGAGAAAGGCTATGCGTGCCAAACATAGAAGACCTTAAACAGCAAATTTTAGCTGAAGCACACACCACTCCATATTCGATCCACCCTGGAGGAACCAAAGTGTATAAGGATATTCAGGAAAGATTTTGGTGGCACGGTATGAAGAGGGACATAGCCGCCTTCATTGCATGTTGCGACTCATGTCAACGCATAAAAGCTGAACATCAGAGACCAGCCGGACTACTGCAACCTAACAAAATACCTGAGTGGAAATGGGATGAAATAGGGATGGATTTTATTGTCGGATTACCTCGGTCACGACACGGGAATGATGCCATATGGGTCATCACTGACAGGTTGACCAAAGTGGCACACTTTATTCCAGTGAAGACAACCTACACCACTCAGAGGCTTGCCAGGATTTATCTTTCCCGCATAGTCTGTCTGCACGGTGTCCCGAAGACTATAATTTCCGACAGAGGCACTCAGTTCGTCTCAAGATTTTGGGAGCATTTACAACAGGCTCTGGGAACCCAACTAGCCTTCAGTACCGCATACCATCCACAGACTGATGGACAAATAGAACGCGTAAACCAGGTTTTAGAAGACATGTTGAGAGCATGCGTCCTCACCTATGGAACCAGTTGGGAGGATAGCCTGCCATATGCCGAGTTCGCATACAACAACAGTTACCAGGCCAGCCTGCAAATGGCTCCTTTCGAAGCCCTATACGGAAGAAGATGTCGTACCCCGTTAAATTGGTCAGAGACCGGAGACAGCCGCATCTTCGGACCAGACGTGCTCAGAGAAGCCGAGGAAAAAGTCAGGCTAATCAGGGACCGACTTAAGACCGCTCAAAGTCGACAGAAAAGTTATTATGATCAGAAACATCGTAGGGTCAGCTTCGAACCCGGTGAGTTCGTATATTTGAGAGTATCCCCGATGAGAGGTGTCAGGACCCCGACTCGATGTCACATCGATCTAGCCGGTAACACCTCATATCACTTTGCGGCCTCACGCACGGTATCCCCACGGGTGTCGCCTTACCTTTGCCCGGGACCGTTTGCGTCTTTTGGCTCACGTATATGATAGTGCCGCTAGCATCCATATGATAAGGAGCCCGGGCTGACATGACTAGTCGTAAACCCAAAGTGGCACAGACTTACAGGGACAGGCATTCATGACCCAGCATCGAACGTGTCGGTCATCAGTGAGTGAATCTAGGCTGTAGCACTGGGCTAGCAGGACTCCGGTGAACCGGGCTGTAGCGGGCTAACAGGACTCCGATATTCATCGCGTGACATTTCCCGAAAGGGACAGACACAGGAACGAAGAAGGACACATGCCGGCCAGCCTAAGTGTTCCGGAGCAGTAGCAAGCTACCATGGCTCGGTGGAAACACTAGGAGACATTTCCCGGTAAGAGAGGCTACTAAAGATAAACAACTAGATGGTCAGATCCCACACATACCAAGCATTTCAATAGCATACACACAATATGCTCGATATGTGCAAATACAACATGGCATCACAACATGACTCTATGACTCAAGTAACTAATTCAATAGGCTCCGAGGAGCGAGATATTACAAACATGGGTCTCATGACCCAACATTCAGAGCATACAAATCAAAGCACAAGCGGAAGCTATCATGTCTGGGTACAGACATCTATAAATGAAAAAGGCTGAAAAGCCTGACTATCTATCAGATCCTGCCGAGGGCACAAGATCGTAGCTGAGGTATCAAGCTAAACGTCGAAGTCCACGTGGAACTACTAGTGAGACTGAAGTCTCTCTGCAAAAACATAAAATAGGCAAACGTGAGTACAAATGTACCCAGCAAGACTTACATCAGAACTAACTACATATGCATCATTATCAACAAAGGGGATGGTGGGGTTTAACTGCAGCAAGCCAGCTTTGACTCGGTGGCTATCCTGAACTACGACTGCAAGCGACTCTTTTGAGGTGGCGCACACGAGTCCACATATTCACCAACCAATACACCACTATGGAACCGCTCCCATCTCCCTACGAGAACGCCATCCATAGCACTCACGCTTATCTTGCGTATTTTAGAGTATCCACTTTCACTTGTCTATGAACTGATATAAGCAACCCAGAAGTCCTTTACCGCGGACACGGCTATTCGAATAGATGATGTTAACCCTGCAGGGGTGTACTTCTTCATACATGTTTCCACCACTTAGCGTCTGCACACGACATGTGCTCGGCAGACTTCAAGCGAAAGCCGACGTGGGTGTAGACCACGACCTACCTAAACACTCAAGGCTCTAGTCCAGGTTTATCGCCTATTCGGGTTCCATCCATGAGGAGATCCGGCCGGAGTTTCGCTCACAGCCCCAAACGATGTGAACAGGGTTCCCGAGACACCAAACGGGCGCCCGGTACACCGTGCCACGTGCCTACCGCATCACAGCCCACCCCTCCGGTCAGCGCTGCCCACGGCCTCCAGCATACTACAAACACCAGAAACTACTTGCAACTCCTGGACAGAGGACAAGGGTGAATAAGAAGTCGAGCGGGGTCATATTTCAGGGCCCAATGTATGGTAGTAGCTGAATCATGGATCACAAACACAGAACTCAGTTCCTGAGGACGGCTTCAATGAGACAACCCACCATGTACTCCTACATGGCCTCTCACCGCTACCTTTACCAAATCGTGTTCACACACTTAGCTCACACACAGTAGGACATGTTCACACACCTCTGATTCATCCCTGATGAATCAGACCTGACTCAACTCTAAGCAGTAGCAGGCATGACAAACAAGCAAGAATGAGTAGGCACAACAGGGCTCAAACAACTCCTACTCATGCTAGTGGGTTTCATCTATTTACTGTGGCAATGACAGGTCATGCAGAGGATAAAGGGGTTCAGCTACCGCAGCAAGTAACAGATGAATCGGTGTTGTCCTAATGCAGTAAAAGAGAGCAGGAGCGAGAGAGTAGGATTGTATCGGAATGAACAAGGGGGTTTTGCTTGCCTGGCACTTCTGAAGATAATATGAGTTCTTCATCAGTGTCAACGATCACATCGTCGGAACACGTCTATCAGAGGGGAACAACACCGGCAAACAAGAAGAAACACAATCAATGCAATGCACAATATGATGCATGCTATGACATGGCAATATGAATGTGTTTTGGGCTAATGCAACTAGCAACAGATTAAATGAAGTTGGTTTGAATACAAGATTCAAATTCAAACTCCATATGTGATTATTCAAATGCCATTTAATTGATTTGTGCTAAACAGCAGCTATAAGTTGTTCTAACATGCATGAAAATGGTACAGATGGATTCCTTGAATTTTTCTGATAATTTTTCATATATAAATTATTTAATTTGGAGTTACGGTTGAATTTCTATGATTATTGAAGTTTTAGGCATTTTCTGAGATTTCCTGAATAATAACAAATCCAGAAAATGATTTAACTGCGTCAGCCTGACGCCAGCATGACGTCAGCGAGTCAACGGCTAGGTCCAGGTCAAACCTGACGTGCGGGGTCCACACGTCAGTGACACAGGAACTAATCCCGCGTTGACTCGGGCTTTGACCCGCTACGGGGCCCGCTGTCAGTGTCTGTTAGTGTGCTAATTGGGGGGATTAGCCGCTAATGGCAACGCCACGTCAGCGTCGCCGGATTAGGCGCCGACGACCACATCTCGCGGCGGAGGCTCGCCGGAGTTGCGCTATGGGCTGCGGTTGGACGCGCGAAGAGCACCAGGAGGTAGCCCATGACCGCGTGCATCTAGGGAGACCAAGGGGAGGTGCGGGGGTGGCCGGGGTTCGCCGGAGTGGAGCCCGAGGCGGCGGCCGGAGCTCGGGCGAGCTCGAGGTCGGTGTTAGGGAGCACGGCAGGAGGAGCTGGGGCGTGCTACGGACTCCTGAGATCGCGGTGAGCACGACGGTGGGCTCGGAAACGAGCTGCGGTGGTTGTGGCCTCGGCCACGCCATGGCCGGCGGCGAGAAGCTCTCGGCCGCGGTGGAGAAAGAAGCTAGGGGATGAGCGCGAGCTTGAGAGAAGGGGGAAGAGGAAGAGGGGCTCACAGTGGATCGAACGGAGGGGTCGGCGAGCTCGGGAAAGCTTCTGCGACGGCGAATTTACGGCGGCGATCTCCGGGCACCGGAGATGAGGGAGACGGCATGGGCGGCGATGCAGGGCTCCCGCAGTCGAACGGGCTGGCATAGACAATGCAGGAGATGACGGCGGTTCTTCTGGGCTTATCGACAGGGTGAGGGGTGGCCGGTGGCCACGGTGGTTGCGAGCGACGTCGGCGGCGGCTCTTGGTCATGGGGGGGGGGAAGCAGAGGAGCGAGGGGGAGGGAGGTCCAGAGAGCAAGGGAGAAGTGAGAGGGGGGTCGGGGAGGCGCGTGGCGTCACCGGGGCGTCGAGGAGGAGCCAGGCAGGCTGGGAGGGAGGAGATGGCCGGGGCGCATGGCCGCGCGCGCCACCGAGCAGCTTCGGGACGAGGGGGAGGAAGACGACAGGGGGAGAAGCGGCGGTGGGCTGGGCCGCTGGAGGAGCTGGGCCAGGTGGGCTGAGAGGTGAGCGCCAGGTAAGTTTTCTCTCCTCTCTGCTTTTATTTCTATTTAATTCTGTTTTCTATTTTCTGTAGTTTGTTTTGATTTAGTTTTAGACACTAAATCATTTTAATAAATCCTGTAGGTTTTTATGTGGCTTGCTAAAATATATACAAAGCCACTCACAAACTTCCAGAATTATTGGAGTCATATTTAATATATATATATTAAATATAAATCCAAAGCAAATAGTTATTGGATTAATTCAAATGGCCAAAATAAATATTTCTGTGACTCCAGGAATATTGGTTTGAATTTTACCTCTTACCAACATTTCTATGGAACAACAGGAACATTTTCTTGGACTCATTTGAGAATATTTAAATGTTAATCATTTTTAGAAAGTTTCTAAGGCTTTGAAAATTCCTCAATTCAAATTTCATTTAAATTTAAACATGATGCACACATGAGGGTCTAGCCTAGTGCATAAGAGGACCAGGGATGTGACAACTCACCCCCACTAAACAAAAATCTCGTCCCGAGATTCAAGCGTAGGGTAAGGTGAAGGGGGAACGCAAACTAGCACAATCTTCACGATCCAGGTTGCACTTCATAAGAACGTTGTTTCGATCACCATCTTTGTCTCGACGTCTTGTTCTGAGAACTCCAGTTATTATGACAATGAGAGGAGAAGGAGACTCTAGAAGGATCGATCTTCTTGAAGGTCGAACAACTCAGGATTAACTCACAGAATGAGACATAGCAACATCTCCCGAGCTGAGAGACGAAGCACACCTCTAGAGGAATGGAGTGGAACAAATGACGGAGGTTTACCAGGTAGACTACAATTCCACACTTACTAGGGTGGTAAACGGTTGTCAGCGTAGCGAGGAGTTGAGTTGCCATGATACCACGACGAACATCCTGGAGGAGGGTGATTCGTAGATTATTACCTTAAGTGGCAAAAAGAATTACCTTTGATTCAAAGATCAATGAAACTCTTTAAACCAGCCTAAGGCAATTCTCGAGCGATCGTTTGGAGGAGGTCGGTAGAATGGCATACTCGGACTTGGATGATGTGGATTACCTTGTTGAAGACAACGTAATGGATGATTTTTGCTTATGACCGAAAATGGAAGAGATCCATGGTAGAATGGCACATTGGCGGTGCAAGCTGGGAACAAAATGCAAATGCTGGGAATGATTCTGGTAACTGGGGAAGAACCCAACAATAGAGAGTGAATTCACTGTTTTCAAAAGGTCATAGCATTGTCGAGGAAACTGAAAGCACTATACAGTTGATGCCGACGATCAAACCTAGAACTTGCGCGTGCTCTCAAGAACTTGAGCATTTCCACAATCATCAAGGTTTTATCAACAACCGAGTCAAGGGTGCTGACAACACAACATACTACCATGATGAATGGCGATGGACGATGCAGATGCAAAGGAGGATAACACTTTTTCAGATTTCACCTTAGCAAGGCCAAGGGGACGAAATCTGGATGATCGACCGAAAGACATTTAGCACTCCGCTTCTAATGTTCTCCTTAATGTGCTAGTGTAACCCATTCATAGATATGGTTTGATATCTAGAACATCAAGTAAAAAGGTCGGACTTCGGAACACAGAAATCATAAGGAATAACTACGGAAGTAAATCCTGCAAAATCCTTATGGGAAGGTGGCCAACTTCTTCAATCAAGATACTACAATTATAGGTCTTCCGGCTGGGTGTGTTGGCCACGACATTCACTTTACCGGTTATCGAGGGACCAATATTATAGTTCTTGGAAATGTTCCAATCATCATATCTGCCTGAGATTCAGATCTGGTTGGTGTCAGAATATTCCAGACTCATCGAGTCTAGGAAGAAAAATGAAAGTTTGCAACACAAATCGACGAGATGACGTTGCGAGATTCTCGGGAAATGAACTGTGATAGTAAGCTCCAAAACATGAGCTGGTTCTGCTACAAACATGTGAACACATTGTCCCAGACAAGCATGACCACAAAGTAGTCTTATAATACAACACTACCGAGTTCAGGAGGGGGAACCATCAGCGAGGATATCGAAGTTTTGTACAAATCCGTCTGGTACCTTCGGGACTAGCACTTAGAACTTATTAACCTTGAACAAATCAATCAGTGGTTTGGTGTGCTAGGGACACATATAGAATGGAGGTTGCAAGTCTCCAGACCACAGAATACTTCGCATGTATGCATGACTGATTTGGGATGATTCCAAAGGAAACAACATTGACCTTCTCGAATCCACGGCGGCAACTTGCATCAAATGCACATGAACTGGAGGAAGTCACTTCTTACATCCGAACATATGCTTCATGAACTAGCATGAAGAAATGCTTTCAAAAGTTTCCAACACTAGCTTAATGTTCAACAAATCATGGAGGAGATAAGGATGTTGTCAATGGGCTCAACAACAATTCATCCGGGTTTCCTTTTAAAAGGAACTCCATAGTTAAGTGAACAAGGTGATAGCATTGGTCAGACCAAAAAGATATAATGGTGTATGCTCGAGGGATCAACCACGAGTAAGACAACATTATGAATATCGTTGGTACTAATTTGATTTGACGATAGCCTACACTCAAATCAAAGGATTGATAAGACAGTAGGTCCAGCAACTGATCACAGGGACCAATCGATGAAGATATCATCTTTCTTCAACACACACAAACACAAGATATCCCTTTTAAAAAATGAACTAAGTTAGGCAAGCTTTTATCTTCCAACTCTCCAAGTTGTTGTCTAGCTTAACCAACTAGCTCCGGGATATCCAACACAAATTCTTGGAGAAAGGGTGGTTCACAAGAAACCAACTTGATCACGAGCTCAACATAACGGTCAGGTGACGACCTGGTGATACTTCCGAGAAGACATTCAGAAAATCACGAACCACCGGTATGTTACTAAGCTCGAGAACAATCTCGCTTTTGAGGGCAAGACGGTATGATCAAATGAGTGAGGACTTGAAATAATCCTAACTCATCGATCGAGGAGTGAACCAGGAGAATGGACTAGGTAGCACGATCAATCTTAGAATGATGATTTGATAACCAACATGCTAAGAATGAAATTATTGTCCTTTAACTACCAAGCAACGGGGTTGCTAGGAGTATGGAGTTCACACATCACGATTCACTTGTCGGCGCTCCGGTTGCAACAACACGGAAGCGAGAAATGAAAAGGATGGCGAGAAGTATCACTACGTCAAGAATTCACAAGGGCTGGAGCAATTCTCATGAAGATCCTGACATAAAGGGGGTGATACTCCAGGGTAGAACAGAATCAAAAGTTGGATTGCATCTGATCTGTGGAAGACAACTTCTTTGACCTGATCCTGGATATGGATGAGGTACTGGAGTTTGTTTCTCCAAGTCATTCAGGACAGAATGGCTTGACGGACCACAAGAGTAATAGGCCTCGATACACGAATGCACGCATATTCTTGACTATCAATTGACAGACGAAGGTCAGTAGACAACTAAAGCGGGACAACTCAAAGGAACATATAACTTTCTGAGTTGTGGATGCATAGATTAGTATGTCGAATCAGGTTCAACAGGTTTCTTCCGGATAATCCATGCGGAAAGGTAGAACTGGCAGAGTCATAACATAGAATCGAGAACTCATCAAGAGCTCTGGTTGTGATCTTTTGGTTCAAAGAACTTCTGCCATAAACGGTTCATAGTATTTGGAAGAAGGAAAAATACCATGGACCTCGAGGACTAATGCAAAAGTTACTAATATCCTAAAGGAACTAGCAAACCCTATCAACATGAAGTAAGTAGAGTGAATCTCGGGTTCAGAACCCAGGAGTAGAATGCCTACTACTAAGTAGCACCACGGGATGCTTTCGAGAATGATGGCCAGAATCTTCACACAGGGAACACAAAACATTGCTAGGTTACTAGGTGACTCCCTAAAACACCTAGGGTCATAATAATAGCTCCAACATATATGTCAAGGCAGTAATTTACCTCAACTCACCGATTAGTGTGGTTAATCTGTCCCAAGGAACATCGGAATGGGAGGAAGGGATTTTGCAAATGCTTCAGACTATTCAGAAACCTGGGGTGACTCGGACAGCATAACGGCTATAAATGCTCAAAAAGATTTGAGACATTCACAAAAATGGTGGCATAACCACTCAGAAGCACAATATCAAGGTTTCGAGATCAACAGTTAACATACAGAGGTAGAAACTGAACTGAAGCTTAATCCAACAATCTTATAAGTCTACGGATTAGTAACACGTGATCCTGATGGAAAGAAGAGATAGCCTAGTTCTTAATCCCCGTAGAAGAGAAGATGATGACTCAGATCAGAAGGCCATGAGGTATAAGGAGTAAAAAAAAGCCTTACGTTCCATCCCACAATCAATTCCCTTATATAACTAAGAATTTCTAGACTCAACTTCGACCAGTTTGGCTTGGTAATCCTACAGGCAGTCAAGCTCTGATACCAACACTGTCAGGACCCCAACTCGATGTCACATCGATCTAGCCGGTAACACCTCATATCACTTTGCGGCCTCACGCACGGTATCCCCACGGGTGTCGCCTTACCTTTGCCCGGGACCGTTTGCGTCTTTTGGCTCACGTATATGATAGTGTCGCTAGCATCCATATGATAAGGAGCCCGGGCTGACATGACTAGTCGTAAACCCAAAGTGGCACAGACTTACAGGGACAGGCATTCATGACCCATCATCGAACGTGTCGGTCATCGGCGAGTGAATCCAGGCTGTAGCACTGGGCTAGCAGGACTCCGGTGAACCGGGCTGTAGCGGGCTAACAGGACTCCGATATTCATCGCGTGACATTTCCCCGAAGGGACAGACACAGGAACGAAGAAGGACACATGCCGGCCAGCCTAAGTGTTCTGGAGCAGTAGCAAGCTACCATGGCTCGGTGGAAACACTAGGAGACATTTCCCGGTAAGAGAGGCTACTAAAGATAAACAACTAGATGGTCAGATCCCACACATACCAAGCATTTCAATAGCATACACACAATATGCTCGATATGTGCAAATACAACATGGCATCACAACATGACTCTACGACTCAAGTAACTAATTCAATAGGCTCCGAGGAGCGAGATATTACAAACATGGGTCTCATGACCCAACATTCAGAGCATACAAATCAAAGCACAAGCGGAAGCTATCATGTCTGGGTACAGACATCTATAAATGAAAAAGGCTGAAAAGCCTGACTATCTATCAGATCCTGCCGAGGGCACAAGATCGTAGCTGAGGTATCAAGCTAAACGTCGAAGTCCACGTGGAACTACTAGTGAGACTGAAGTCTCTCTGCAAAAACATAAAATAGGCAAACGTGAGTACAAATGTACCCAGCAAGACTTACATCAGAACTAACTACATATGCATCATTATCAACAAAGGGGATGGTGGGGTTTAACTGCAGCAAGCCAGCTTTGAATCGGTGGCTATCCTGAACTACGACTGCAAGCGACTCTTTTGAGGTGGCGCACACGAGTCCACATATTCACCAACCAATACACCACTATGGAACCGCTCCCGTCTCCCTACGAGAACGCCATCCATAGCACTCACGCTTATCTTGCGTATTTTAGAGTATCCACTTTCACTTGTCTATGAACTGATATAAGCAACCCAGAAGTCCTTTACCCCGGACACGGCTATTCGAATAGATGATGTTAACCCTGCAGGGGTGTACTTCTTCATACATGTTTCCACCACTTAGCGTCTGCACACGACATGTGCTCGGCAGACTTCAAGCGAAAGCCGACGTGGGTGTAGACCACGACCTACCTAAACACTCAAGGCTCTAGTCCAGGTTTATCGCCTATTCGGGTTCCATCCATGAGGAGATCCGGCCGGAGTTTCGCTCACAGCCCCAAACGATGTGAACAGGGTTCCCGAGACACCAAACGGGCGCCCGGTACACCGTGCCACGTGCCTACCGCATCACAGCCCACCCCTCCGGTCAGCGCTGCCCACGGCCTCCAGCATACTACAAACACCAGAAACTACTTGCAACTCCTGGACAGAGGACAAGGGTGGATAAGAAGTCGAGCGGGGTCATATTTCAGGGCCCAATGTATGGTAGTAGCTGAATCATGGATCACAAACACAGAACTCAGTTCCTACGGACGGCTTCAATGAGACAACCCACCATGTACTCCTACATGGCCTCTCACTGCTACCTTTACCAAATCGTGTTCACCACTTAGCTCACACACAGTAGGACATGTTCACACACCTCTGATTCATCCCTGATGAATCAGACCTGACTCAACTCTAAGCAGTAGCAGGCATGACAAACAAGCAAGAATGAGTAGGCACAGCAGGGCTCAAACAACTCCTACTCATGCTAGTGGGTTTCATCTATTTACTGTGGCAATGACAGGTCATGCAGAGGATAAAGGGGTTCAACTACCGCAGCAAGTAACAGATGAATCGGTGTTGTCCTAATGCATTAAAAGAGAGCAGGAGCGAGAGAGTAGGATTGTATCGGAATGAACAAGGGGGTTTTGCTTGCCTGGCACTTCTGAAGATAATATAGTTCTTCATCGGTGTCATCGATCTCGTCGTCGGAGTCACGTCTATCGAGAGGGGACAAACACCGGCAAACAAGAAAGAACACAATCAATGCAATGCACAATATGATGCATGCTATGACATGGCAATATGAATGTGTTTTGGGCTAATGCACCTAGCTATGATTTAAATGAAGTTGGTTTGAATACAAGATTCAAATTCAAACTCCATATGTGATTATTCAAATGCCATTTAATTGATTTGTGCTAAACAACAGCTATAAGTTGTTCTAACATGCATGAAAATGGTACAGATGGATTCCTTGAATTTTTCTGATAATTTTTCATATATAAATTATTTAATTTGGAGTTACGGTTGAATTTCTATGATTTTTAGAAGTTTATACCATTTTCTGAAATTTCCTGAATTAAAATAAATCCAGAAAATGATTTAACTGCGTCAGCCTGACGCCAGCATGACATCAGCGAGTCAACGGCCAGGTCCAGGTCAAACCTGACGTGCGGGGTCCACACGTCAGTGACACAGGAACTAATCTCGCGTTGACTCGGGCTTTGACCCGCTACGGGGCCCGCTGTCAGTGTCTGTTAGTGTGCTAATTGGGGGGATTAGCCGCTAATGGAAACGCCACGTCAGCGTCACCGGATTAGGCGCCGACGACCACATCTCGCGGCGGAGGCTCGCCGGAGTTGCGCTATGGGCTGCGGTTGGACGCGCGAAGAGCACTAGGAGGTAGCCCATGACCGCGTGCATCTAGGGAGACCAAGGGGAGGTGCGGGGGTGGCCGGGGTTCGCCGGAGTGGAGCCCGAGGCGGCGGCCGGAGCTCGGGCGAGCTCGGGGTCGGTGTTAGGGAGCACGGCAGGAGGAGCTGGGGCGTGCTACGGACTCCTGAGATCGCGGTGAGCACGACGGTGGGCTCGGAAACGAGCTGCGGTGGTTGTGGCCTCGGCCATGCCATGGCCGGCGGCGAGAAGCTCTCGGCCGCGGTGGAGAAAGAAGCTAGGGGATGAGCGCGAGCTTGAGAGAAGGGGGAAGAGGAAGAGGGGCTCACAGTGGATCGAACGGAGGGGTCGGCGAGCTCGGGGAAGCTTCTGTGACGGCGAATTTACGGCGGCGATCTCCGGGCACCGGAGATGAGGGAGACGGCATGGGCGGCGATGCAGGGCTCCCGCAGTCGAACGGGCTGGCGTAGACGATGCAGGAGACGACGGTGGTTCTTCTGGGCTTATCGACAGGGCGAGGCGTGGCCGGTGACAACGGTGGTTGCGAGCGACGTCGGCGGCTCTTGGTCATGGGGGGGGGAAGCAGAGGAGCGAGGGGGAGGGAGGTCCAGAGAGCGAGGGAGAAGTGAGAGGGGGGTCGGGGAGGCGCGTGGCGTCACCGGGGCGTCGAGGAGGATCCAGGCAGGCTGGGAGGGAGGAGATGGCCGGGGCGCGTGGCCGCGCGCGCCACCGAGCAGCTTCGGGACGAGGCGGAGGAAGACGACAGGGGGAGAAGCGGCGGTGGGCTGGGCCGCTGGAGGAGCTGGGCCAGGTGGGCTGAGAGGTGAGCGCCAGGTAAGTTTTCTCTCCTCTCTGCTTTTATTTCTATTTAATTCTGTTTTCTATTTTCTGTAGTTTGTTTTGATTTAGTTTTAGACACTAAATCATTTTAATAAATCCTGTAGGTTTTTATGTGGCTTGCTAAAATATATACAAAGCCACTCACAAACTTCCAGAATTATTGGAGTCATATTTAATATATATATATTAAATATAAATCCAAAGCAAATAGTTATTGGATTAATTCAAATGGCCAAAATAAATATTTCTGTGACTCCAAGAATATTGGTTTGAATTTTACCTCTTACCAACATTTCTATGGAACAACAGGAACATTTTCTTGGACTCATTTGAGAAGATTTAAATGTTAATCATTTTTAGAAAGTTTCTGAGGCTTTGAAAATTCCTCAATTCAAATTTCATTTAAATTTAAACATGATGCACACATGAGGGTCTAGCCTAGTGCATAAGAGGACCAGGGATGTGACAAGAGGATTGCAACGGTTTTAGATTAAAGGAAAATTAGCACCAAGATTCATTGGACCATTTTGCATAGTGGCACGAAGAGGCACTGTAGCCTACCAGCTAGACTTACCCGAAGACTTGTCCGACATTCACGACGTGTTCCACGTCTCTCAATTAAGGAAGTGCGTAAACAACCCAGAGAAACAAGTATCCCATGAGAACATTGACGTACAGCCAGACCTCACTTATCAAGAACGTCCCATAAGAATATTAGAGGAGTCTGAAAGGAGGACCCGACAGAAAACCATCAGGTTTTTCAAAGTCCAGTGGAGCAATCACACCGACAGTGAAGCAACTTGGGAAAGCGAGGATTTTCTTCGGACAGAGCATCCACACTTATTTAAGGATCAGCTAAAATCTCGGGGACGAGATTTTTCCTAAGGGGGTAGGTGTTGTGACACTCCAAAATTTTATTTGGTTTTTATCAAAAACTTTGTGGTTTTGAGGAGAGCCCTTTTTAAAGTTTTTCTTTTTCAGAAAAAAAACCTTTCTCTTAAAAACTTCCTTTTGCCTTGGCAAGGATTTTATTTCTTTCAAACTTTGGTGGTTGATCTTTTGCAAACCTTTTCTCTGTTGGTTCCCTCTAAAAATTTATTTGTTTGGGAGTTTTATTTGTTTTATTTTTAAAGTGAAGCTCTATGAAAGTTTGGGATTTTTCTTGTCTTTGAAGCCACCCATGGCTTTGTATTTTGCCCATGAGATAAAACCCCTCCAAAACCTCCCCTCCCCCTTGTGATCAACCTAAGTTCTCTGTCCCAACTAATCCAAACTAGTTTTGGATTTTATTCTAATTATTTTCCCTCTCAAATCAATTCTGAATATTATTTGGAGCCTGAGGGATTTTCAAAGGAAGTACACTTTTTCATTTGAGTTTTGACCTCAAACCAATTCTCCTGGATTGCCCTTTGAACCCACAACCCAGAACCATCTTGATCAACTCCTCCTCTTTTCAAATTTTTCAAAATACAGTCTCTACAAGTTTGGACCAGATTTGCCAAATTTGGTGAAATTCATATCCACACTGCTCCAAAAATTCCACCAAAAATCATGCAGCCTACTTGAGCAAGGAGAAGCCACTCCACCAAAAATCAGCTCAAGGAAAAATCACCAGAGGCCAATTTCATTCTGTCGAACACCTTGTGGGCACTGTTACTGTGCAAAGTTCAGAAAATTCAGTTTCAGTGTCATCTTCAGTTCATCAGTTTCAGTCACGCGGCCACAGTGCCCTTGGCACGATCCTCGCCACTCTTCCTCTTGTCCGAAGCTTCACACGCGTGCGTGGAGCCTTCCTGGCGTCGGTAGCACGCTGGCCCGCCCTCGCCGGCGTCTTCTGCGGCGTTGGGACCTCCCATGGCGGCCGACAGGAGGCACACCATGGCAGAACGCTGTTCTGCGCCGCCCATCGCTCCCTGGCTCTCCGCGTGGCCTCATGCACGCCAGCGCACGCCCGTGGCACAACCACCGTGGCTGGCAAGCACGGAACGCACTCTCCGCCGCCGACGGGCCCGCGCCATCCCCGTTCCGTTGAGCTCGCCCTTAACACCCAAACCCCGACCAGTTTAACACCAAAACGGACCCTTTGAACCTCCGTGATGACGCTCGACCCCCTAACCACCCCGACCGAGCATGGCGCCACCGTAATCACTCGCCGGTGATCCTCGTTCACGGCAACCGCCTCGGACCGCCTATATAAAGGGGCCCCGAGCTCACTCTCGTGCACGCAGCACCTCCACTTCTCACCAACACCCCGCCAGTCCACTAGGGGGACCTCGAGGAGGTCTCCTCCCCCAGCTCCGGCCGCCTCGCCCCGCCTCGGCCTCCAGCTCGATTCGTTCCGGTGAGGCCATCTCCGGCGCTCAAACCCCGCTCGTTACCCTATCTAGCTGCCAGGAGCATAACCCCCTCTTCAATTTAACCTTTGCAGCCCTCTCCGACGAGCCCCTCGACCACCCGAGCCGCCGTCCGCCGGAGCAAAGCTCGCCGTCGACGTGGTGCTCGCCGACCGACTCCACCACCATCAACTGGCGCGGAAGGGTGCCCTGAGCACGGAGGTACCCTCCGATCTCTCTGCCTCGCCGTGGATCGTCGCCGGCGACCACCGCGGCTCTCGGGCGCCGGCGAACTCTGCCGCCCCGTTTGAACATTTGAACCTGACGGGTGGGACCCCACCGTCAGCCTCTCTGCTCTCTCTCTCTCGAATCGTTTTCTGAAAGCGCCTTCGGGCAGAATGCGTCTTCTCTTTGGGTTGGCGTAGTCGCTACCGAAGCGTTTTCTGTTTTTATAAACTAGCCCCTGGAAATCTTCTGTTTCATTATAGATAAGTCCCTGGACAAAAACCCTTATAACTTTTAAACAGAAAAGTATTTTTGATTGATTCTTTTTCTGTTCTCTTTAAAATTTTGCCTAGTTTTTTACCAGATTTATTTGAAAAATATTTGGTTTACTTTCTGTGCACTCCTTGGTATTTACGATAGCTCATGTATTTTCTTTATACCGTAGATACCAAGGGAGGTGACGGAGCCACGAACTTCACTGAGCTAGGCTCCGACTACTCTGAACCAGGCAAGCATGTTTGAACTTTTGATATGACGAGTGTCTTGGCATGTTTTGCATTTAGTTAGTTTCATGGCATGTTGGTGAGCATACCGATGAACATTATTTTATGTGATAATGAGGTAAGTGAGTTCGATGATCCATGTGTGGATGAATGTGAATATGAATGGCCATGTGTTGGCATGAGGATGGGTACGATGGCAGTGTTGTAGCATGCCAGTCTTACGCCAGACTATGTGACTTCAGTGTCAAACCATATCGGTCCAGTACCTATCATTTCCTTCCTTGTACTACCACATGTTTTCCGCAAGGAATATGGTTTAGTAAGTTGCAAACCGCTTTCATGGTACACATCAAAAAGGAGAGGCCGTGATGATGGTTCCATGGCCCTGGATTAAAGCCAGTCATCCGGTCAGGGGGCATGGGTGTTTCCGGTTGGGACCGAGAGGGGGGCACCCCTTAGAGCGCGCGTATATAAATTTGATCCCATGCTATTCGAGATTGTGATCTCCCCGTCTCAAAAGCTTTTCTTGGACGATGTCTAGGGTGATTCCTAGCATCGAGAGGTAGGATCGGTGTGTACCGGTTAGCTGTGTTTTCTTCCGAAATACCGTAAACGGAACTAGTCCTTCGTGACTACGGAAATCTGTTGGTTGTGGGAAAAAATTTGTACAAACTCTGCAGAGTCATATATTCCTCCAAATCATCTATTCCATGTCCAAATTCGTTCCATCTCATCCTAATCAATTGTCAGTTTTGATGACAAAGACTCCGGTGAATCGCATGAATGCTAAGTCCGGTTAAATGATTATCCCTGTGGATGGACTAACCCGTTTATTATCATGGATTAAATGTTTGTTATGAGCATTATTTACTTGTGAATAAAAAAGCCCTTTTTGTGATGTCGCTTAGACGTCCGACTGTGGCATTTCTTTTGAAGCCCTTTTTGTGATGTCGCTTAGATGTCCGACTGTGGCATTTCTTTTTAAGCCCTTTCTGTGATGTCGCTCAGACGTCCGACTGTGGCATTTATTTTAAAGCCTTTTCTGTGATGTCGCTCAGACGTCCAACTGTGGCATTTCTTTTAAAGCCCTTTCTGTGATGTCGCTCAGACCTCCGACTGTGGCATTTCTTTTAAAGCCCTTTCTGTGATGTCGCTCAGACGTCCGACTGTGGCATTTCTTTTAAAGCCCTTTCTGTGATGTCGCTCAGACGTCCGACTGTGGCATTTCTTTTAAAGCCCTTTCTGTGATGTCGCTCAGACGTCCGACTGTGGCATTTCTTTTAAAGCCCTTTTTGCGATGTCGCTCAGACATCCGACTGTGGCATTTCTTTTAAAGCCCTTTCTGTGATGTCACTCAGACGTCCGACTGTGGCATTTCTTTTAAAGCCCTTTATGTGGCGATGCTCAGACGCCCGACTATGGTATTTCTTTTAAAGCCCTTTATGTGGTGTCGCTAAGACGCCCGACTGTGGCATCTTTTCCTTATTTTTATTTGCTCACCTTTTGAGGCGTCGCTTCAGACACCCGATCGGTCCTTATTTATGTTCTGTGGGATTTCGGGCGGACTACCGCCGTTTCCCTTTTTACTTACCCCGTTATGCCAATTTTATTTATTGTGCATTGAGGAATTAATCATGTTGCATCCATGCACGCATTTGTTATATCTTACGTCCGAACTATCTTGCGAGTACTTTCAAAGTACTCACTGGCTTGTTGATTTGGCCAGATGCTAACGAAGGCGATCTCATGGATGAAGAGTTCGATAGCGAGTCCGACACTTAGAGGAGTCCCAGTCAGTCTCGTGCGACCCTGGATTTGGTCACTGTTTTATATCCGCTTCCGCTACCAAATAAATTTATCGAGCCTCACCTCGACGTTCGATGAAATGATATACTTAGAGTCTTGTATTTCCCTTCCCGCTGTGCTTTTCCACCACCACCCTATCCTTGAGTCAGTAGTATGTCTCCACACCACTGTGTCCTGTTCGCCATTATGTATAATTATTGGCGTGCTTGTAATAATTTGGTTGAGCAACCGCAGTTCAACCCTGTAATATATTTTATGCTACTGGCTTATTGTATCAAGAAATTGTCTACTAGTGAGGAGGATTTCTCTCATACTAGACTCAAAAGACTGGTTTATCAATAAATATTTTTATTGGAAAACCGGTCGTGACAAAACTTCACCGGTGCATCCAAACCCCGTGACATGATACGCTCTATCACACATAAGCCTCCTTATATCTTCCTCAAAACAGCTACCATACCTACCTATTATGGCATTTCCATAGCCATTCCAAGATATATTGCCATGCAACTTCATCGTTCCATTTATTATGACACGCTCCATCATTGTCGTATTGCTTTGCATGATCATATAGTTGACATTGTATTTGTGGAAAATCCACCTTCATAATTCTTTCATAAATGTCACTCTTGATTCATTGCATCCCGGTACACCGCCGGAGGCATTCACATAGAGTCATATTTTGTTCTAAGTATCAAGTTGTAATTCTTGAGTTGTAAGTAAATAAAAGTGTGATGATTTTCATTATTAGAGCATTGTCCCATGTGAGGAAAGGATGATGGAGACTATGATTCCCCCACAAGTCGGGATGAGACTCCGGATGAAAAAAAAGAGGCCAAAGAAACCCAAATAAAAAAAGAGGCCAAAGAAGCCCAAAAAATGAGAGAAAAAGATAGAAGGGGCAATGTTACTATCCTTTTTCCACACTTGTGCTTCAAAGTAGCACCATGATCTTCATGATAGAGAGTCTCTTGTTTTGTCACTTTCATATACTAGTGGGAATTTTTCATTATAGAACTTGTCTCGTATGTTCCAATGATGGGCTTCCTCAAAATGCCCTAGGTCTTCGTGAGCAAGCAAGTTGGATACACACCCACTTAGTTTCTTTTGTTGAACTTTCGTATATTTATAGCTCTAGTGCATCCGTTGCATGGCAATCCCTACTCCTTGCATTGACATAAATTGATGGGCATCTCCATAGCCCGTTGATTAGCCGCGTCATTGTGAGACTTTCTCCTTTTTGTATTCTCGCACAACCTCCATCATCATATTCTATTCCACCCATAGTGCTATGTCCATGGCTCGCGCTCATATATTGCGTGAAAGTTGAAAAGGTCTGAAAAGGCTAAGTATGAAACAATTGCTTGGCTTGTCATAGGGGTCGTGCATGATGGGAGCATTTTGTGTGACGAAAATGAAGCATGGCCAAACTATATGATTTTGTAGGGATGAGCTTTCTTTGGCTATGTTATTTTGATAAGACATAATTGCTTGGTTAGCAAGCTTGAAGTATTATTATTTTTATGTCAATATTAAACTTTTGTCTAGAATCTTTTGGATCCAAACATTCATGCCACAATAAAGAGAATTACATTGAAAATTATGCTAGGTAGCATTCCACATAATTTTTTATGTTTTTATCATTTACCTACTCAAGGACGAGCAGGAATTAAGCTTGGGGATGCTTGATACGTCTCCAACGTATCTATAACTTTTTATTGTTCCGTGCTATTATATTATCTATTTTGGATGTTTAATGGGATTTAATATACTCTTTTATATTATTTTTGGGACTAACCCATTAACCGAAGGCCCAGTGCAAATTGCTGTTTTTTTCCTATTTCAGTGTTTTGCAGAAAAGGAATATCAAATGGAATCCAAATGGAACGAAACCTTCGTGAGGATCTTTCTTGGAACAAATGCAATCCAGGAGACTTGGAGTGGAAGTCAGAGACGCAACGAGGCGGCCATGAGGCAGGAGGGCGCGCCCAGGGGGTAGGGACGCCCCCACCATCGTGGGCCCCTCGTAGCTCCAACGACCTACTTCTTTCGCCTATATATACCCTTATACCCTGAAAACATCCAGGGGAGCCACGAAAGCACTTTTCCACCACCGCAACCTTCTGTACCCGTGAGATCCCATCTTGGGGCCTTTTCCGGCAATCTGCCGGAGGGGGATTCGATCACGGAGGGCTTCTACATCAACACCATAGCCTCTCCGATGATGTGTGAGTAGTTTACCATAGACCTTCGGGTTCATAGTTATTAGTTATTAGCTAGATGGATTCTTCTCTCTCTTTGGTTCTCAATACAAAGTTCTCCTCGATGTTCTTGGAGATCTATTCGATGTAATACTCTTTTGCGGTGTGTTTTCCGAGTCCGATGAATTGTGGGTTTATGAACTTGATTATCTATGAATGTTATTTGGTTCTTCTCTGAATTATTATATGCATGATTTGATATTGTTGCAAGTCTCTTTGAATTATCGGTTTAGTTTGGCCTACTAGATTGATCTTTTGTCGGGGGAAATCGACACCTATTGAATCACTGGGATCCCTTCTATGGTTGGCGGGCGCGGGGTTGTGCAAAGAGCGGGTCTGACAGGAAGCACACGAATCGTCTACCCAGGTTCGGGCCGCAAGGATGCGTAATACCCTAGTCATGCTTCGGTGGATGTATTCGAGTGTTCTTGCTCTCTTGAGCTAGCTATGGGGTGCAACTTGCCCAAAAGATCCGAATCCTTCTCCTGGACGCATTGGGCCTCCTTTTATAGGCAAAAGGGATCACCACATTGGCACACAGGAGGTGGAAAGGTATATAGTGGATGAGTCTATCCTCTAGCACCATCGGACAAACGCATTTTATGTGCTGCCGACGTGTCCTTCTCGCTTTATCGGGGACGGCAAGGAAGCACGTCCCAGCTGTCGCCGCCTCGCCTGGCTTCGACACACGCCCGAGCTGACGAGGCCTTGCGGCGCCACATTGGCTAGCTGCTGGGCTGGCGTGGTGGTGGAGCCTTCACGAAGGGTCGCATGCCACCACACAGGCACTTGCTGAGTCAGTGTAGAGGCCGCTCGTCGCCACGCAGGTGCCTGCCCAGCTGCTTGAGCTAGCAGCTGCTTAGGGATGGCGGTGGAGTCTTTGGCAGGCGCGGGCCTGGCTGTGGCCCCGCTGATGCCCTCGGCAAGGGCCCGGCAAGGGTCTTGCCGTGGCGTTGCAGTCGTCCCCGGCAAGGCGCTTGCCGGGGGTCTTGTGGATTTCCTTGGCTGGGATCCCGCCGAGGGTCGCCATCTTCTGGTCCTCATCTGATCCTATGTATTTATGATCTTCACAAAGATCTGCATGTCACCACGGAGGCACCTCCCGAGCCTTGGTACCAATGTGGTTGAGGGCGTTGGAACCCTTGGGCTCAAGGAAGGCGCGCTCAATTGGCGTCAGGAAAGTTGCCCCGGTGATGAACCACAAGTATAGGGGATCTATCATAGTCCTTTCGATAAGTAAGAGTGTCGAACCCAACGAGGAGCAGAAGGAAATGACAAGCGGTTTTCAGTAAGGTATTCTCTGCAAGCACTGAAATTGTAGGTAACAGATAGTTTTGTGATAAGATAATTGGTAACAAGTAATGAAAGTAAATAAGGTGCAACAAGGTGGCCCAATCCTTTTTGTAGCAAAGGACAAGCTAGTTTTCATCACACTCATATGATTCGCGTTCGTTACTTTGATAATTCGATATGTGGGTGGACCGGTGCTTGGGTGCCGCCCTTTCTTGGACAAGCATCCCACTTATGATTAACCCTTGTTGCAAGCATCAGCAACTGAAGGAAATATGCCCTAGAGGCAATAATAAAGTTATTATTTATTTCCTTATATCATGATAAATGTTTATTATTCATGCTAGAATTGTATTAACCGGAAACATGATACATGTGTGAATACATAGACAAACATATTGTCACTAGTATGCCTCTACTAGACTAGCTCATTAATCAAAGATGGTTATGTTTCCTAACCATAGACATGAGTTGTCATTTGATTAACGGGATCACATCATTAGTAGAATAATG
Source organism: Triticum aestivum (assembly GCF_018294505.1). NCBI lineage: Eukaryota > Viridiplantae > Streptophyta > Magnoliopsida > Poales > Poaceae > Triticum > Triticum aestivum. The sequence continues at coordinate 418,887,335 of NC_057810.1, forward strand.
TGATTGACATGACCCATTCTATTAGCTTAGCACTTGATCGTTTAGTATGTTGCTATTGCTTTCTTCAGGACTTATACATGTTCCTACAACTATGAGATTATGCAACTCCCGTTTACCGGAGGAACACTTTGTGTTCTACCAAATGTCACAATGTAACTGGGTGATTATAAAGGAGCTCTACAGGAGTCTCCAAAGGTACATGTTGAGTTGGCGTATTTCGAGATTAGGTTTTGCCACTCCGATTGTCGGAGAGGTATCTCTGGGCCCTCTCGGTAATGCACATAACTATAAGCCTTGCTAGCAATGTAGCTAATGAGTTAGTTACAGAATGATGCATTACATAACAAGTAAAGAGACTTGCCGGTAACGATATTGAACTAGGTATTGAGATACCGACGATCGAATCTCGGGCAAGTAACATACCGATGACAAAGGGAACAACGTATGTTGTTATGCGAGTTTGACCGATAAAGATCTTCGTAGAATATGTAGGAGCCAATATGAGCATCCAGGTTCCGTTATTGGTTATTGACCGGAAACGTGTTTCGGTCATGTCTACATAGTTCTCGAACCCGTAGGGTCCGCACGCTTAAGGTTTCGATGACAATTTTATTATGAGTTTATGAGTTTTTATGTACCGAAGGAGTTCGGAGTCCCGGATGAGATCGGGGACATGAAGAGGAGTCTCGAAATGGTCGAGATGTAAAGATTGATATATTGGACAACTATATTCGGACATCGGAAAGGTTCCGAGTGATTCGGGTATTTTTCGGAGTACGTGGGAGTTACGGTAACATGGGGAAGAGTATTGGGCCTTAATGGGCCTCAGTGGGAAGGAGACACGAGGTGGCGCGCGCCCCTCCCAAGCCCAGTCCGAATTGGACAAGGGGTTTGGGGCGCGGCCCCCTCTCCCTTCCTTCTCCACTCCCCTCCTTTCCCCCCTTCTCCTAGTTGGACTAGGAAAGAAGGAAACCTACTCCTACTAGGAGTAGGAATCCTACTCCCTTGGCGTGCCCCTACTAGGGCCGGCCTCCTCTTCCCTTGCTCCTTTATATACTGGGGCAGGGGGCACCCCAGAGACACAACAATTGATCTCTTGATCTCTTAGCTGTGTGCGGTGCCCCCCTCCACCATAGTCCTCGATAATATTGTAGCGGTGCTTAGGCGAAGCCCTGCGACGGTAGAATATCAAGATCGTCACCACGCCGTCGTGCTGACGGAACTCTTCCCCGACACCCTGCTGGATCGGAGTCCAGGGATCGTCATCGAGCTCAACGTGTGCTAGAACTCGGAGGTGCCGTAGTTTTGGTGCTTGATCGGTCGGGCCGTTAAGACGTACGACTACATCAACCGTGTTGTTCTAACGCTTCCGCTTTCGGTCTACGAGGGTACGTGGACAACACTCTCCCCTCTCGTTGCTATGCATCACCATGATCTTGCGTGTGCATAGGAATTTTTTTGAAATTACTACGTTCCCTAACAGTGGCATCCGAGCCTAGGTTTTCTACGTAGATGTTATATGCATGAGTAGAACACAAGTGAGTTGTGGGCGATACATGTCATACTGCTTACCAGCATGTCATACTTTGGTTCGGCGGTATTGTTGGATGAAGCGGCCTGGACCGACATTACGCGTATGCTTACGTGAGACTGGTTCTACCGACGTGCTTTACACACAGGTGGCTGGTGGGTGTCAGTTTCTCCAACTTTAGTTGAACCGAGTGTGGCTACGCCCGGTCCTTGCGAAGGTTAAAACAACACTAACTTGACGAACTATCGTTGTGGTTTTGATGCGTAGGTAAGAACGGTTCTTGCTCAGCCCGTAGCAGCCACGTAAAATTTGCAACAACAAAGTAGAGGATGTCTAACTTGTTTTTGCAAGGCATGTTGTGATGTTATATGGTCAAGACGTGATGCTATATTTTATTGTATGAGATGATCATGTTTTGTAACCGACTTATCGGCAACTGGCAGGAGCCATATGGTTGTCGCTTTATTGTATGAAATGCAAGCGCCCTGTAATTGCTGTACTTTATCACTAAGCGGTAGCGATAGTCGTAGAAGCAATAGGTGGTGAAACGACAACGATTCTATGATGGAGATCAAGGTGTCGCGCCGGTGACGATGGTGATCACGATGGTGCTTCGGAGATGGAGATCACAAGCACAAGATGATGATGGCCATATCATATCACTTATATTGATTGCATGTGATGTTTATCCTTTATGCATCTTATTTTGCTTTGATTGACGGTAGCATTATAAGATGAACTCTCACTAATTATCAAGAAGTGTTCTCCCTGAGTATGCACCGTTGCGAAAGTTCTTCGTGCTGAGACACCACGTGATGATCGGGTGTGATAGGCTCTACGTTCAAATACAACGGGTGCAAAACAGTTGCACACGCAGAATACTCAGGTTAAACTTGACGAGCCTAGCATATACAGATATGGCCTCGGAACACGGAGACCGAAAGGTTGAGCGTGAATCATATAGTAGATATGATCAACATAGTGATGTTCACCATTGAAAACTACTCCATCTCACGTGATGATCGGACATGGTTTAGTTGATTTGGATCACGTGATCACTTAGATGACTAGAGAGATGTCTGTCTAAGTGGGAGTTCTTAAGTAATATGATTAATTGAACATAAATTTATCATGAACTTAGTCCTGGTAGTATTTTGCATATTATATTGTAGATCAATAGCTCGCGTTGTTGCTTTCATATGTTTATTTTGATATGTTCCTAGAGAAAATTGTGTTGAAAGATGTTAGTAGCAATGATGCGGATTGGATCCGTGATCTGAGGTTTATCCTCATTGCTACACAAAAGAATTATGTCCTTAATGCACCACTAGGTGACAGACCTATTGCAAGAGCAGATGCAGACGTTATGAATGTTTGGCTAGCTCAATATGATGACTACTTGATAGTTTAGTGCACCATACTTAACGGCTTAGAATCGGGACTTCAAAGACGTTTTGAACGTCATGGACCATATGAGATGTTCCAGTAATTGAAGTTAATATTTCAAGCAAATACCCGAGTTGAGAGATATGAAGTCTCCAACAAGTTCTGTAGCTAAAAGATGGAGGAGAATCGCTCAACTAGTGAGCATGTGCTCAGATTGTCTGGGTACTACAATCGCTTGAATCAAGTGGGAGTTAATCTTCCAGATAAGATAGTGATTGACAGAGTTCTCTAGTCACCATCACCAAGTTACTAGAACTTCGTGATGAACTATAGTATGCAAGGGATGACGAAAATGATTCCCGAGCTCTTCGTGATGTTGAAATCGACGAAGGTATAAATCAAGAAAGAGCATCAAGTGTTGATGATTGACAAGACCACTAGTTTCAAGAGAAGGGCAAAGGGAAAGAAAGGGAACTTCAAGTAGAATGACAAGCAAGTTGTCACTCCTGCGAAGAAGCCCAAAGCTGGACCAAAGCCTGAAACTGAGTGCTTACACTGCAAAGGAAATGGTCACTGGAAGCGGAAATGCCCTGAATATTTGGTGGATAAGAAGGATGGCAAATTGAACAAGGGTATATTTGATATACAGGTTATTGATGTGTGCCTTACTAGTGTTTATAGTAGCCCCTGAGTATTTGATACTTGTTCGGTTGCTAAGATTAGTAACTCGAAATAGGAGTTACAGAATAAATAGAGACTAGTTGAAGGGGAAGTGACGATGAGTGTTGGAAGTAGTTCCAAGATTGATATGATCATCATCACACACTCCCTATATTTCCGACATTATTGTTAAACCTAAATAAATGTTATTTGGTGTTTGCGTTGAGCATAAATATGATAAGATCATGTTTATTGCGATACGATTATTCATCTAAGATAGAGAATAAATTGTTATTCTGTTTACATGAATAAAACCTTCTATGGTAATACACCCAATGGTGATGGTTTATTGAATCTTGATCATAGTGATACACATATTCATACTGTTGATGCAAAAAGATGCAAAGTTAATAATGATAGTGCAACTTATTTGTGGCACTGCCGTTTGGGTCATATAAGTGTAAAGCGCATGAAGAAACTCCATAAAGATGGATTTACGGAATCACTTGGTTATGAATCATTTGATGCTTGCGAACCGTGCCTTTTGGGCAAGATGACTAAAACTCCGTTCTCCGGAACAATGGAACGAGCTACTAACTTGTTGGAAATAATACATACCGATGTATGTGGTCCAATGAGTGTTGATGCTCGTGGCAGGGTATCATTATTTTCTGACCTTCACAGATGATTTGAGCAGATATGCGTATATCTACTTAATGAAGCACAAGCCTAAAACATTTGAAAAGTTCAAAGAATTTCAGAGTGAAGTGGAGAATCATCGTAACAAGAAAATAAAAGTTTCGACAATCTGATCGTAGATAAAAATATTTGAGTTACGAGTTTGGCCTTTATTTTAAACAATGTGGAATAGTTTCACAGCTCATGCCACATGGAACACCACAGCGTAATGGTGTGTCCGAACGTCGTAACCTCACTTTATTGGACATGGTGCGATCTATGATGTATCTTACCGATTTACCACTATCGTTTTGGGGTTATGCATTAGAGATAGCTGCATTCACTTTAAATAGGGCACCATCTAAATCTGTTGAGACGACACCGTATGAACTATGGTTTAGCAGTAAACCTAAGTTGTCGTTTCTTAAAGTTTGGAGTTGCGATGCTTATGTGAAAAAGGTTTCAACCTGATAAGCTCGAACCCAAATCGGAGAAGTGCGTCTTCATAGAATACCCAAAGGAAACTGTTGGGTACACCTTCTATCACAGATCCGAAGGCAAAACATTCGTTGCTAAGAATGGATCCTTTCTAGAGAAGGAGTTTCTCTCGAAAGAAGTGAGTGGGAGGAAAATAGAGCTTGATAAGGTAATTTGTACCTTCTCCCGAATTGGAAAGTAGTTCATCACAGAAATCAGTTCCAGTGATTCCTACACCAATTAGTGAGGAAGCTAATGATGATGATCATGAAGCTTCAGATTAAGTTTCTACAAAAACTCGTAGGTCTTCCAAAGTACAGTCTGCACCAGAGTGGTACGGTAATCCTGTTCTGGAAATCATGTTACTAGACCATGATGAACCTACGAACTATGAGGAAGCGATGATGAGCCCAGATTACGCGAAATGGCTTGAGGCCATGAAATCTGAGATGGGATCCATGTATGAGAACAAAGTGTGGACTTTGGTGGAGTTGCCCGATGATCGGCAAGCCATATTGTATAAATGGATCTTCAAGAGGAAGACAGACGCTGATAGTAGTGTTACTATCTACAAAGCTCGACTTGTCGCAAAAAGGTTTTCGACAAGTTCAAGGTGTTGACTACAATGAGATTTTCTCAACTGTAGCGATGCTTAAGTCTGTCCGAATCATGTTAGCAATTGCCACATTTTATGAAATCTGGCAAATGGATGTCAAAACTGCATTCCTTAATGGTTTTCTTAAAGAAGAGTTGTATATGATGCAATCAGAAGGTTTAGTCAATCCTAAAGTTGCTAACAAAATGTGCAAGCTCCAGCGATCCATCTATGGACTGGTGCAAGCATCTCAGAGTTGGAATATACGCTTTGATAAGTTGATCAAAGCATATAGTTTTATACAGACTTGCGGTGAAGCCTGTATTTACAATAAAGTGAGTGGGAGCACTACCGCCTTTCTGATAAATATATGTGAGTAACATATTGTTGATCAGAAATGATGTAGAATTTTTCTGGAAAGCATAAAGGAGTATTTGAAAGGAGTTCTTTAAAAGAAAGACCTCAGTAAAGCTACTTACATATTGAGCATCAAGATCTATTGAGATAGATCAAGACGCTTGATAAGTTTTTCAATAAGTACATACCTTGTCAAGATTTTGAAATAGTTCAAAATGGAACAGTCAAAGAAAGAGTTCTTGCCTGTGTTGCAAAGGTGTGAAATTGAGTAAGACTCAAATCCCGACCAAGGCAGAAAATAGAAAAGAGAATGAAAGTCATTCCCTATGCCTTAGTCATAGGTTCTATAAAGTATGCTATGCTATGTACTAGACCTATTGTATACCTTGCTCTGAATTTGGCAAGGGAGTACAATAGTGATCTAGGAGTAGATCACTGGACATTGGTCAAGAATATCCTTAGTGTGGACTAAGGAAATATTTCTCGATTATGGAGGTGATAAAAGAGCCCGTCGTAAAGAGTTACATCGGTGCAAGCTTTCACACCGATCCAGATGACTCTAAGTCTCAATCTGGATACATATTGAAAGTGGGAGCAATTAGCTAGAGTAGCTCCGTGCAGAGCATTGTAGACATAGAATATTTGCAAAATACATACGGCTCTGAATGTGACAGACCTGTTGACTAAGCTTCTCTCACGAGCAAAACATGATCACACCTTAGTACTCTTTGGGTGTTAATCACATAGCAATGTAAACTAGATATTGGCTCTGGTAAACCTTTTGGGTGTTGGTCACATGACGATGTGAACTATGGGTGTTAATTCACATGTAGATGTGAACATTAGTCACATGGTGATGTGAACTAGACTATTGACTCTAGTGCAAGTGGGAGACTGAAGAAAATATGCCCTAGAGGAAATAATAAAGTTATTATTTATTTCCTTATATCATGATAAATGTTTATTATTCATGCTAGAATTGTATTAACCGAAAACATGATACATGTGTGAATACATAGACAAACATATTGTCACTAGTATGCCTCTACTAGACTAGCTCATTAATCAAAGATGGTTATGTTTCCTAACCATAGACATGAGTTGTCATTTGATAACGGGATCACATCATTAGGAGAATGATGTGATTGACATGACCCATTCCGTTAGCTTAGCACTTGATCGTTTAGTATGTTGCTATTGCTTTCTTCATGACTTATACATGTTCCTACAACTATGAGATTATGCAACTCTCATTTACCGGAGGAACACTTTGTGTACTACCAAACGTCAAAACGTAACTGGGTGATTATAAAGGAGCTCTACAGGTGTCTCAAAAGGTACATGTTGAGTTGGCGTATTTCGAGATTAGGTTTTGTCACTCCGATTGTCGGAGAGGTATCTCTGGGACCTCTCGGTAATGCACATCACTATAAGCCTTGCAAGCAATGTAGCTAATGAGTTAGTTACGGAATGATGCATTACATAACAAGTAAAGAGACTTATCGGTAACGAGATTGAACTAGGTATTGAGATACTGACGATCGAATCTCGGGCAAGCAACATATCGATGACAAAGGGAACAACGTATGTTGTTATGCGGTTTGACCGATAAAGATCTTCGTAGAATATGTAGGAGCCAATATGAGCATCCAGGTTCCGCTATTGGTTATTGACCGGAAACGTGTTTCGGTCATGTCTACATAGTTCTCGAACCCGTAGGGTCCGCACGCTTAAGGTTTCGATGACAGTTTTATTATGAGTTTATGAGTTTTTATGTACCGAAGGAGTTCGGAGTCCCGGATGAGATCGGAGACATGATGAGGAGTCTCGAAATGGTCGAGACGTAAAGATTGATATATTGGACGACTATATTCAGACATCGTAAAGGTTCCGAGTGATTCGGGTATTTTTCGAAGTACCGGGTAGTTACGGGAATACGAGGAAGAGTATTGGGCCTTAATGGGCCTTAGTGGGAAGGAGCGAGGAGGTGGCGCGCGCCCCTCCCAAGCCCAGTCCGAATTGGACAAGGGGTTTGGGGCGCAGCCCCCCTCTCCCTTCCTTCTCCACTCCCCTCCTTTCCCCCTTCTCCTAGTTGGACTATGAAAGAAGGAAACCTACTCCTATTAGGAGTAGGAATCCTACTCCCTTGGCGCGCCCCTCCTAGGGCTGGCCTCCTCCTCCCTTGCTCCTTTATATATCGGGGCAGGGGGGCACTCCAGTGACACAACAATTGATCTCTTGATCTCTTAGCCGTGTGCGGTGCCCCCTCCACCATAGTCCTCGATAATATTGTAGTGGTGCTTAAGCGAAGCCCTGCGACGGTAGAACATCAAGAGCGTCACCACGCCGTAGTGCTGACGGAACTCTTCCCCGACACCCTGCTGGATCGGAGTCCGGGGATCGTCATCGAGCTGAACGTGTGCTAGAACTCGGAGGTGCCATAGTTTCGGTGCTTGATCGGTCGGGCCGTGAAGACGTACGACTACATCAACCGCGTTGTTTTAATGCTTCCGCTTTCGGTCTACGAGGGTACGTGGACAATACTCTCCCCTCTTGTTGCTATGCATCACCATGATCTTGCGTGTGCATAGGATTTTTTTTGAAATTTCTACGTTTCCCAACAGCAACTACAAAAGAAGTATTAAGGTAAACCTAACCATAGCATGAAACACATGGATCCATATCAGCCCCTTACGAAGCAACACATAAACTAGGGTTTAAACTTTTGTCACTCTAACAACCCATCATCTACTTATTACTTCCCAATGCCTTCCTCTAGGACCAAATAATGGTGAAGTGTCATGTAGTCGACGTTCACATAATACCACTAGAGGAGAGACAACATACATCTCATCAAAATATCGAACGAATACCAAATTCACATGACTACTAATAGCAAGACTTCACCCATGTCCTCAGGAACAAACGTAACTACTCACAAAGCATAATCATGTTAATAATTAGAGGGGTACTAATATGCATTAAGGATTTGAACATATGATCTTCCCCCAAATAAACCAATTAGCATCAACTACAAGGAGTAATCAACACTACTAGCAACCCACATGTACAAGGAGTAATCAACACTACTTGCAACCCTTAGGAAGTTTTGGTACAAAGATTGGATACAAGAGATGAACTAGGGTTTGATAGGAGATGGTGCTGGTGAAAATGTTGATGGAGATTGACCCCCTCCCGATGAGAGGATCGTTGGTGATGATGATGGTGATGATTTCCCCCTCCCTGAGGGAAGTTTCCCCAGCAGAACAGCTCTGCCGGAGCCCTAGATTGGTTCCGCCAAGGTTCTGCCTCGTGGCAGCGGAGTTTCATCCCGTAAGCTCGCTTATAATTTTTTCCAGGGTAAAAGACTTCATATAGCAGAAGATGGGCACCGGAGGGCCACCAGGGGGCCCACGAGGCAGGGGGCGCGCCCCCCACCCTCGTGGCCAGGGTGTGGGCCCCCTCTGGTACTTCTTTCGCTCAATAATTCTTATTAATTCCAAAAATGACTTTCGTGGAGTTTTAGGACTTTTGGAGCTGCGCATAATAAGTTTCCAATATTTTCTCCTTTTCCAGCCCAGAATCCCAGCTGCCGGCATTCTCCCTCTTTATGTTAAACCTTGTGAATAAGAAAGCCATAAGTATTGTGACATAACGTGTAAACAGCCCATAATGCAATAAATATAGATATAAAGCATGATGCAAAATGGACGTATCACCCGGCAAGGCTCTTGCCGGGGCTGCGGAGGCCGCCCCGGCAAGGGTCTTGCCGGGGGGTCCACCTCGCCCTCTTGCTCTTTGTGTTTCTGGTCTTGGCGTTCCCTTGGTTGTCTTGTGCTTCGGCTTCCCTCCTCTGCCCTGCTAAGTGTGGTCGCGGTGCGCGGCTCTGACTGCCCGTGCACAAGGTAAAGGGGTTCAAAAGGAGAGCCTCTACTTTTGTACACCGACAGGAGCCCTCTGGTCTGGGCCACACATAAGCGCGACGCATTTTTGGGCCAGACCCAGAATGGTGCGCGGGCAGGTGGGGCGGATTTTTACCGTAGTAACTGTTCACCCGCTGTGCTTCCCCACGACCCGCGTTGAACACATTACGTGGAGGGTCGTGTGTGACGTGGGGGTCATGCGTGGGGTGGTTTGCGCACGCATGCGTCACATCGCGGTTAATGGTAAAGGAGGCGGCCCGCGCCTTCCCCGTAAAAAGGAATAACCGTGGGCACGCTACTCATTTACCCCGTGCGTCTTCTCCAATCTCGGAACCACCGTCCCCTTCTTCCTCCTTCTCAAGCCCTTCGCCTTTGCTCGCCGCTGCTGCGTCTTTGCTGTCCTCCGTCCCTCGCCTCTTGCAGCCGCCATGGCCCCCAAATCACCAAGGGCAAGGGAGTGGCCAAGGACACCGGGGTGACGGAGCCGCCGGAGAGCGAGTTAGTGGCACGGCGGACGCAACTCGCCTACTTCCCCACGATGGTCGACGTGGTCCATCTCCGGGATTACTTCAAGTACATGTGGGGGTGCAATATGGGGGGAGACGACGGGGCACCCTGCCACGCGTATCATCCCCGCCAATTGCGCCGAAGCCACCCTGAATCGGTATCTGTTCTTTGTCGACTACTTTTCTTGTGGCCTCTGCCCCCCTTTTCCGATTTCTTCAATGATATCATGCACACCTTCGGCTTCCACCTCTTGGATTTCACCCCAAATGTCGTGGCGTGCATGGCTCGTTTTGCCCATCTCTATGAGGGCTTCGTCGAGGTGCATCCCAACACGACGCTCTTCCGCCACTACTTCTTCCCTCGGATCCAAAAGGGAGGCGCCATCTCCGGTTGTGTCGCCTGGATCCCAAAGTCCAAGGGGACATACCCGGATGGCGCTCAGAAGGAGAGGTGGGAGGAGTGGCGGGGCCGGTGGTGCTGGATTGAGGAGGAGGACCCGCAGAAGTTCTGCCAGGTTCGCCAGGCGCCGTCGGTTCGTAGAAACGACTGGGGCAATGTCTATGCTGACGACACGAAGCTAACGGTCGCCCCCACCAGTATTCTTCACTTCACCAAGGCCGGGCTCACCCTTTAGATGATCGGGACGGATTTCATCCGCCGCCAAATCGCTCCGCTGCACAACAAGGGGAGGCCAGCCTGGCTCTTCACGAATGTGGCCGACATCATGAGGCTTCACCCCGGCCTCGACCACAACCTCACGGTGATGGGGCACGCCCACTTCTGCCAGTGGCTCTTCCAGCTCGATGTGGACCACGACAGCAAGGCCGAGCGGTCCGGCAAGGCCGCGAAGGCCGGCAAGGTTGCCAAGGGGGCCTTGTTTGGGTTGCCGGCGGGGGTGGTCCCGCTGAGCAACAACTCGCGCCGACACGACATCATCGCCATGATGCCGGAGTTCAACGCGCACAGCCTCGTCCCAAATTGGGTCGAGCCGCCGGAGGATCAAGTGGAGGAGTTCTTTGACACCCTGGAGGAGAAGTATGTTCGTGCAGAGCCGCGGCTCATCCAAGACATCACCCAGGCGGAGCTGGACTACATTGCCGCTAGGGAGGCAGAGGCGGAGCTCACCAAGGAGGAAGGCAGCGCCGGTGGCGTGGAGGATAACGCCATGGCGGCCGAAGAGGAGAGGGAGCTTGCCTAGTGGGTGCAGTCCACTGGGGATGCCAGCAGCACTGGCACCGGGGCCCCTCTCATTGAATACGTGGTCGACGAGTCGTCGAAGGAGGAGGTCGAGGCTGTCGACCCTCCGGCCGCGGGGAGCGGGTGAGTCATGCGGCGGGCCATCTCCGGCGAGCCGGTCTGGCACGGCAGGGTGCGCAGCCACAATGGACCGTGGAGAGGTCTGTGCGCCAGACAAGGGCTGCGGCGGCAAAGAAGTGGGTGAAGGCCACGGTGGCGAAGAAGAAAGCAACTGCCTCTTCTTCGTCCGTGTTCAGACCCCACCCTCTTCCCCTCCTCCAGTAGATGTCGACGCGGAGGTTGTCTTCGACTTCGGGTCCCTCAGCCCAAGGAGGAAGAGGAAGGCAACAAAGGAGGAGGTGGAGGACGAGTAAGCATCTTGCTCTCTCTTTTCTTTTGTCGCCTTCGTCTCCTCAGACCGCACCACTTATCTTGATTTGTTTTCGTCTTTGCAGGGATGTGGAGACGCTGGCCCAGAGGGTGAAGAGGGCCAGGTCCTCGGCGGGCGGCCAGCCCCCAGCGGGCACTTCGAGGGCGCCACTCGTGGTGGTGAGCAGCCCGGACAACAGCCCCCGAAGCAGCCCCCAGCGTAAGTTTGCCGCTCGCCCCTCGTCGACATGTGTTGGTGGGCATGATCCATTGGCGCTGACCTTGCCGAGATCACAGGAGGAGGATAGCAGCATGAGGAGCCACTGAGGTCCACCCCCAATGCGCCGCCCCCATCGACCATGCCGCCCCGAGGGGCGTCCTCGGCAAGGGCGCCAACCACAGAGCCCATGCACACGGAGGAGGAGGAGGTGAACTCGGGCACCGGCGGCTCCACCTCGGCGCCAAATGTTGGCGAGAAAGGGGCCACTTCTTCCCAGCCCGGCACGGGTTCGTCATTCGCCTTCCGTCCCTGTCTTTCTTTTTCTTGAATCTGTGTCTTGACTTCGCCTCATCCTCTTCCCGATGTCTAGATCCTCCCTTGGTGGACCAAGAGGACATAGACACCGTCATCGAGGATGTCGCCAAGGATGCCGCAGCGGAGGCCGAGAAGATCACCGTCGAGGAGGCTGCCAAGGGTGACGCTGAAGACGCTGCCAAGGGGCCCGCTGGGGAGCCCGGCAAGGCTGCTGCCGAGGAGGTCGGCAAGGGGCCTGCCGGGGAGGCCGGCAAGGCCGCTGCCGAGGAGGAGGTGGTTGATGACCATCCTTCCTCCTCCACTGCCTCTGGCTCCGGCAGGTATCTGAAGGTGAGCGATGACCTGTTCGTCCACCTTCCAGGGACGTCGAGCTCCAGGGCGCCCATCGAGGGAGAGGTATTTGACGAATAGGTGCTTGCCGCTGTCGGGCTCGAGGTTGTTGACGAGCCGAGCGCCAGTGGTGATGGTTCCCAGGAGGAGCGGCTTCTCCAAGCCATGGGCGCCAGCTTTCGAAAGCTCCAGGCGCTCCACCGCGCCCGCCTGGACAAGGCGAAGTCCAAGATGGCAACGGTGGACAAGGCGGAGGTGGACCTCAAGGGACGCGTCACCGAGACACAAGCTTGGTTCCGCCAAGCTTGTGAGGAGCTCAAGGCCGCCCAGGAAGAGCAGGCCAAACGCGAGGTGGAGCTCACCATGAAGCGGGCCGACATCAATAAGGCCCAGGAGATGGCGAAGAACCAGGCTGCTGAGGCCGAGGCCGCTCGAACCCAGCACCAGGCCGCACTGAACTCCCAGGAGGAGGACCTTGCCGCTCGCGAGGAGAAGCTCGCTGCAACTCTCCGCGGCAAGGGCGAGGAGGTCGAGAAGCTTGTCCTGCAGCGGACCTAGGAGCTGGAGTAGAAGAACGAGGAGGCGCTCAGTGCCCAGGCTCAGGTCCACGCCGGCAAGGTGAAGGAGCTAGAGGTGGAGCAGGACGAGCTGAAGAAGTAGGCCCTGGATCTGACGGGGGAGAGGGACGCGGCCAAGGGCGCCTCGGCCGATGCGCAGGTCGTGATCGTCAGCAAGGCCGGGCTCCTATCCACGGCCAACGAGTCCATCAAGGATGTGAAGCTGAAGCTGGAGGGCCTTGAGGGGATGCTCTCAGAGGCCAAGGCTCGGGAGGAGACCCTGGCCAAGGATCTGGAGGCCAAGAAGCTGCAGTGCAAGAACGAAGCCACCAACCACAATGATTTTGTGGAGGGAGAGAATCGCTGGATCAGCCGCCTCGAAGACGTCGCCGTAAGGATCACCACACAACTGGCCACCATGGGTATGCCAAATGTGAGGTACGCCCCGGATCATAGCACGACTCCCAACGCCAGGTTGACCCTATTCTTCAAGGGTGTACTTGGAGCCCTGGAGCATCTTCGCACCACCAGGGCGGCCTCACTAGACGATGAGGCCCGGAAGCTCTGCCGGGGTTCCATGACCAAGGTCCTCACCAAGGTTGCATACTGGAACCCCACCCTTGACTTCGACGTCACGCTGGAGAGCTTGCTGGAGGATGTGGACCTCGCGCCGATCAAGGAGCGTATCAAGCCCATCATCAGCTGTGTCGACGGAATTCAGAGGGTGGAGGGCCAGCGCCGGGATTAGGCATCCCGTTTATTACCGTCGCTGCAGGTTCATGACCAAGACAATTTCTATCTTTAGTTAGAACCGTGGCAACAATCGATGTAATATAACTCTGCAGTACTTTTGAATCAGCGCATGTTATTTTCCTGTTTGATCTTACTTTTTATGCCCACCCTATGTTAACCGGGTAGACTTGCTGGCGCGGAAACCCAGGCCACAGTGCTTTGAGGACGGATCCCCATTGGCCTGTCGGGTATGCTTGCTATCGGGCGAACCACCTTACCGCTCTTGACGCGGCCGCTCGAACTGTCGAGCTTGACTCGAGTCAGAATTGAGAGCGTTGCCAATTGCAGAAGGCTACCCTGCCGCTCTCAACGCGGCCGCTTGAGCTGTTGAGCGGGCTCGAAACAGAGCAAGGGCGTTGCCAATAGCGGGAGGGCCCCTTTGCGTGTAGGCTTTCCATACATGGGACAGGACCTTCGAGGACAATAACCTTATATATAAAAAGGAAATTTCTTAAAGTTTCGCACGACTTAGCTTCTCTGCCATTGCGCGGGCGTCCACCGCATGTGCAGATGGTGCCACCAAGCTTGGTCATCTTCTTCATTGGAACGACGGCCACCATGAAGCCGCTGCTCCAATCAGACCAGATTTCCACAACTGCGCCCCCTACCTGGCGTGCCAAAGATGTCGGGGGAAATCGACACCTATGGAATCACTGGGATCCCTTCTACGGTTGTCGGGCACGGGGTTGTGCAAAGAGCGGGTCTGGCAGGAAGCACACGGATCGTTTACCCAGGTTCGTGCCGCGAGGATGCGTAATACCCTAGTCTTGCTTTCATGGATGTATTCGAGTGTTCTTGTGCTTTTGAGATAGCTACTGGGTGCAACTTGCCCAAAAGATCCGAATCCTTCTCCTGGACGCCTTGCGCCTCCTTTTATAGGCAAAAGGGGTCACCACAGTGGCAAACAGGAGGTGGAAAGGTGTATAGTGGATGAGTCTATTCTCTGGCACCGTCGGACAAACGCATTTAATGTGCTGCCAACGTGTCCTTCTTGCTTTATCGGGGACAGCAAGGAAGCACGTCCCAGCCGTCACCGCCTCGCCTGGCTTCGACACACGCCCGAGCTGATGAGGCCTTGCAGCGCCACGTTGGCTGACTGCTGGGCTGGTGTGGTGGTGGAGCCTTCACGAAGGGTCGCATGCCACCATGTAGGTGCTTGCTGAGTCGGTATAGAGGACGCTCATCGCCATGCAGGTGCCTGCCCAGCTGGTTGATCTAGCGGCTGCTTCGGGACGGCGGTGGAGTCTTTGGCAGGCGCGGGCTTGGCTGTGGCCCCGCTGATGCCCTCGGCAAGGGTCTTGCCGGGTGCATGGCAAGGGTCTTTCTGTGGCGTTGCAGTCATCCCCGGCAAGGCGCTTGCCGGGGGTCTTGTGGATTTCCTCGGCTAGGATCCCGCAGAGGGTCGTTGTCTTCTGGTCCTCATCTGATCCTGTGTATTTATGATCTTCATGAAGATCTGCATGCCACCACGGAGGGGCCTCCCGAGCCTTGGTCCCAATGTGGTTGAGGGCGTTGGAACCCTTGGGCTCAAGGAAGGTGCACTCAGTTGGCGTCAAGCAAGTTGCCTCGGCAAGACTCTTGCCAGGGCCGCGGAGGCCGCCCAGGCAAGGGTCTTGCCGGGGGGTCCACCTCGCCCTCTTGCTCTTTGTGTTTCTGGTCTTGGCGTTGCCTTGGTTGTCTTGTGCTTCGGCTTCTCTCCGGCTTCCCTCCTCTGCCCTGCTAAGTGTGGCCGCGGCGCGCGGCTCTGACTGCCCATGCACAAGTAAAGGGGCCAAAAGGAGAGCCCCTACTTTTGTACACCGACATCTTTCTTGCAATGGGAGAAGTGCTTAGCTTTGTGTTCAATCTTGCGGTGCTCGATCCCAGTGACAGAAAGGGAACCAACACCTATTGTATTGTTGCCATCGAGGATAAAAATATGGGGTTTATATCATATTGCTTGAGTTTATCCCTCTACATCATGTCATCTTGCCTAATGTGTTACTCCATTCTTATGAACTTAATACTATAGATGCATGCTGGATAGCGGTCGATGTGTGGAGTAATAGTAGTAGATGCAGAATCGTTTCGGTCTACTTGACACGGACATGATGCCTATATTCATGATCATTGCCTTAGATATCATCATAACTATGCACTTTTCTATCAATTGCTCGGCATTAATTTGTTCACCCACCGTAATACATGCTATCATGAGAGAAGCCACTAGTGAAACCTATGGCCCCCGGGTCTACTTTACATCATATAAGTTTCTGATCTACAATTATAGTTTACTATTTACTTTGCATCTTTATTTTCCAATCTATACAACAAAATACCAAAAATATTTATCTTATTATCTTTATCAGATCTCACTTTTGCAAGTGGCTGTGAAGGGATTGACAACCCTTTTATCGTGTTGGTTGCAAGGTTCTTCATTGTTTGTGCAGGTACTAGGTGACTTGCGTGCAGTATCCTATTGGATTGTTACCTTGGTTCTCAAAAACTGAGGGAAATACTTATGCTACTTTGCTGCATCACCCTTTCCTCTTCAAGGGAAAGCCATCGCATGCTCAAGAGGTAGCAATGGATATTCTGGTTTTTCACAAATACTTGTTTCTCAACCTGATCAAGAAAAGACCACTTTTACTTGTCCCTTTGGAACCTATGCTTATAGACGTATGCTTTTCGGTTTATGTAATGCACCTCCTACCTTTCAAAGATGTATGACTAGAAAAGATTGCTGAGGTTTTCATGGATGACTTCTCTGTTTATGGGAAGTCTTTTGATGATTGTTTAAGCAATCTTGATCGAGTTTTGTAGAGATGTGAACAAACAAATCTTGTCTTGAATTGGGAGAAGTGTTACTTTATGGTTAATGAAGGCATTGTCTTGGGTCATAAAATTTCTGAAAGAGGTATTGAAGTGGACCAAGCTAAGGTTGATGCAATTGACAAAATTCCATATCCTAAATATGTAAAAGGTATTGTAGTTTCTTAGGTCATGCTGGTTTCTATAGGAGATTTATCGAACACTTTTCTAAAATTATAGGCCTCTTACGAATCTTTTGCAAAAGGATGTCCCTTTTGTTTTTTATGATAATTGTTCAGAAGCCTTTGAAACACTCAAGAAAGCCTTAATTTCCGCACCTATTGTGCAACCACCTGATTGGAACTTGCCTTTTGAAATTATGTGTGATGCTAGTGATTTTGTTGTTGGTGTTGTTCTAGGACAAAGAGTTGGTAAGAAATTGAATGTTATTCATTATGCTAGTAAAACTATAGACAATGCTCAAAGAAATTATGCTACTACTGAAAAAGAATTCTTAGCAATTGTGTTTGCTTGTGATAAATTTAGACCTTATATTGTTGATTCCAAAGTAGCTGTTCACACAGACCATGCTGCTATTAATCATCTTATGGAAAATAAAGATGCTAAACCTAGACTCATTCGATGGGTTCTCTTGTTACAAGAATTTGATTTACATATCATTGATAGAAAAGGAGCTGAGAACCCAGTAGCTGATAATTTGTCTAGGCTTGAAACTTTGCCTGATGACCCACTACCTATTGATGATAGTTTTCCTGATGAGCAATTAGCTGCAATAAATGTTGCTTACAGTACTCCTTGGTATGTTGATTTTGCTAATTACATTGTTGCTAAATATTTACCACCTAGCTTTACATACCAACAAAAGAAAAAAATCTTCTATGATTTAAGACATTACTTTTGGGATGACCCACCTCTTTATAAAGAAGGAGTAGATGGTATTATTAGACATTGTGTACCTGAGCATGAACATGGACAAATCCTACGGAAATGTCACTCCGAAGCTTATGGAGGACATCATGCTGGAGATAGAACTGCTCACAAGGTATTGCAATCTGGATTCTATTAGCCTATTCTCTTAAAGGATGCCCGTAAGTTCGTCTTATCTTCTAATGAATGCCAAATAATAGGTAATATCGGTAAGCATCAAGAAATGCCTATGAATTACTCACTTGCTGTTGAACCATTTTATGTTTGGGGATTATATTACATGGGACCTTTTCCTTCCTCTAATGGGTATACACATATTTTAGTTGCTGTTGATTATGTTACTAAATGGGTAGAAGCTAAATGGGTAACAGCGTATAAAAATGGTTTATGGAAAAGCTTGTCATTTGCCTCTTGAGTTAGAACATAGAGCATATTGGGCCGTCAAAGAGCTCAATTATGATTTCAAATTAGATGGTGAAAAGAGGTTATTTGATATCAGCTCTTTAGATGAATGGAGAACCCAAGCTTATGAAAATGCAAAATTATTCAAAGAAAAAGTAAAAAGATGGCATGAAGAAAGAATCCAAAAGCATGAGTTTAAAGTCGGAGAATATGTTCTTTTGTAGAACTCTCGTTTCAGATTCTTTGCAGGAAAACTCTTCTCAAAATGGGAAGGCCCCTATTTTATCGAGGAGGTTTACCGGTCTGGAGCCATCAAAATAAATAACTTCGAAGGTACTAACCCGAAGGTTGTCAATGGGCAACGAATAAAGCATTATATCTCAGGTACGCGCATTAATGTCGAAACTAATGTTATCCAAACTTTGACATCGGAATAACACATAAAAGAGTCCTTCTAGAACACTCCAGAATCATGAAAATAAAGAGGTACCCGATACGGTAAGTAAACGGACTCCGAAAAATCCGCAAAAATATTTTTTATCAGTTTTGGAATATTTAAAAATATTGGAAATAAAGAAACTTCCAGGAAGCGTCCCTTGGTGGGCACAAGACACCAGGGCGCACCAGGCAGCCTGGTGCGCCTAGGTGGGTTGTGCCCACCTGGGACACCTTCCGGACTCCATTTTTCTACTGTATGCTTGTCCCCCAAGATAAAAAAATCTATATATACTTCCCGAACCAGTTGATCACCGTATCACACAGAAATCCTCTGTTCTCTTTTCTTTCTGTTTCCGGTCAGATTTATCAGGCCAGGCATCATGTCTTCCTGCTCCTCCAACAACATGGAAGAAGATGCTTGGTTGATTGTCGGTGTACTAGAGTAGGGGTACCCTAGTATCCCGAACTTGTGCACGGGCAGTCGCAGCACCCCGCGGCAAGGCTTGCCGGGTGACCGCCAAGGTCCTCCGTGGTTCCTTTGGAGCCATTCAAGAACAAAGTATTCAAGCCAAGGAGACAAGGCCCCGGCAAGAGGAGCTTGCCGGGAAGGCCAACCAAGGCATCTCAAGGAACTTGCCGCGATGCGCCACGCGTCCCGGCGAGGCCCGGTGAGCGACAAGCTTCCGGACGCGACAAGACAACGACCGCGGCAAGGCGCTTGCCGCGGCAAGCTACCACTCCGTACCCGCGCTCCAGCACATCCACCAACGTGTCGCCCTGGGGCCTTTCCAGGCGCGCGTGGCAAGAGGCTGTGCAGCCAGCGGTGCGCGGTGGCAAGCGGCGCTGACAAGATTGCCATCGTGGCAAGCGGTGGCGTCCCTGGCGGTCCCTTTTTGCACTATTTGGGCGACGCAGACGGGCATTTAATGCCTTTGTCCCCTGCCGTCAGGGTTAGGTATGATACACTGTACAGGTAGTTGTACCTACCGCAATTCCTTTTCCATTTTTACCCTTGTCTACGTTGCCACCTGTCGGTGACCCCTTTAGCATATAAAAGGAGGCCCATGCGCAACGTAGAGGGGGGTTCGAAGGCAGAAAATCACTCACGCTCGGTCTCGTTAGCAGCTAGGGTGTACTGTAGCACTCAGCGCTCCCGAGCAAGAACTCAATACACTCAGACATGCAGCAGTAGGAGTATTATCTCTCCGGAGAGCTCCGAAGCTGGGTAAACTGCTCGTGTGCTTCGCCTCGATCCGCTCTTCGTGCGATCTCCGCCCCCCGCCGAACCGAAAGGGGCTCGGTCCGCCGGTCCCATAGGTGTTCGTGGATCAGTTTCCCCGACATCTTTGGCGCGCCAGGTAGGGGGCGTCGAGATTGTGTGAACCTGATCCGGCGTTCACACGAGCTAGATCTTCATCTTCTTCATCGACATGCCACTGAAGAAGAAGGCTTCGGAGGCAGCTGTTCCGTCCACGTCGATCCCACCACCACCGGAGCAAACGGGTGGTGGGGTAGACGCCGGTGGAAGAACGGGCGTCGACGAGGGAGCTCACGGTGCTGCCAGGTCCAAGGACAAGGTTGCGCAGACCTCGGCGTCCGTACATGCACCGCGCCCATCTCAGGAGGCACGGGACCGACAGCGTCATGGTATTCGCCGTACCATACGTTCGTTGGACCAAGATCGAGCCGGTGGATCTCGGGGTGCTCAAGACCAGCATGCACGCCAACATGCTGGCACGAGCGAGACACGGTCGCCTGGACGGGATACTGCTCCTTCTAACATAGTTAGAAGTCCGAGCATATCCCGCTCCTCTCACCGTTCGCCACTGCCGCCCACCACTCCAGCAGAAGCTTTGGCGCGAGCTCAACTTCTCCTGGATTACCCTCCAACGGCAGACAAGATCGACGAATGGAGGGCCACCATTCAGAGTCTCATCGGCTTCGCCAACGGCGACACTCCGCGGCAGCCGAGTACATCGCTGCCGCGGCAGGACTACCAGGCACGAGCCGATGGCGACCAAACCGGTGGGGGTGAAACCACCATGCACTCTCCACCCCGAAGGCCAAGATCGCGGACTCGCCGGATCCACCTCGACAGCGACTCCACCGCATCATCAGATCCAAGAGCTCGTCGCGATCAGTGCCAAGTTCTTCACGAACGACAGCAAGAAGACGCTCGTACTCGCATCGAGCGCCGAAAAGAAGCGCGGCGTCAATCGGACCAGCGCGCTGGGCCCTCTGTCGACATGCATGCTTCAGGGGAACTAGGCGACTTGCCGTACGCTGTAGGTTGCCCTGCGTTCACTCGTGAGCTGCAGCAAGTCCAGTGGCCCAGCACGAAAAATTTCAAGCCAGATGTGCCAGAGAAGTACGACGGCAAGTCGCATCCGTCGGAGTTCCTCAGCATCTACACCATCGCGGTGCAAGCTGCCGGGGGGCGGGACGACAAGATCCTTGCCAACTACTTCCTGCTGGTGCTCAAGCCCAATGTCAGATCCTGGCTCATGCACTTGCCGGACAACTCCA
This sequence comes from Triticum aestivum, assembly GCF_018294505.1. Lineage (NCBI taxonomy): Eukaryota > Viridiplantae > Streptophyta > Magnoliopsida > Poales > Poaceae > Triticum > Triticum aestivum. Next base: position 418,908,372 of record NC_057810.1, read on the forward strand.
TATCCTCCTGGGCAGACCTATGCCATCAGTTTGTCGGCGCCTTTACAGGCGGCCACAAGCCTCATGGCCAAGAGGGCGACCTTCATCTGCTCGCCCAGAAGGAAGGAGAGCCCCTGCGCAAGTACATTCAGAGATTCAGCCGCGTACAGCACAACATCCCAGATGTCCACCCTGCCGCGGTAATCAGCGCGTTCCATCAGAACGTGCGAAACCGCAGGATGCGGGAGGAGATGGCGATGTGCAAGATCAGAGACGTCAGTGAGCTATATGCCCTGGCCGACAAGTGTGCACGTGCTGAGGAAGGGAGGAAACTCCCCGGAGAGAATACAGAAGCAGGAGGATCTGATAGTGAGGATGCTGCCCCGGCAAAGAAAAACCGGCGGCGGAACAACATGAAGAAGAAAGGCAAAGATGTGCTAGTCGTTGAGCAGTCCGGCAACGGAAGTGGCACCAAGAAAGCCAAAGCTGGTAGCTCCGGCAAGGAGATTGCCGCAGGCACCAACTACCAGGCTGTGGCGGTCGCCGACAAGCAGGACGGCACCAACAAGCAGTACTGCAAGATCCACCGCACCAAGGGCCATGACCTCCAGAGCTGCAAGAAGGTCGAGCAGCTTGTCGAGCAGCAAAAGGCTGAATACGAGCGACGCGACAAGGAGAAGGCCCAGGAAGGTGCTGGAGGAGCCGGCAAGAAACGCCCCGGCCGAGGAGGACGCCGCGGCAAGGCCAAGCAGCGGCAAGGAGACAGACCTCCCCGCGGCCGCGACAAGGATGAAGATGACGACGACGATGAAGATATGGATGATGACGAGACCGATGAGCAGGAGTTCCAGAAAGCCACAGAGGTCCTGTGCGTTGACGGCGGTGCTTCTCTGCATACTTCACACCGCCAGCTCAAGCAGTGGGTGCGGGAAGTCAATGCGGCAGAACCACCCGTCGAGTCACGCAAGCCTCTGAAATGGTCCAGCACGCCTATCATCTTTGATATTGAGGACCACCCTGATCGCATAACTGCGGTCGGGTGCTTGCCGATGTTGGTTTCACCAACTATCCGCAACCTCAAGGTCACTAAGATGCTAGTTGACGGCGGGGCCGGCTTGAACCTGATCTCCTCCGCGGTACTCCAGAAACTCCAGATCCCTGATAGCGAGCTCGAAGAGACCGGCACATTCCAAGGAATCAATCCGGGAAGGAGCAAGCCGAAGGGAAAGATCACGTTGCCGGTGACATTTGGCAGCGAGTTGAACTTCAGGACTGAGAGGGTCACTTTTGACGTTGCTGACTTTCCATTGCCTTACAATGGGATACTCGGTCGTCCAGCACTCGCCAAATTCATGGCAGCCTCTCACTATGCATACAACATGCTGAAGATGCCAGGCCCGATAAGTGTCATCTCTGTCCCTGGCGACAAGAAGGATGCTCTTATCTGCGCCGACAAGATCTACCGGGAAGCAGCAGCCGCAACAGATCGCAAGTCACTTGCCGTTGAAGCTCCCGGGGGGAAGAAGAAGACCAAGTCCGGCAAGAGTTCTGATGCCCACTCCGGCAAGCGCACCTCTTCGGAGTGCTGCGCTACCGTCGAGGACGCACCATCGAGCTCCACCGGCAAGTGTAAGAAGACAATGGCAGCTCCACCAGAGACCAAGAAGGTGTCCGCCAAGGAGGACGGCACTGGTGGTACCTTCACCATCAGTGCCACTCTCGACCCTAAATAGGAAAGCGCGCTCGTTGCTTTCCTGCGGGCGAACGTCGACGTGTTTGCGTGGCAACCGTCTGACATCCCCGGTGTTCCCAGGAAAGTAATCGAGCACCATCTTGCCGTCTGTCCTCATGCGCGGCCCGTCAAGCAGAAAGTCAGGAAACAGGCAGTGGAGCGCCAAGAATTCATCGCAGAAGAAATCAAGAAATTGGAAGCAGCAGGCCTTGTCAGAGGAGTGCTCCATCCTACGTGGTTGGCCAATCCTGTAGTCGTGCGCAAGGCAAACGGGAAATGGAGGCTTTGTATCGACTTTACCGATGTCAATAAAGCTTGTCCCAAAGACCCATTTCCCTTGCCGCGCATCGACCAGATTGTTGACTCCACGGCCGGATGTGACTTGCTTTCATTTCTTGATGCATACTCAGGATACCATCAGATCTTCATGGCAGAAGAGGATGAGGAGAAGACCGCATTCATCACCCCATGTGGCACATACTGTTTCGTACGGATGCCTTTCGGTTTAAAGAATGCTGGTTCAACATTTGCAAGGGTAGTCCATGACGCTTTTGAGCCACAAATACACAGAAATGTGGAAGCCTACATGGATGACATAGTGGTCAAGAGCAAGGACAAGGCGACTCTGATTCAAGATTTAGACGAAACCTTTGCAAATCTGCGCAAGATCAACCTCAAGCTTAACCCCGAGAAGTGTGTGTTTGGAGTCCCCTCCGGCAAGCTTCTCGGGTTCTTCGTGTCTCAGCGGGGAATTGAAGCCAATCCCGACAAGATCAAGGCCATTGAGCAGATTGAAGCACCAAAGCGCGTCAAGGATGTACGAAGACTTGCCGGTTGCGTGGCTGCTCTCAGCAGGTTTATCTCTAGGTCTGCTGAGCGCGCCCTGCCATTTTTCAAAATATTGAAAAAGGCAGGTCCAATGAAATGGACTCCGGAAGCGGAGGCTGCGCTGCAGGACTTGAAGAGATACCTGTCCTCCACTCCAACACTTGTCGCACCTAAGCCACAAGAGAAGTTGCTGCTGTATATAGCGGCAACCAATCAAGTGGTTAGTGCTGCGTTAGTAGCGGAGAGGGAGGCGGATGATGAGCCAGCAACCACGGCAGATGCATCCAGCGACAAGCAGGGGACTTCACCGACAAGCTCTGGTCCCGACAAAGATGGATCTGCGCAGGCGCGTGAGGAGATGCAGAAGAGAATGGTGCAGCGCCCAGTTTACTTTGTCAGTTCCCTTCTGCAGGGGGCTAGGTCAAGGTACTCTGGTGTGCAGAAATTGCTTTTCGGCCTTCTCATGGCCTCGAGAAAGCTGCGCCATTACTTCCAAGCACATGAGATCACAGTCGTCACTCGTTTTCCGCTGAAGAGGATACTGCAAAATCCAGAAGCAACAGGCAGGATTGTCGAGTGGGCACTGGAACTGTCAAGCTTTGGCCTCAAGTTTGAGAGCACTTCAACTATCCAAAGCAGAGCATTGGCAGAGTTCATAGCAGAGTGGACGCCAACACAAGATGAAGAAATTCCAGAAACGAGCATCCCCGTCAAGGAAGCAAGCAAAGAGTGGCTGATGTACTTTGATGGTGCCTTCTCGCTGCAAGGCGCCGGTGCGGGCGTGCTACTTGTTGCACCCACCGGAGAGCACCTCAAGTACGTAGTCCAGATGCACTTTCCCAAGGAGCAAGCAACGAACAATACCGCAGAGTATGAAGGTTTGCTTGCCGGTCTCAGGATCGCAGCAGACCTTGGGATCAAGAAGCTCATTGTCAGGGGTGACTCACAGCTTGTCGTCCGCCAAGTGAACAAGAATTATCAGAGTCCGTTGATGGAAGCTTACGTTGATGAAGTGAGAAAGCTAGAAGAGCACTTTGACGGCCTACAGATGGAACATGTTCCAAGAGCTCAGAACGACATTGCCGATGGCCTGTCGAAGTGCGCCGCACTTAAGTTACCTGTGGAACCAGGGATCTTTGTGCTCAAACTGACTCAACCGTCTGTAACGCCATCAACTGGACAGAGCAAGAAGAGGAAGTTGATTTCTGGTGACTATTTCCCGGCAGAGCTCCCCGAAGCCGCCGCCAAGAAGGTCCCCAAGATCAACACCAAGGGTGCTGAGGAGCAGTCTGCTCCGGCAAGCCCTAGGGTTTGTTCCGTTGAAGCAGACGCTCCCGACAAGTTTTGCTCCGGCAAGCTTGCCGGGGAACATCAAGCTCCGGCTGAGCCGCAGGTTCTCGCCCTAGAAGCTGATGTTCCCATAGGAGCAGATGTGCCTTTAGTCCTTGTTGTCGAGCTGAAAGCTCCAGCATGGGCACAACAGATTGTCCGTTTCCTTCAGACAGGAGAACTTCCCGAAGAGCAAGAAGAAGCGGAAAGAGTAGCCCGGCAGTCAAGTATGTACCAGTTTGTCGACAACACACTGTACAGAAGAAGACTCAACGGTGTGAAATTGAAGTGTATTCACCGGGAAGACGGACAAAAGCTGTTGGCAGAGATACATGGAGGCATATGTGGTCACCACATTGGCACAAGAGCACTTGCCGGCAAAGCGTTCCGGCAAGGTTTCTTTTGGCCGACAGCCCTCCAGGATGCAACTGCACAAGTAACCAAGTGTGAAGCGTGCCAGTTCCATTCCAAGCAGATACACCAGCCAGCTCAAGCTCTCCAGACGATCCCTTTATCCTGGCCATTTTCGGTCTGGGGGCTCGACATCCTCGGCCCCTTTCCCCGAGCTGTCGGGGGCTTTGAGTACTTGTACGTTGCAATCGACAAGTTCACAAAGTGGCCGGAAGTGGAAGCAGTGAGGAAGGTGACAGCACAGTCAGCAGTCAAGTTCTTCAGGTCGATTGTTTGCCGCTTTCGGGATCCCTAACAGGATCATCACCGACAACGGCACGCAATTCACGAGCCGCACCTTCATGCAGTACGTCCAAGATCTTGGCGCCAAGGTCTGCTTCGCTTCTGTTGCTCATCCGAGAAGCAACGGTCAAGCGGCAAGGGCGAATGCTGAAGTGCTGCGCGGGCTCAAGACCAGAACTTTTGACAAGCTGCGCAAGTGCAGGAAGAACTGGATTGAGGAGCTGTCGGTTGTTCTTTGGTCGATCAGGACGACGCCAAATCGAGCCACTGGCCAGACACCTTTCGCTCTAGTCTATGGAGCAGAGGCAGTTCTCCCCATGGAACTCGTATACGGGTCACCTCGAGTGCTCGCTTATGATGAGCTTGAGCAAGAGCAGCTGCGACAAGATGACGCGCTGCTCCTTGAGAGGGACCGTCTTCAGGCCGCTGTATGAGCTGCTCGATACCAGCAAGCTTTGCGCCGCTACCATAGCCGCAAAGTTAATGCCAGAAGTCTCAAGGAAGGCGACCTTGTTCTTCGGCGCGTTCAGTCCGCCAAGAATTCCAACAAGTTGACGCCGAAGTGGGAAGGCCCTTACCGGGTGAAACGAGTCACTAGGCCTGGCGCTGTCCGCCTTGAGACCGAAGATGGCATTCCGGTGAGCAACTCCTGGAACATTGAGCATCTTCGTAAGTTTTACCCGTAGGGCGCGGTTGCCGGAACCTTTTTCGGCAACCACCTTTTGTACAAGTCTTGCCGATGTTGCATGTAATCCTTCGTACAAAGCCGGGCGCAGACCCCGTGCATAAGTAAAACTCATGTGCTCCGCACATCTTGTCAATTTCATGCTTTCTACTTTTTTGCATGTGTTATCTGACATTTTGTGCAGTGCCTACCCCCGGTAAGCAATAACGAGCCGTAAGGCTCCATATCTTTATTTTCTCTTCTTTCTTTTTCTCAAAGAAAGGAAGGTTCCCTCGCCCACAAGTTTGCCAGGGGGAAAGGAGAAGATAATGGTGTGGACCAGGCGTCGTTCAAGAAAGTTTCGCCTTACCGGGAAGCAAACGACAGAAAAGCTAAGTTGCTAAAGTTTGAGCAATCAGTTTTAAAATTTTTAAGTTATCTTCCTCGAACGACCGTACTTTGTATGGAAAACCTATGCACGGAGGAACCAACTCGTACCTAGTTGCGCCCTTACTTTGTTTCGAGTCCGCTCAACAACTTAAGTGAGCTGCGACTAGTTGTGACAAGGTTTCTTGTCGGTAGCGGCACCGCCAGCAGGCTGCTGACGTCCCGCACTCAGCGCTCGCGGCTCAGGTGCCTGCGCTGACAGGTTCCCTAAAAGCGTAGGGCAAAAACATACAAAGGAAGGAATCAAGTAAAGGAAATAACATAGCAATCGCTACCCAAAATAGAGTCATATTACAAGATAGCTTGTCGCAGCTCTAACAGATTGTTCTCATAACATGACCAGCAGCGACAAGAAAAAGAGAAAATGGGCGGCCTAATCTACGCGACCGCCCTCAACCCTCTTGATCCCGCTCACCTTGTCCACAATGGGTGCGACAAGGGTCCTCGCGGCGAGCTTGGGGGGGAAGGTTGCCCGCTCTTTTCGCAGCGCCGCGAGCCGCTGCGCCTCGGTCGACTTCACGCCCTTCCCCTTGTCGGCTTTCGGAGCCATGGCGGAGGTGGTGGGGGAGATCGACGGCGTTGGTGGTGCTGGTGGCGATGGGGGGCGGAGCGCTGCTCTCTTTCAGCTTTGGGAAGAAGGGGGGAGCGGCGGAGGTTTCTGAGATTGGAGTAGCAACCGGCGAGATGGGCAAACTGCCCCTGTTTCCCCTGCTTATAAAGAGGGAGGGGGGCGGACGTTCCGTCTTTCCGAATAAAGAAACCACCCACGATCTCTCCCACGACGCCGCATTCGACGCGTGCCGTTCGGGGAGGGCGCGGTGGATACGGAGTAAGATAAGGCGTACCCCAGGCCGCGCGTGCCCGTGCCCTGTTTTGGGCCTGGCCCGACAGCGCTCGGCATCGTGTGTGGCCCAGGCCCGGGGGCTCCTGTCGGTGTACTAGAGTAGGGGTACCCTAGTATCCCGAACTTGTGCACGGGCAGTCGCAGCACCCCGCGGCAAGGCTTGCCGGGTGACCGCCAAGGTCCTCCGTGGTTCCTTTGGAGCCATTCAAGAACAAAGTATTCAAGCCAAGAAGACAAGGCCCCGGCAAGAGGAGCTTGCCGGGAAGGCCAACCAAGGCATCTCAAGGAACTTGCCGCGACGCGCCACGCGTCCCGGCGAGGCCCGGTGAGCGACAAGCTTCCGGACGCGACAAGACAACGACCGCGGCAGGGCGCTTGCCGCGGCAAGCTACCACTCCGTACCCGCGCTCCAGCACATCCACCAACATGTCGCCCTGGGGGCTTTCCAGGCGCGCATGGCAAGAGGTTGTGCAGCCAGTGGTGCGCGGTGGCAAGCGGCGCTGACAAGATTGCCATCGTGGCAAGCGGTGGCGCCCCTGGCGGTCCCTTTTTGCACTATTTGGGCGACGCAGACGGGCATTTAATGCCTTTGTCCCCTGCCGTCAGGGTTAGGTATGATACACTGTACAGGTAGTTGTACCTACCGCAATTCCTTTTCCATTTTTACCCTTGTCTACGTTGCCACCTGTCGGTGACCCCTTTAGCATATAAAAGGAGGCCCATGCGCAACGTAGAGGGGGGTTCGAAGGCAGAAAAACACTCATGCTCGGTCTCGTTAGCAGCTAGGGTGTACTGTAGCACTCAGCGCTCCCGAGCAAGAACTCAATACACTCAGACATGTAGCAGTAGGAGTATTATCTCTTCGGAGAGCTCCGAAGCTGGGTAAACTGCTCGTGTGCTTCGCCTCGATCCGCTCTTCGTGCGATCTCCGCCCCCCGCCGAACCGAAAGGGGCTCGGTCTGCCGGTCCCATAGGTGTTCGTGGATCAGTTTCCCCGACATTGATGAAGATCGAGATGAAGCGGGAGGAGCCTACGGACGCCGTCAAAGGAGACAAGGGCAAGAAAGCTACCTTAGATCCATCCCCGGTGGCAGCACAAGCACTGCTAGCCGGGGAGGAGGAAGAGGATATCCATAAGCCCTACCTTACTCATGTTACTCCTGCAGAGATTGAAGCTTTTCACGTCATTGAAATAGTTCGCATACAGAATAAATATCTTACTTGCGAAAATATTCTGCATCAAGAGCATATCATCGATCTCCGAAGCATCATCCGTCGATTGGAGAATTCTTGATCCTTAAGGATATAATCACTTCATCACCACCATCATCTTCTTCACCACCAAAGGAGAACTGAGCATCGGGTATGGGCACTCCCCTTGGCTTCCTCCAAGCTTGGGGGAGGTGTCCCGGTATCGTATCACCCCACTATCCTCCAAGCTTAGTTCCATCTTTTTGCTTTAGATGAATAAAAGTTAGTTTGATCCTATCTTCCTTGAGAGTTTGCTTAGTGATCTATCCTTGTAATCGTGTGCAAGTTATATAAAAGTTTAGTTTGAGTTTTTGCTTTCTTTACTTTCATGTTGCAATTAAAGAAAATAAATAAGAAAGAAAAGGAGAAAGGAAATAAATAAAAGAAAGGATAAAAAATAAAAGAAAAGATCATATACTAATCCTATGGTAGCTGATGACACCACATAAGGAAAAGTATAAGTAGAAAATTTTATTAGAGATTGACAAACATAACATTAGTCAATTATATGCAACTCATGAAAGAATTAATAAGGCAAGAGAAGATTCATATATAAATAAACTATCCTAGAAATCTTTTGTGATTGTGAGCCCTCATCAAAATATTATATGCCAAAATTGTTGATGTTGGACAAGGAAGACAACTTAATGGTTTATGTTTGTTGATATTCACATAGAACTCATATTGTCATAGATCCTTCAACATGTGGTGCTTGCCCCTTATATTTGCTATCCAAAAATTCCGCACTAAGTAGAGATACTACTTGTGCATCCAAAAACCCTTAAACCCAAATCTTATCTTCAAGTGTCCACCATACCTACCTAGGGATTGAGCAAGATCCCTCAAGTAAGTTGTCATCGATGCAAAAAGGCAATAAAAATTGCTTCTAAAAGTGTGAGATAATTTAGTGTAAGAGAAAATTGAGCGTTGTACAAACTTGTGATGGTGCAGAATAAAAGCGGCAGACTGCACAATAAAGGTCGCTATCACAAGGGGCAATGCAACATGACGTTCTTTTGCATTAAGGGGTTGAGCATACAAACATATAAGCGCATGGCAACCTCTGCTTCCCTCTGCGATGGGCCTATCTTTTACTTTTATATATTTACTTTTATGCAAAGAGTCAAAGTTTTCCTTCTATCACTTTTTATTTTTATCCTTGGGCAAGCATCATGTGGTGAGGAAAGATCTAGGCACATATGTCCAGTTGAATATAGGTAGCATGAGTTACTATTGTTGACATCACCCTTGAGGTGAATACATTGGGAGGCGAAACTATAAGCCCCTATCTTTCTATGTGTCCGGTTGAAACATTTTGCTCATGTGTATGCGGTTTGTGTTAGCAATCATAGAAGACTATATGATGGTTAAGTATGTGGACTTGCCTAAAGGCTTCGATACGTTACCCTTCCTGAAAAGATGATGAATTGTAGTTGCAAAGTTTATTGAGAACATAGTTTGTTGGTTTTCAATAGAGTTTTTGCTTCACACTTCGATTGTGTGATGAATTGTTACTTATTCATGAGAAGTATATGATAAAAGTTCTATGATAAAAGTCTTATGTTTAATTTTATTACTGTTATAATAATCAACATGATGCATCTATGTCCATATTTTGTTTTTATCGACACCTCTCTCTCAAAGCATGTGGACATGTTTTTCAATTTTGGTTTCGCTTGAGGACAAGCGAGGTCTAAGCTTGGGGGAGTTGATACGTCCATTTTGCATCATGTTTTCTTAATGTTATTTATAACTTTTTTATCCATAATAATGCTTTTTGGAGTAATTCTAATGCCTTTTCTCTCATAATATGCAGGGTTTACACAAAGAGGGAGAATTCCGGCAGCTGGAAATCTGGACCTGGAAAAGCTACGTCAGGCCACCTATTCTACACAACTCCAAATGAGTTGAAACTTCACGGAGAATTTTTATGGAATATATGAGGAATATTGGAGCCAATAAGTACCAAAGGGGGCCCACCAGGTGGGCACAACCCACCTGGACGTGCCAGGGAGCCCAAGCGCACCCTGGTGGGTTGTGGTTCACCCAGGCCCACCTACGGTGCCCATCTTCTGGTATATAGGTCATTTTGACCTAGAACAAATAAGGAGATGACTTTCGGGATGGAGCGTCGCCACCTCGAGGTGGAATTTGGGCAGGAGAACTTTTGCCCTCCGGTGGAGCGATTTTGCTGGGGGAACTTCCCTCCCGAAGGGGGAAATCATCGTCATCATCATCACCAACAACTCTCCCATCTTGGGGGGGGGATTATCTATCCACATGTTCAACAGCATCATCTCATCTCAAACCCTAGTTCATCTCTTGTGTTCAATCTTGTTACCGGAACTATAGGTTGGTGCTTGTGGGTGACTAGTAGTGGTGATTACATCTTGTAGTTGATTACTATATAGTTTATTTGGTGGAAGATTATATGTTTAGATCCAATATGCTATTTAATACTCCTCTGATCATGAGCATGTTTATCATTTGTGAGTAGCTACTTTTGTTCTTGAGGTCACGGGCGAAATCATGTTGCAAGTAATCATGTGAACTTGATATGTGTTTGATATTTTGATAGTATGTATGTTGTGATTCCCTTAGTGGTGTCATGTGAACGTCGACTACATGACACTTCACCATATTTTGGCCTAAGGGAATGCATTGTGGAGTGGCAATTAGATGATGGGTTGTGAGAGTGACAGAAGCTTAAACCCCAGTTTATGCGCTATTCCGTAAGGGACTGATTGGATCCAAAAGTTTAGTGCTATGGTTAGAATTTATTCTTAATACTTTTCTCGTAGTTGTGGATGCCTGCGGGAGGGTTAATCAGAAGTAGGAGGTTTGTTCAAGTAAGAACAGCACCTAAGCACCGGTCCACCCACGTATTAAATTATCAAAGTAGCGAACACAAATCGAACCAACATAATGAAAGTGACTAGATGAAATTCCCGTGTACCCTCAAAAACACTTTGCTTATCATAAGAGACCGTTTTGGCCTATCATTTGCCTCAAAAGGATTGGGCTACCTTGCTGCACTTTTGGTACTACTATCGTTACTTGCTCGTTACAAATTATCTTGCTATCAAACTACTCCGCTACTTACAATTTCAGCACTTGCAGACATTACCTTGCTGAAAATCAGTTGTCATTTCCTTCTGCTCCTCGTTGGGTTCGACACTCTTACTTATCGAAAAGAGCTCCAACTGATCCCCTATACTTGTGGGTCATCAGCGTCATCCCTAAGGCACTGCTCTGCTCATGCAGCATCTTCTAGCTAGCGGCCTCCTCCACCTCCTTCTCGGCGAGCGCCTTGAGGAGCTTCGCATTGTCACCCATGAGTTGCTCGACGAGGTCGGTCACCTTGTCAACCGAGGCATCACTGATCTCGAGCAGCTTCATCAAGCCATTGACCAGCTCCCGCTGCTTAATGAGGCCAGCAAGAATGTCGTCGTGCCGGCCAAGGACTTCAGCAACGCCAGCTCGTCACGATCATCGATGCGGCGAGTGTGCTTGTGAGAGCCCTCACGTGCCCGTGAGAGCTTGTTCGAGGGCTCCGCAGCGCGCCGGGACATCTCTGCTGCGGCCTTGGTCTTTGCTGCCTGGTTATATGTCCACCTGAAACTCCTCCTACCAGTCATGGCGAAATGACTTGACAGGAAAGACCAATTTAGTGGGTGATGAGGAGAGGAACTGTGAAGTAATTTCGAGTTGGTAGTTTTTATAGCCCAATGCTAAGTGTGAACACATATTAGTTTGATCAGTGTGAACACATATTAGTTTGATCTGTGTCAATAGATTTGCAATTACTTATTGCGTTGTAATCTACAATGTGACGAGAAACAAAGTTAAAATTTATTGATGGTTCTTGGCCTACAAAGCCCTGTTTCTGTTGTTCTGCCTCATCGCAAACAGTTCTTTCGGATCAACCGTATGCCACGCATTAGAAGCCCGAAACGTGGACCCTTGTTCTCGCATGTAGGTGTACGTGTCTGCCACTATTACACACGGTCATGATATCACCATCGTGTCCTATGGATGCGTCGTCGCGTCTCCCACGGGGTGCCAGAAGGTTGACCACGTGGTTGCTTGCCGTGGCATCCCTGCGCGCGCTTTGCTCGCCGTTGAGGCAACTTTACAATGGCAATGGTTAATAATTGTCTTACATATTTAGGATAATTTAAAATGGCACATGCGGCAAGGCACAAAACACTCACGACCTACTTATGCGTACAATTATAATAAAATATAGGCTAAAAGGAAAAGCCAGTAACCTTCCGACGACAGTCTTCTCAGACTCCATGATCAGCATATCACCCTTGCGGCTGTTCATTATGTGTAACTTACTAATCATCGCACACGAGTACTCACAGACGTATCATATGCAATACTCCTAGCCACCGCAAGCAACAAGTTTGCATTTTTCAAAGTTTTTTGTACAAACAAAATCACACACGAACTTACTATAGTAACCGTCTGTGTTATAATTTCTCACCGCAAACAGTTTGTCTGAGTGGGCTGTTTGCTGCGTGATACGTCCATTTTGCATCATGCTTTTATATCGATATTTATTGCATTATGGGCTGTTATTTCACATTATGTCATAATACTTATGGCTATTCTCTCTTATTTTACAAGGTTTACATGAAGAGGGAGAATGCCGCAGCTAGAATTCGGGGCTGGAAAAGGAGCAAATATTGAAGGACTATTCTGCGCAACTCCAAAAGTCCTGAAACTCCACGGAATGTCTTAAAAAATAAAGAAAAAACGTCGCCAAATATGAAGGCCAGGGGGCCCACACCCTGCTCACGAGGGTGGGGGGCTCGCCCTCCCCCCCTGGGCGCGCCCCCCTACCTCGTGGGCCCCCTAGTGGCTCTCTGATGCCCATCTTCTCCTATATGAAGTCTTTCGATGAGAAAAAATAGAAGGCAACCTTTCGGGACGACACTCCGCCGCCACGAGGCGGAACATTGGCGGAACTAATCTAGGGCTCCGGTAGAGCTGTTCTGCCGGGGACACTTCCCTCCGGGAGGGGGAAATCATCACCATCATCATCACCAACGCTCCTCTCATCGGGAGAGGGCAATCTCCATCAACATCTTCACCAGCACCATCTCATCTCCAAACCCTAGTTCATCTCTTGTATCCAATTTTTGTCTCCAAGTCCGGGATTGGTGCTAGTAGGTTGCTAGTAGTGTTGATTACTCCTTGTAGTTGATGCTAGTTGGTTTATTTGGTGGAAAATCATATGTTTAGATCCTTTATGCACATTATTACCCTCTGATTATGAACATGAATATGCTTTGTGAGTATTTACGTTTGTTCCTGAGGACAGGGGAGAAGTCTTCCTATTAGTAGTCATGTGAATTTGGTATTCGTTCGATATTTTGATAAGATGTATGTTGTCTAACCTCTAGTGGTGTTATGTGAACGTCGACTACATAACACTTCACCATTATTTGGGCCTAGAGGAAGGCATTGGGAAGTAATAAGTAGATGATGGGTTGCTAGAGTGACAGAAGCTTAAACCCTAGTTTATGCGTTGCTTTGTAAGGGGCTGATTTGGATCCATATGTTTTCATGCTATGGTTAGGTTTACCTTAATACTTTTGTTGTAGTTGCGGATGCTTGCAATAGAGGTTAATCATAAGTGGGATGCTTGTTCAAGTAAGAACAGCACCCAAGAACCGGTCCACCCACATATCAAATTATCAAAGTACCGAACGCGAATCATATGAGCGTGATGAAAACTAGCTTGACGATATTCCCATGTGTCCTCGGGAGCGCTTTTTCTATTATAAGAGTTCGTCCAGGCTTGTCCTTTGCTACAAAAAGGATTGGGCCACCTTGCTGCACTTTATTTACTTTTCTTACTTGTTGCTCGTTACAATTTATCTTATCACAAAACTATCTGTTACCACTTATTTCAGTACTTGCAGAGAATACCTTGCTGAAAACCGCTTATCATTTCCTTCTGCTCCTCATTGGGTTCAACACTCTTACTTATCTAAAGGACTACAATAGATCCCCTATACTTGTGGGTCATCAAGACTCTTTTCTGGCGCCGTTGCCGGGGAGTGAAGCGCCTTTGGTAGGTGGAATTTGGTAAGGAAAAATTTATTTAGTGTGCTGAAATTTTCTGTCACTTGTTACTATGGAAAGTAATTGTCTGAGGGGCTTGTTCAGGGTATGTTCACCTTGTCCAGTTGAGCAAAGAGTTGCTCCTCAACCTACTAAACCTACTGAACCTATTGAAAATGAAACTCCTTTTCAGATTCCTTTGGGTTTGATGAAAAAACTGCTAGCTAACACTTTTACAGGAGATGGAACAACGCATCCTGATGAACATCTACGCTATGTGGATGATGTTTGTGGACTATTTAAGCTTGCAGGTATACCCGATGATGTTGTTAAGAAGAATGCCTTCCCTCTATCTTTGAAGGGAGACGCATTAACATGGTATAGGCTATGTGATGATATGAGATCATGGAACTATAAAAGATTGAAGTTGGAATTTCATCAAAAGTATTACCCTATGCATCTTGTTCATCGTGATCGCAATTATATATATAATTTTTGGCCTCGCGAAGGAGAAAGCATCGCTCAAGCTTGGGGGAGGCTTAAATCAATGTTATATTCATGCCCCAATCATGAGATCCCAAGAGAAATAATTATGCAAAGTTTTTATGCTCGGCTTTCTGATAAGAATCGCACCATGCTCGATACTTCTTGTGCTGGCTCTTTTATGATGAAGCCTATTGAATTTAGATGGAATTTATTGGATAGAATTAAATGCAACTCTGAAGATTGGGACCTCGACGAAGGTAAGGAGTCAGGTATGACACCAAGTTTGATTGTGTTAAATCTTTTATGGATACCGATATTTTTCTGAAGTTTAGCACTAAATATGGACTTGACTCCGAGATAGTAGCTTCTTTCTGTGAATCTTTTGCTAATTATGTTGATCTCCCCAAGGAGAAGTGGTTTAAATATCATCCTCCCATAGAAGTAAAAGTAGCTGCACCTATTAAAGTTGAAGAAAAGACTGTCACTTACAATGATCCTATTGTTCCCACTTCTTATGTTGAGAAACCACCTTTCCGTGTTAGAATGAAGGATCATGCTAAAGCTTCAACTGTTGTCCGTAAAAGCAATATTAGGACTTATACACCACCTGAGCAAGTCAAAGTAGAACCTAATATTGCTATTGTTAAAGATCTCTTGTCTGATAATATTGATGGGCATGCTATTCAATTCTCTGGTGAAACTGCTAGAATTGCTAAACCCTGTGATAGAGATAAACATAGACCTGTGGTAGGCGTGCCTGTTATTTCTGTTAAATTAGGAGATCATTGTTATCATGGCTTATGTGATATGGGTGCTAGTGCTAGTGTTATACCCATTGACTTATACAAAGAAATTATGCATGAGATTGCACCTGCTGAGTTAGAGGAAATTGATGTTACAATTAAACTTGCCAATAGAGATACTATATCTCCAATAGGAATTGTTAGAGATGTTGAAGTCTTGTGTGGGAAAACCAAATATTCCGCTGATTTTCTTGTTCTTGGTTCTCCACAAGATAGCTTTTGTCCCATTATATTTGGTAGACCCTTCTTGAATATTGTTAATGCTAAGATAGACTGCGAAAAGAATGTTGTTACTATTGGCTTGGATGATATGGTTCATGAGTTTAATTTCTCTAAATTTAGTAAACAACATCGGGAAGAAGAACTGCCTAGTAAGGATGAAATTATTGGTCTTGCTTCTATTGCCATACCTCCTAGTGATCCTTTAGAACACTATTTGCTAGACCATGAAAATGATATGTTCATGAATGAAAGAAGGGAAATAGATGAAGTATTCTTTAATCAGGAACCTATTCTGCAACACAATTTGCCTGTAGAAATCCTAGGGGATCCCCCTCCACCCAAGGGTGATCTCGTGCTTGAGCTTAAATCGTTGCCTGATAATCTTAAATATGCTTATCTTGATGAAAAGAAAATATATCCTGTCATTATTAGCGTTAACCTTTCAGAGCATGAAGAAGAAAGATTATTGAAAAATCTGAAGAAGCACCGTGCTGCTATTGGATATACTCTGGATGATCTTAAGGGCATCAGTCCCACTCTATGTCAACATAAAATAAATTTGGAAGCGGATGCCAAACCGGTTCGTGATCCTCAACGACGTTTGAATCCTAAAATGAAAGAAGTGGTAAGAAAGGAAATACTCAAGCTTCTGGAGGCAGGTATAATTTATCGCGTTGTTGATAGTCAGTGGGTAAGTCCTGTCCATTGTGTCCCTAAGAAGGGAGGTATTACTGTTGTCCCTAATGATAAAGATGAATTGATTCCGCAAAGAATTATCACATGTTATAGGATGGTAATTGATTCCCACAAATTAAATAAGGCTACTAAGAAAGATCATTACCCCTTACCTTTTATTGATCAAATGCTAGAAAGATTATGCAAACATACACGTTATTGCTTTCTAGATGGTTATTCCGGTTTCTCTCAAATACCTGTGTCGGCTAAAGATCAATCAAAGACTACTTTTACATGCCCTTTTGGTACTTTTGCTTATAAACGTATGCCTTTCGGTTTATGTAATGCACCTGCTACCTTTCAAAGATGCATGATGGCTATATTCTCTGACTTTTGTGAGAAAATTTGTGAGGTTTTTATGGACGACTTTTCCGTCTATGGTTCCTCTTTCGATGATTGCTTGAGCAATCTTGCTCGAGTTTTGCAGAGATGTGAAGAAACTAATCTTGTCTTGAATTGGGAAAAGTGCCACTTTATGGTTAATGAAGGTATTGTCTTGGGGCACAAAGTTTCTGAAAGAGGTATTGAAGTTGATAAAGCCAAGGTTGATGCTATTGAAAAGATGCCATGTCCCAAGGACATCAAAGGTATAAGAAGTTTCCTTGGTCACGCCGGATTTTATAGGAGGTTCATTAAGGACTTCTCAAAAATCTCTCGGCCTCTGACTAATTTATTACAAAAATATGTACCATTTGTCTTTGATGATGATTGTGTAGAAGCATTTGAAATACTTAAGAAAGCTTTAGTCTCTGCACGTGTTATTCAGCCACCTGATTGGAATTTACCCTTTGAAATTATGTGTGATGCTAGTGATTATGTTGTAGGTGCTGTTCTAGGGCAAAGAGTTGATAAGAAATTAAATGTTATCCATTATGCTAGTAAGACTCTAGACAATGCTCAAACAAATTATGCTACTACTGAAAAGGAACTTTTAGCAGTTGTGTTTGCTTGTGATAAATTCAGACCCTATATTGTTGATTCTAAATTAACTATTCTCATAGATCATGCTGCTATTAAATATCTTATGGAAAAGAAAGATGCAAAACTTAGGCTTATTAGATGGGTTCTCTTGCTTCAAGAATTTTATTTGCATATTTCTGATAGAAAAGGAGCTGAGAACCCCGTTGCAGACAACTTATCTAGGTTAGAGAATGTTCTTAATGACCCACTACCTATTGATGATAGCTTTCCTGATGAACAACTAAATGTCATAAGTACTTCTGGTAGCACTCCATGGTATGCTGATTATGCTAATTATATTGTTGCTAAATTTATACCGCCTAGCTTCACATACCAACAAAAGAAAAAGTTTTTCTATGACTTGCGACATTACTTCTGGGATGACCCACATCTTTATAAAGAAGGAGTAGATGGTGTTATTAGACGTTGTGTACCTGAGCATGAACAGGAACAGATCCTATGCAAGTGTCACTCCGAAGCTTATGGAGGACACCACGCTGGAGATAGAACTGCACATAAGGTATTGCAATCCGGTTTTTATTGGCCTACTCTCTTCAAGGATGCCCGTAAGTTTGTTTTGTCTTGCGATGAATGTCAAAGAATTGGTAATATTAGTAGACGTCAAGAAATGCCTATGAATTATTCACTTGTTATTGAACCATTTGATATTTGGGGCTTTGATTATATGGGACGTTTTCCTGCCTCCAATAGTTATACACATATTTTAGTTGTTGTTGATTACGTTACTAAGTGGGTAGAAGCTATTCCAACTAGTAGTGCTGATCATAACACTTCTATTAAAATGCTTAAGGAAGTTATTTTTCTGAGGTTTGGAGTACCAAGATATTTAATGACGGATGGTGGTTCACACTTTATTCATGGTGCTTTCCGTAATATGCTTGCTAAATACGACGTTAATCATAGAATTGCATCACCATATCACCCTCAGTCTAGTGGTCAGGTAGAATTGAGCAATAGAGAGCTCAAATTAACTTTGCAAAAGACTGTCAATAGGTCTAGAAAGAATTGGTCCAAGAAACTGAATGACGCATTATGGGCCTATAGAACTGCATAGAAAAATCCTATGGGTATTGAGGGAGTCATGGATTAGGGGGTGTCCGAATAGCCGGATTACCCTCATCGGCCGAACTATCATCGGCCGGATTATCATCATCGACCGGACTCCAAGACTATGAAGATACAAGATTGAAGACTTCGTCCCGTGTCCGGATGGGACTTTCCTTGGCGTGGAAGGCAAGCTTGGCGATACGGATATGTAGATCTCCTACCATTGTAACCGACTCTATGTAACCCTAGCCCTCTCCGGTGTCTATATAAACCGGATGGCTCTAGTCCGTAGGCCAACCAACATCAACCCTTACAATCATACCATAGGCTAGCTTCTAGGGTTTAGCCTCCTTGATCTCGTGGTAGATCCACTCTTGTAAACATCCACAATATCAATATCAATCAAGCAGGACGTAGGGTTTTACCTCCATCAAGAGCGCCCGAACCTGGGTAAAACATCGTGTCCCTTGTCTCCTGTTACCATCCGCCTAGACGCACAGTTCGGGACCCCCTACTCGAGATCCGCCGGTTTTGACACCGACATTGGTGCTTTCATTGAAAGTTCCTCTGTGCCGTCACCGATAGGAAGGATGCCTCTTCCCGTCTTCAAGGACGGTATCTTCGCCAATGGAGCCTTGGCCGCCGGCCAAACTATCCGGCTAGGAGGTTTTCTTATGACCGCTTGTCCGGCCACGGCTTCCACGATGACCTCTCGGGTCATCGAGAGCAATCTTCACGTCAACTCAGAATTCGCCGAGCATCTAGATCCAGCAGAGCTCTCGTCTGTAAACGAACTCTTGGATCGGATCGCCGCCCTGGGAGTCGCTACAGACTACGATCAGATTGGGCTTAAAACCGATCTGAGAGAGATTAACTCTCCCCAGGTCACCCACCACGTTGCGGTGGTAGAAGAACAATGCGGCGACTCTTCTCCTGTATTGAAAACTAGTCATGTCCGGGCTCCCAAACCCTCCATGCCGGATTCCCGCGGAGGGACGGACTTCGATCGAGCACTAAACTTAAAATCAGGCCTCGTTCCGGACTCGTTGGACAACGCCCAGCAATCAAAGCTTCCAAATTTGGAAACTTCTCGGCCTTCGAGCCTTGAGATGGGTAGGGTTCCGGACTTAGTTCCACCCACCCGACCAGATATATGCGATCTATCTCTAATCCAGCAAGAGCCCACTGAAACAGTACATCACTACTGGGCCAGATTCCTCCTGGTTATGGATAGGATAAAGGACTGCCGAGAGGAAAACGCAATCTCAATTTTCTGCAATAATTGCATGGACGAGGGAATCTTGAACGCCGTCAGCCATCGTGAAATCACACGCTTCGCCGACCTGGCATCCATAGTACAAAAGTATTGTGCGATAGAGAGTTTCCGGAAAACCGAAAATAGGTTTTGGGACAATCCGGCCCCGGATACAGCCCCAGTCCGCAACAAAAGGGTGCATCACACTCAGGCACCAGGTGCAAGAACCAAAAAACAGAAACCCCTTAAAGGGAACGGAACCGTACTGGAGGGATGGCTCAGCAGACCCTGTACAATTCACAGTACAGAGGGCGCCGTCCCAACACATAGCCTTCGAGCATGTTGGATACTACAGCAGGTGGCCAAAAGTGGCGAGGAGCTTCTAGCCCCGGGAAACCACACCAACAATACCGGTACGGTATCAACAGTCTTCGAGACTTTCGCATCAAACAATATGCGGAAACGAACAATCCGCAGCCTCGCCGAAGTCTACCAAGTAGCCACTGCAAATCCTTGGAGCGACGCGGCCATCACCTTCAACGCCAGCGACGAACCTAAATTCCGAACAGCACGAACACCAGCCGCATTGGTCCTCAGTCCGATAGTGGACGGCTTTCGACTTACCAAGGTGCTCATGGATGGCGGCAGCGGATTAAACCTCATCTACGAGGAAACCGTTCAAAAATGGAAATAGACTGGAGCCGCATTGAGCGAAGCAGCACAACATTCAGAGGAATAATCCCTAGTCGAGAAGCGCGCTGCACAAGAAAAATCACACTCGATGTGGTATTCGGCTCGCCGGACAATTACAGATCCGAAGAAGTCACGTTCCAAGTGGCCCCGTTCAACAGCGGATATCACGCTATATTAGGACGAGAGGCATTCACAATCTTCCAAGCTGTACCCCATTACGGGTACATGAAGCTCAAAATGCCAGGGCCCGGCGGAATAATCACTCTCGTTAGTGATCCGGACATAGCACTCCGCGCTGAAACAAGACAGCCGCATTAGCCCTGGAGGCACTATCTGAAGCCCTAGCGGCAGAGGAACTCACCACGCTGCGCTCTACGGTGAATAGGGACGATGTGATACTCGATAAGAGGTCCAAGTCCACCTCCTTTAAACCAGCAGATGAAATAGTAAAATTCCAGGTCCACCCAACGGACCCGACAAAGACGACCTCCATCGGGGCACAATTGAACCCTGATGTGGACGCCGCACTGCGAGAATTCCTTCGGGAAAATTGGGACATTTTCGCCTGGCACCCGTCGGATATGCCCGGAATCCCATGCAGATTGGCAGAACACAGTCTAAACATCCTAAAAGGATTCAAGCCAGTCAGACAGGCTCTTCGACGATTTTCCGAACCCAAAAGACAGGCAATGGGAGAGGAACTAGCCAAACTATTGGAAGCCGGATTTATCAGAGACATCAAACATCCGGATTGGCTAGCAAACCTGGTAATGGTACCAAAGAAGGACAAATCCTGGCGCCTATGTGTCGATTTCAAAGACCTAAATAAAGCCTGCCCAAAGGATCCCTTCCCCCTCCCCCGCATCGACCAAATCATCGATGCCACTGCAGGGCACGATTCATTGTGCTTCCTGGACGCATACTCCGGCTATCATCAAATCAAGATGGCAGAAGCGGATCAAGCAGAAACGGCATTCATCACTCCATATGGACCATTCTGCTTCAACACGATGCCCTTCGGACTTAAAAACGCCAGCGCAACATATCAGCGCATGATTCAGACATGTCTGGCTACCCAGATCGGCAAAACAGTAGAGGAATACTAGACGACGTAGTCCTCAAAACTAAACACGTTGAAACTCTAGTAGACGACTTGAGGGTCACATTTGACAACCTCCGAGCATATGATATCAAGCTGAATCCGGAAAAATGCGTTTTCGGCGTACCAGCCGGAAAGCTCTTGGGCTTCATTGTATCCGGTAGAGGAATTGAAGCAAATCCGGCCAAGATCCGAGCTCTATCACAGCTGGACATTCCACAAAACCTCAAATAGATCCAGAAATTAACTGGATGCGTGGCTGCTCTCAGCCGCTTTATCTCCCGCTTAGGAGAAAAGGCACTGCCCCTCTATTGCCTCCTCAGGCACACCGAACACTTCGAGTGGATGGATGCTGCCACCGCCGGACTCAAAGAAATAAAGGCCATATTGGCAACGAATCCGGTCCTGGCTGCGCCCAACCTGGGCGAACCAATGTTATTATACATCGCAGCAACGCATCAAGTTGTAAGTTCGGTACTCGTCGTTGAACGAGAGACAGAAGGGCATAAATTCCCTCTTCAAAAACCAATGTACTATGTATCCACTATGTTAACCCCCTGCAAGTCCCGTTACCCGCACTATCAGAAGATAGCGTATGCGGTGTTCATGGCATCCCGGAAGCTCCGACACTACTTTCAAGAGTGTTCGATAACAGTGGCCTCCGAAGTACCACTTAACGACATTATAAACAACCGCGATGCAATGGGAAGGATTGCAAAATGGGCCATCGAGCTCTTACCATTCGATATAACTTACAAACCTCGGCGAGCTATAAAGTCACAAGTCTTGGCTGACTTTGTCGCTGAAAGGACCGAAGCCGAACTCCCTAAAGAGTACGGCGCATACTCCAATTGGATTATGCACTTCGACGGCTCTAAAATGTTGGCCGGACTGGGGGCTGGCGTCGTATTGACGTCCCCGACCGGGGACACAGTCTGATACGTACTTCAAATAATGTACACGGACTCCAACAAAGCAGCCGAATAAGAGGCCCTTTTACATGGTCTCCGGATGGCAATCTCCATGGGCATCCAACGCCTAGAGGTGCGCGGGGATTCAAACCTCGCAATATCCCAAATAAATGGAGACTTTGATGCCAAGGATCCGAAAATGGCAGCATATCGCAACACTGTCCTAAAAATGTCAGCTCGGTTCGACGGACTCGAATTCCATCACGTAGCCCGGGATAATAACCAAGCGGCCGATGTATTGGCACGCATCGGCGCAAAACGTGATGCTGTCCCTCCAAACATCTTCCTGGAACGGCTGTTCAAGCCATCCGTACTATGGGAAGAGGAGTCCGGAAATAACAAACCGGAAGCAGCCACACCAACCGGCAAAGAGCAATTTGACATAAGCGGCGATTCCGCCGCTGAAATAACACCTTCAGCCCACGACATAATGGTCGTAATCGCCCCGTGGACAGAACCATTCCTGGCCTACTTACTTAGGCAGGAACTTCCCAAAGACCAAAATGAGGCCCGCTGCATTGTCCGGTGATCTAAAGCCTACAAGGTCTATGAGGGAGAACTTTATAAGGAAAGCACAACCGGAGTCCTTCAAAGGTGTATCTCCGAAGATGAAGGGTGAAACCTCCTGGCTGAAATTCATGCCGAACTAGGCGGACACCACGCAGCAGCCCGGGCCCTCGTAGGAAAAGCATTCCGTACAGGATTTTATTGGCCGACGGCCCGGGCAGATGCTCAGGACTTGGTCCAAAGATGCGTCGGTTGTCGGCTCTTTGCTAATCAGAGTCATATGCCACCCACCGCCCTCAAAACTGTACCCATTACCTGGTCGTTCGCGGTCTGGGGGCTTGACATGGTTGGACCACTTAAAGGGGGAACCCACAAGCAAAGATACCTATTGGTCATGGTGGATAAATTTACCAACTGGATAGAGGCCAAGCCAGTCAAAACGGCGGAGTCCGGACCAGTGATAGACTTTATCTCCGGGGTAGTACACCGTTTTGGTGTCCCCCATAGCATCATCACCGATAACGGCATGAATTTTACGGCCGACGAGGTTAAAGCATGGTGCAAAAATATGGGCATTAAGCTCGATTACGCTTCAGTCTATCATCCTCAAACCAACGGTCAAGTGGAACGAGCAAATGGTCTAATAATGAGCGGCATCAAACCCAGACTAGTGCGGTCACTTAAGAAATCTGACACGCACTGGGTAGAGGAGCTCGACTCCGTACTCTGGGGGCTGTGGACAACGCCCAACCGTACTACCGGATTCACACCATTTTTTATGGTGTACGGCACAGAGGCAGTTCTGCCCTGCGACATTATTCATGACTCACCTCGAGTGCGCATGTATGAAGAAAGAGAGGCCGAGCTGGATCGGCAGGACAGCTTGGACGCATTGGAGGAAGAACGCGACGTCGCCAAGGCTCGTTCCGCATTCTATCAGCAACAGGCTCGAAGATATCAAAGCAGAGAAGTACGGGCCAAGACTTACAACGTTGGCGAACTAGTTCTACGCCTGCCGGACAAGAAAAAGGACAAGCTCAAGCCCAAATGGGAGGGCCCCTTCATTATCGACCAAGTCCTGACCGGCGGAGCGTACCGTCTACGAAATGCGTCGGACAACCGACTCGAGCCGAACCCATGGAACGCAGCCCGCCTCCGAAGATTCTATGCCTAGCGCCGGACTAAGAGTTCGTCCCCTTCCCCTGCTCAAATTTTTTACACTTCAGTTGTCTTTTATTTCTCTTTCTTCTCTTAACCTCCTATTAAAAAGCCCTTAAGGGCCTACTTGCGC
Organism: Triticum aestivum; assembly: GCF_018294505.1. Classification (NCBI taxonomy): domain Eukaryota; kingdom Viridiplantae; phylum Streptophyta; class Magnoliopsida; order Poales; family Poaceae; genus Triticum; species Triticum aestivum. The sequence goes on from NC_057810.1 coordinate 418,932,307, forward strand.
ATTGTTCGCACACACTTGATGTGCCATCCGCACTCATTATACCTGGGGGCTTCTTTACCAGAAGCTTAATTATAGGGGCTTCATGCCCAGCACATGTGTGAAGCTTCCACATGTACCTTTTATTCACCATTATATGCATCGATATGACTTAAGTTTTGGCCAAGCTGGGTTGCCTGGCTCCTGTGCTTACCCCTACGTTCCCGATTGTTTGGCTAGGAGGTAAAGGGAGCACCTCTGTGATTGTTACTGCCGGGTCAGCCGGATGTGTACCTCAGACTGGGTGAAGCCGAAAGCTAGCATTCTTAAGGGAATATTCAGTCTATCACACCCTAGCTAGTCATGCATTAGAGTGTTGCATCATGTTTACTCTTTCATCAGAAACTTGAAATGGGGATGACAGAACCCCCAGTCCCCACTGAAACCAACTAGGGTTACTAAAATAATTTTTCAATGAACCTGAAATGCCCTTCTAAAATGCCCATCATTTTTGCCTTGGTTCAGAACCTCTGCCAAAAGTGGTGCACATTTTCCTAGGTCATCCTAAGGTTTTTGATTTAAATCATAAATATTTGAATTTGGGCATTTAAAATAATATAAAATATTTAAATGCTCAAATATCTCCAAACTGAAATGTTTCATGTTGGAAATAATCCAACTATGGACCAGGAGTAGTTTGGTGATTTTTGGAGTTGCCTAGGTATTTTATTTAATTCAACAAAGTTGCAGATATATTAAATAAAAAAACAGAAATAGAAAAAAGGGGGAAAACTTACCTGTGTGGCCCAGCCAGCTGGCCGGCCCAGCTAGCCAGCCCAGCCCACCACCGCCGTCGTCCTCCTGGCGCCAGTCGGCCAGGCGTGTGGCCGGCGCGCGCGCACGGCCACCGCGCCACGCCACCTGCTCGCCTGCTTGCCTGCCCTCCCCTCCTCACTCGGTGTCCCCGGACGACGCCACGCCTCCCCCCTGCTCTCTCTCACTCTCCCCCGGCTCTCCCTCGCTCTCTCTCTCTCCCGGCCGAACACCACCGTCGCCGCCGTTCGCCTTAGCCACCGTCTCCGACCACCCCTCGCTCCCCCGATTAGCTCAGGAGCTCCGCCTCGACTCCCTCTTCCTCCCCACCGCTTCACAGCTCCCCGGAAGCCCTGCATCACTGCCACATCGCCGTTCCCCTCTTCGGGCTCCGACCGTCGTCGCCGTCGAATTCACCGTCACCAGCGCGTCCCCGAGCCCGCTATCCATCCCTGCAGCTCCGCGGTGAGCCCCCGGATCATTTCCCCCTTCTCCCCTGGTCTCTTTCGACCTCTAGGCCCTAGCCCCACCTCGGCCGAGACCTCCACGCCGCCGGCGATGTCGCCGTCGTGGCCACGGTCGCCGTAGCACCCAACCGAGCACACCATCGTGCTCCCCGCCTCACCAGGAGCACGCAGCACGCACCAACGCTTCCCCAAACCCCCTGCAACGCTGATCCCGACCGCACCCGAACTCCGGCCGCCGCAGCCGAGCTCGCCGCCGTCAACTCCGGCCACCCCGAGCCCAACCACCAACACCAATAGACGCGGCTCAACCTCAGCAACACGTAGATGCCTTCCGCCGTCCATTTGGTTGCCGGAATGGCAAAAAGCACTTTCGCCGCCGTCTCGGACCTCGCCGGCGTCATGTCGCCGGTGGGGTTTGACTTGCCCGACCTGGGGTTTGACCCCCCAGGGTCACTGACGCATGGGCCCTGTCGACCAGGTGGTTAGGTTAGCGCTAACTACTGTTAGTTAACCCCCCTGACACTGACAGTGGGCCCCAGCGCCACTAACCCCTAATTAGGATTAATTTAATCCTGTTTAACCCCCCCTGTCACTGACGTGTGGCCCCCACACGTCAGGTTTGACCTCAGCCAGCCACAGTTGACCACTGACGTCATGCTGACGTCATGCTGACGCAGTAATTGAATTTCTGGATTTAAATTAAATCAGGAAATTCCAGAATATTAATTAAACTTCAAAAATTCATAACTTTTATTCTGTAACTCCAAATTGGACAAATTATATATGAAAAATGATCAGAAAAATCCAATCTACCCATCTGTACTATTTTCATGCATGATCAAACAAGTTAAATTGATGTTTTAAGCAGAACAAGAAAAGGCACTTTAAAAGGCCATATTTGAATTTGGAATTTGAATCTTTGATTCAAATTTGTTCAAACCCCTCTGGCTTTAGTTGCATTAGCCCGACACACTCATATTGCCATGTTTCATGCATGCATCATATTGTTGCACATTGTTTGGTGATGCTTGTGTATCGATGTCCTTTGCGACAGGACCTGTCCCCGAGGAGTACCGTGATTACCCTAACGAAGAACCGTATCCGTGCATCGAACCATCAGGCAAGCAACCAACCATTTGATCATATCGATACAATCCCATGTTCTCGCTCCTGCTCTCTTTTACTGCATTAAGACAACGCGATTCAAACTGCTGTGTGCTACGGTAGTTGAACCCATTTCCTCTGCATGACCTGTCATTGCCACAGTAACTAGATGAAACCCACTAGCATGTGTAGGAGTTGATTGAGCCATATGTATGTGTTGTTCCTACCTTGCTATGCCTGCTATGCTTAGAGTCGTGTCAGGTCTGGTTCATCTGGGTGATGGGCTAGAGTGAAATGATTATGTCGGTAATGAGAGTGGTGTGGTGAACACGATTTGGTAAAGGTATCGATGAGAGGCCATGTAGGAGTACATGGTGGGTTGTTTCATTGAAGCCGACCTTAAGCACTGAGATCTGTATGTGTGATTTAAGAACCAGCTACTACCATGCATTGGGCCCGAAACCAATGGACCCTCTCGGCTTCTTATTCACCCTAGTTCTCCGTCCAGGAATTGCAAGTAGTTTCTGGTGTTTGTAGCCTACTAGAGGCCGTGGACAGCGCTGACCGTAGGGGTGGGCTGTGATGCGGTAGATACGTGGCACGGTGTACCGAATACCCGTTAGGTATCTCGGGAACCCTGTTCACATCGTTCGGGGCCGTATGGGAAACCTCGGCCGGACTCCCTGCGGATGGAACCTGAATAGGCGATAAACCTGGACTGGAGGCTTAGGTGATTAGGTAGGTCGTGGCCGACACCCACGTTGGGCTTCCGCTTGAAGGTTGCCGAGTACATGTCGTGTAAGCAACGATAAGTGGTGAGAGCGTGTATGAAGAAGTACACCCCTGCAGGGTTAACATGATCTATTCGAATAGCCGCGTCCGCGGTAAAGGACTACTTGGTTGCCTATATAGTTCATAGACAAGTAAATGGAAACTACTAAAAGCCTCAAGATAAGTGTGAGTGCCGAGGATGGCTCTTCCGTAGGAAGACGGAGGTGGATCCTCGGTAGTGTATTGAAGTGGTGAGTAGTGGACTCGTGTGCGCAAAACCATTTCAAGTTGGAGTATCGTAGGATAGTCTAGCCAAGAGTCAAAGCTGGCTTGCTGCAATAACTCCACCAACCCTTCTTGATACTATGCATGTATGTAGGATCTGATGTAAGTCTTGCTGAGTACCTTTGTACTCATGTTGCTATAATCTACATTTTTACAGAAGACGCTGCAACCCCTTCTGATGGGTTCTATGTAGACGTTGACATCAACGAGTAGGCTAAAGACCCAGGTGGTGACCCTGAACTTGTGGAGGACCACGTAGTATAGCTAGGCTTTCCAAGCCTCTTTTATTTTACTAGTTGTCTGTACTCAGACAAGTTACTTCCGCTGTTGGCTTGTATGACTGTATGACTTGTATGTTGGGTCGCGAGACCCGTATCTTTGTGTATGTTATGTATGGCTCCCTGAGCCTTAAATAAAGTACTGGTGTCATAGAGTCATGTTGTGATGCTTCGTTGTATTTGCACATATCGAGCATATTGTGTGTATGATTGAAATGCTTGGTATGTGTGGGATCTGACTATCTAGTTGTTTATCTTTAGTAGCCTCTCTTACCGGGAAATGTCTCCTAGTGTTACCGCTGAGCCATGGTAGCTTGCTACTGCTCTGGAACACTTAGGCTGGCCGGCATGTGTCCTTCTTCGTTCCTGTGTCTGTCCCTTCGGGGAAATGTCACGCTTTGAGTACCGGAGTCCTGTTAGCCCGCTACAGCCCGGTTTACCGGAGTCCTGCTAGCCCAGTGCTACAGCCCGGACCCACTTGCTGATGACCGACACGTTCGAAGCTGGGTCATGGATGCCTGTCCCTGTAAGTCTGTGCCACTTTGGGTTTACGACTAGTCATGTCAGCCCGGGCTCTTTATCATATGGATGCTAGCGACACTATCATATACGTGAGCCAAAAGGCGCAAACGGTCCCGGGAAAAGGTAAGACGACACCCGTGGGGATACCGTGCGTGAGGCCGCAAAGTGATATGAGGTGTTACCAGCTAGATCGATGTGACATCGAGTCGGGGTCCTGACACAGTCGGTGACTTGAAAGATAATTTTTTACCTACTTAATTATCTGCCCCCAGATGTTTTCCTGCTTTTTTCGCTGTCCGGACATGCACTTTAGGGCATGCCTCCCCCAGAGGAAAGGAACCCTTAACGGAACTATTCTCCCTGGAAGATGTTTCTTACTAACCATGTAATATAACATAACTAGTTGGGCACTTGTCTGATAAAGCACTAATGACCCCTACGCCTGGTCTCCACGCATACCCCGGTTGCTTCATAACCGAGAAGGTATTCAGACACACTCTGGACTCTAGGGTCCCGAGGTTGAAGCGAAAAGGTCGGCAAAGACAAACGATCTACAATCCGGCTAGAAGGCATTTTACATGTCATTTTATAATACATTGTCAAATTGACTGACTGTATTCTTCCTCAATCTCGTCTAACAGGCTATCTAATTTACAGTCTTGTTGGGAAAACTTAGCGGCCAACTCTACTTGGCCGTATACTAAACTCACAGGGATCTCCTTCCCATCGGGCCCCACAGGTCCGACTTCGGCCATGTGGTTGGGATCCGCCTTCTTGTACCGCGTCTTCACCATGGCCCAGGCCTCCCTGGCACCTTGGCGGTAGGCTGAAACCTTCCATAAATGGAAGCGCTGCCGCACTCCCTGAAGCTTCTCCGCAAGCTCCCCAAGGCCCTCGGATAGGGAGAAGGCTGGCCATAAAGCCTGGATGATGCCGCGCATTGCCTGCCGAACTCGTTCGATCAGTTGCAACAGCTCGGGAAGTTGATCACCCGTTGATACGGGCATCTCCTCCGCAGGACGACATGTGAGTACACCTATAGGCATATTTTGTCAATTGACTTCCTCGCCGAACTCTTCTTTTCAAAGGAGTTTGCTCAAGCACTTACTATAGATGCCACGACGAAGCCGCTGATTCTCCTTAACGGAGCCAGACAACTCAGCCCGAACGCCTTTCAGCTCTTCTCCAAGCTGGGCATGGGCATCCTGGAGCTTGTTCCTTTCGTGCTTCACCTTATGCAGCACCCTCTCGCCGGCCTTCAGCTGGCGCAGAAGTTCTTGCCTGTCCGAATCTTTTCCGGCAGCACCTGCAACGTCATTATCAGACTTGCGCACAGGCCAAACACTACTTATCTTTTTAAACAATGTGTTACCAGGAGAGGTCTCTGTGTTTCCTCCTGCGGCAGCGAGTGCGGCCGCAAGTTGAGCCTTACACTCTTGCAGCTCCTGAGATAGTTGGGTATTCTTCTCGGTAAGACCCTGCGTTTCATATGATCCTTAAATCAGTTAATATAACTACTTTAAGTCTCGGGGGCTACTGGCATATATAACTGTTAAATTCTCTTACCCGTATGTCTTTTACATACTGCTCCGTGGCTCTAGTCAAACCATCTTGAGCGGCACGGAGGTGCGCGTCCCCTGCATTAAAGGCATCCAACGCCTTAGGGGAGAAGCACGCGTCACGAAAAACTGTCCGGCGGCGCCTGTGGTTCATGGCGCTCTCCACCTCAGACTTGGTGGCGGACAGTCTGTCGGCATCCTCTGTCGGAGGAGTGTCTGGCTCGCGCCTTGCGCTCGCCTCCCCCTCCAGGCCAGGCGTTGGAGCTTGGCTGGTAGAGGCCGGATTGGCAACCTCTACATCCGCAGCCCGGCGGGCGCTTTTTCTCCTACAAAAGTCATGAGCACTCAAATGCTTCCTAGGAACGTTGCTCCGAATAATGAATTTGTGAGCTATACCTTTGCGGCGATGTTTCAGTCCGCGCCGCGCTCCTCTTCCGCCTACTGGTCCGGACTGGCCTTTGATGGTCAGCCGCCGCGGGCTTGGCTTCCCGCCCTAGAGGCGCCTCCTGCACAGCGTCATCATATACGGTGGTCAGAAATAAGCAAGGAAGGAATAACGGTGTCAGGACTTTGGTCACAATCACCTGGGAAGCCGGATATAGCCCGGGATAGTCGGCCGTAATGGCGACTAAAGCATTATCCATGCTGAGCTGGTGGAACACCCTGTCGATTAGCTCCACTCCTATGCCCGGATCCTCTTCAGAGGCCGGATCCCGGGATCTCTCTGGATCCTCGGGTTGCGGAGCTGGACTTAGCATATCCTCCACCATCCGACGCAGCTCCTGCGTCGAAAGAAGAACACAATATAAGAAACTTAAATTTCAAAGGCATGGGTTGGACACGCGGAGTGTTCGCTTACCCAAGGCCGGGGATTATTCATGGAAAACCCATTTAACGGGTTCGTCCGAAGGAAATCCTCCTTCTCCCCCTTATACAGGCCGGACTGGATCTTCACCAGGTCTTCAGCCGAATCCAGCCCTTTGCGGCCATGACGGGTGGCATCGTCCTCCCCGTTGAAATCCCACATGGGCTGGCCCCTGTATTGTAGTGGCTGCACCCCCCGCATAATGCATGTTGCCATGACTCCAATCATGGTCAACCTGGAATGGGCCAGTAACCTTATCCGGCCCATCAGATAATGGACGCTCTTGTCTTCCTCCAGTTGGGGGCTCCACTAAGGCATTTCTTCAGAGGAGCATTGCTGAACTCTGGGAGGCCGATCCGAACAGGGTCCGGCAGCGGAGCGTCTTCTATATAAAACCATTCTGAAGGCCAGTCTTCGGACGCCTTCTTAGGGGTTCCGGATGGATATCCGGTCCCGGTAATACGCCATATTTCGGCGCCGCCCACTTGATATATGGACCCCTCGTGAGAGCGGGGTACAAGGCAGAACAACCTCTTCCACAGCGCGAAATGGGGCTCGACGCCCAGGAATAGCTCGCAAAGAGCTACGTAACCCGCAATATGCAGGATAGAGGCAGGCGTGAGGTGATGAAGCTGGAGTCCGTAGAACTCTAGGAGCCCGCGGAGGAACGGATGTACAGGAAATCTGAGCCCCCTTATCAGATAGGGGATGAAGCATACCCGCTCCCCTTTGTTGGGATTTGGGGTAGCCTCCGCTTGCTTCCCACCTTTATAGGTGGCCAGCCCGGCTCGGACCGGAACCATGAAGGCCAGAGGGAGATATCCCCCCGTTTGGAGCTTCACCAGCTCATTGTGCGGAACAGAGCATCTCCTCCAATCTCCTGGCAGAGGGCTGGGAGCGCGAGAAGAGGAGCTGCGTTGATGGTCCATGATGGAATGGATTCTTGGTCGAAAGTGCTCCGATGAGTATTCGCGGGAGGAAGATGGTGATTTGGATCTGGATTCTTGCCTCTCTTATAGGCAGATTACTCGCACAACTAGGGGGTAAAACATAAAAGACACCCTGGCTTTTCACATTCGTGCGACGCGTGGAAGAAGGCCATTATTGGGCGTGGAAGCCTAGAAGCACAACATTGATGAGGAAGCCGGACACTGTTCGGCAGGTACATGGAACTTGAAGGAGAACCCGCCTTGCAACGCCGAAGACTATACACATGCTGGACTTATCGTCATTGAAGACTGGTTCGGGGGCTACTGAGGGAGTCCTGGATTAGGGGGTGTCCGGATAGCCGGATTACCCTCATCGGCCGAACTATCATCGGCCGGATTATCATCATCGACCGGACTCCAAGACTATGAAGATACAAGATTGAAGACTTCGTCCCGTGTCCGGATGGGACTTTCCTTGGCGTGGAAGGCAAGCTTGGCGATACGGATATGTAGATCTCCTACCATTGTAACCGACTCTATGTAACCCTAGCCCTCTCCGGTGTCTATATAAACCGGATGGCTCTAGTCCGTAGGCCAACCAACATCAACCCTTACAATCATACCATAGGCTAGCTTCTAGGGTTTAGCCTCCTTGATCTCGTGGTAGATCCACTCTTGTAAACATCCACAATATCAATATCAATCAAGCAGGACGTAGGGTTTTACCTCCATCAAGAGGGCCCGAACCTGGGTAAAACATCGTGTCCCTTGTCTCCTGTTACCATCCGCCTAGACGCACAGTTCGGGACCCCCTGCCCGAGATCCGCCGGCTTTGACACCGACAGGTATGTCTCCGTATAAAATGGTTTATGGAAAAGCTTGTCACTTACCTCTCGAACTAGAACATAAGGCATACTGGGCTATTAAAGAGCTCAACTATGATTTCAAACTTGCCGGTGAGAAGAGGTTATTTGATATTAGCTCACTTGATGAATGGAGAACCCAAGCTTATGAAAATGCCAAGTTGTTTAAAGAAAAGGTTAAAGGATGGCATGACAAAAGAATACAAAAGCGTGAGTTTAATGTAGGTGATTATGTATTGCTATACAACTCTCGTTTAAGACTTTTTGCAGTAAAACTTCTCTCTAAATGGGAAGGTTCCTACGTTATCGAGGAGGTCTATCGTTCCCGGTGCTATAAAAATCAACAACTTTGCAGGCACAAATCCGAAGGTGGTAAACGGTCAAAGGATTAAACACTATATCTCAAGTAATCCTATAAATGTTGAAACTAATATTATTGAAACCGTAACCCCAGAGGAATACATAAAGGACACTTTCCAGAACGTTTCAGACTACGAGAAGGAATAGGTATGTGGTACGGTAAGTAAACCGACTCCAAAACAATTTTTAAGGCAATATATCTCCGTTTTGGAATATTTAGAAAAATAGAAAAATAAGTAGTAGTCCGGGGAGGACACGAGGCCTCCACGAGGGTGGAGGGCGCGCCCTACCCCCCTAGGCGTGCCCCCCTACCTCGTGAGCACCTCGTGTGCCCTCCAGACTCCGTTTCCTTGCATGATACGTATTTTGGTTGGTAAAAATTCATTATATATACTCCCGAAGGTTTTGACTCCCATATCATGCAAATATCCTCTGTTTTTGTTTCGAGCTGTTGCTGCTGCAGATTAGAGCAAGATGTCTTCCCAAGATTCAGAGGGAGAGAGCTACATGGATGATTATATTGCAAATCCTATGGTATATGGGGATGTGGAGCATTATGGCTGGACCACGGAGGAATAAGAAGACTATGATCCAAAGAGGAAGGAGGAAACAAGTTCCGACGAAGAGGACTATCCCCTACCTCAACCTGGTGATATGCATGTGGAGTTCAAGAAGTCAAGCCTCCCTAAGGTCCAATCTATCCCACCTCGTTTTTTGCAGGACAGCAAGGCAACACTATGCAAAAAGATAATGAAACTTGAGCTCGAGAATGAGGATCTGAGGGATGAAAATTTTAGCCTTAGACGCAAGCTAGAGAAGAAAAATGCAACAACTCCATCATCAACAACACCTCCACCGTCAACAACAAAGAAGGAGACATAATTATCTGGGTATGGGCACTCCCCTTGGCAACTGCCAAGCTTGGGGGAGGTGCCCTGGTATCGTATCACCATCGCAACTCCTATCTTTACCTTTTTCTTAGTTTGGTCCTATTAGTAGTATCTTGAGTTAGTAGAATAAAGTCATGGCATGATCTAGTTTTGAGTTTTGCTTTATGATCCTTCTTTGTAATCGAGTCTGTGAGCTATATAATCAAGATTAGTGTTGAGTCAAGGGCTAGAGTATTTTGCCATGATCTTGGGTGATTAGAAGAAAAAGAATAAAAAGAATCAAAGAGTTCATATTGATCTTAGTGAAAGTAATGACTTCACATAAAAAGAGTATGATGATTAAAAGTTGTTGGGAGTTGGCAAATATAGCTTTGGTCATCGTTGCAATTAATAGGAAGTACTAAGGAAAGAGAGGTTTCACATATAGATATATTATCATTGACATCTTTTATGATTGGGAGCACTCATTAAAATATGACATGCTAAAGAGTTGATGTTGGACATGGAAGACAACATAATGAGTTATGCTTTCTTACATCCGAGATAAAGTATGTTGTCATGGATCCTCTACCGTGTTGAGCTTGCCTTTCCCCCTCATGCTAGCCAAATTCTCAGCACCAAGTAGAAATACTATTTGTGCTTCCAAAATACCCTTAAACCAGTTTTGCCATGAGAGTCCACCATATCTACCTATGGATTGAGTAAGATCCTTCAAGTAAGTTGTCATCGGTGCAAGCAATAAAAATTGCTCTTTAAATATGCATGACTTATTAGTGTAGAGAAATAAGCTTTGTACGAACTTGTTGTGGATGCAATAAAACGATGGACTACATAATAAAGGTTCATATACAAGGGGCAATATAAAGTGATGTTCTTTTGCATTAAGATTTTGTGCATCAACCCTAAACGCGCATGACAACCTCTGCTTCCCTCTGCGAAGGGCCTATCTTTTATTATTATCCTCTACCTTATGCAAGAGTCATGGTGATCTTCACCTTTCCTTTTTCATTTTATCCTTTGGCAAGCTCAGCATGTTGGAAAGAACATGATATATATATCTAATTGGATGTGGGGGAGCATGGGTTGTTATTGTTGACATTACCCTTGAGGTAAACGGTTGTGGGGCAAAACTATAAGCCCCTATCTTTCTCTGTGTCCGATTAAAACTACGTAACCACAAGTATTGCGTGAGTGTTAGCAATTATGAAGGACTAAGTGATAGTTGAGTATGTGGACTTGCTTTTAAGCTCTGACATAGACTCTTTCCGATGTTATGATAAATTGCAATTGCTTCAGTGACTGAGGGTATAATTTGTTGGTGCCCAATAAGGTTTCTGATTCATACTTTGGCTTCGTGAAAAGATCATCACTTGAACATGAGTAATCATATGACAAAATCTATATATGTTGCTGTTATGAAATAATCATGATGCCTTCATGTTCGTATTTTATTTTTATCGACGCCTCTACCTCTACACATCAGGACATATTTGTTGTTATCGGCATTTCGCTTGAGGACAAGCGAGGTCTAAGCTTGGGGGAGTTGATACGTCCATTTTGCATCATGCTTTTATATCGATATTTATTGCATTATGGGCTGTTATTTCACGTTATGTCACAATACATATGGCTATTCTCTCTTATTTTACAAGGTTTACATGAAGAGGGAGAATGCCGGCAGCTAGAATTCTGGGCTGGAAAAGGAGCAAATATTGAAGGACTATTCTGCGCAACTCCAAAAGTCCTGAAACTCCACGGAATGTCTTAAAATAAATAAAGAAAAATCGTCGCCAAAGATGAAGGCCAGGGGGGCCACACCCTGCTCACGACGGTGGGGGCGCGCCCTCCCCCCCTGGGCGCGCCCCCCTACCTTGTGGGCCCCCTGGTGGCTCTATGATGCCCATATTCTCCTATATGAAGTCTTTCGATGAGAAAAAAAATAGAAGGCAACCTTTCGGGACGAGACTCCGCCGCCACGAGGCGGAACCTTGGCGGAACTAATCTAGGGCTCCGCAGAGCTGTTCTGCCGGGGACACTTCTCTCCGGGAGGGGGAAATCATCACCATCGTCATCACGAACGCTCCTCTCATTGGGAGAGGGCAATCTCCATCCACATCTTCACCAGCACCATCTCATCTCCAAACCCTAGTTCATCTCTTGTATCCAATTCTTGTCTCCAAGTCCAGGATTGGTGCTAGTAGGTTGCTAGTAGTGTTGATTACTCCTTGTAGTTGATGCTAGTTGGTTTATTTGGTGGAAGATCATATGTTCAGAACCTTTATGCACATTATTACCCCTCTGATTATGAACAGGAATATGCTTTGTGAGTAGTTACGTTTGTTCCTGAGGACAAGGGTGTCATAGCCCTAGATTATTGCTTGTATTAGTTGCATCATAGAGCAATCATGCATCATGTCTAAATTTCTGAAACTTGGAACTGAGGAAGGTGGAAGCCTCAAAAACTTTAAATAAAAGAAGGGCAAGGAACCCTGGAAATCTCATTCTTTGTTTCCAAGATGTCCTTTTGCAATGTTTGAGAATTTTGGCAAGAGCTATATATCAAACCAGAATTTAGGAACATTTTTAAGGATTTATTTCTGGGGCTCTGAATTTAAATCAATTGCTATTTGAATTTGAGTTATATTCATATAACTAGAATATAATTTCAAATATCTTTTAAACATTTTATGTGCTTTTGGAAATGTCCATCTAGCAACATAAAATTGTTCAGAAGATTTTTGGCACTGGTCTGAAACTATTGGAATTTCAAACAGTGGCAAGATTCAAACTAAAACAAATGTCGGACATAGAAAATAGAAATAAAGAGAGAGAGAGCTACCTGGCGCCTACCTGTGCGGCCTGCTGCTGAAGCCGGCCCAGCCCATCTCCACTCCCCCCTATCGTCTTCCTCGCGCCAGTAGGCAGCGCGCGTGGCCGACGCACGCCGGCACACGCTCGGCCACCTCATGCCTCCCTGCTTGCCTCCGCTACTCCCTGGAGACGCCATGCGGCCCCATCGACCCTCTCTCACTCTCCCGTGCCTCTCCCTCGTCTGCCCTCTCTCCCGAGCACCACCGAGCGGAGCTCGTCGCCGCCGCTCATCGCCTACGTAGCCACAGCCTCCCCCTCGACCTCTCTCCATGTTCTAAAGGACTGCCACTACCCCCTCTTCCTCCTCGATGACTCACGCAAGCCCGGACGCCCCGTAGAGCGGCCTTCAATGCCATCTTCTTCCTCGATGTCGTGGATTGCCGCCGTCGATTTCTTCGCGTACAGGTACTCTCCGAGCACTCTGAGCATCTCCACGAGATCACCGTGAGCCCCTCTTCCTCTCCCCTCCTCTCTCAAGCTCGCGCTCGTACGCTAGCTCCATTTCCCACCGCGGCCGAGAGCTTCTCACCGCCGGCCATGGCGTGGCCGTGGCCACAGCCACCGCAGCTCGTTTCCGAGCCCACCGTCGTGCTCACCACGATCCCAGGAACCCAAAGCACCTAACCACTCGTCCTCCCGTGCACCTTAGCGCGCTGCCTTTCTCACCGAACTCCGGCGGCCGCAACCAAGCTTGCCGCCGTCGACTCCAGCCACCCTAGGCCCGGAGACCACCACCATCCGACGCGCCATCGCGCCAGCTCCCCGCAGGGCCAAAGGGCACACCGAATGGTGCACCGTAGGCGAAACCCGAGCCCCTCCAGAGTGCCTCCGCCGCGTTCTGGTCGCCGCCGGCGTAACTCCGGTGACGCTGACGTGGCAGTTCCATTAGCCGCCAATGACCACTCTAAACACCCCCTTGAGCCACTGCTGTCAGGACCCCGACTCGATGTCACATCGATCTAGCCGGTAACACCTCATATCACTTTGCGGCCTCACGCACGGTATCCCCACGGGTGTCGTCTTACCTTTTCCCGGGACCGTTTGCGCCTTTTGGCTCACGTATATGATAGTGTCGCTAGCATCCATATGATAAGGAGCCCGGGCTGACATGACTAGTCGTAAACCCAAAGTGGCACAGACTTACAGGGACAGGCATCCATGACCCAGCTTCGAACGTGTCGGTCATCAGCAAGTGGGTCCGGGCTGTAGCACTGGGCTAACAGGACTCCAGTAAACCGGGCTGTAGCGGGCTAACAGGACTCCGGTACTCAAAGCGTGACATTTCCCCGAAGGGACAGACACAGGAACGAAGAAGGACACATGCCGGCCAGCCTAAGTGTTCCAGAGCAGTAGCAAGCTACCATGGCTCAGCGGTAACACTAGGAGACATTTCCCGGTAAGAGAGGCTACTAAAGATAAACAACTAGATAGTCAGATCCCACACATACCAAGCATTTCAATCATACACACAATATGCTCGATATGTGCAAATACAACGAAGCATCACAACATGACTCTATGACACAAGTACTTTATTTAAGGCTCAGGGAGCCATACATAACATACACAAAGGTACGGGTCTCACGACCCAACATACAAGTCATACAGTCATACAAACCAGCAGCGGAAGTAACTTGTCTGAGTACAGACAACTAGTAAAATAAAAGAGGCTTGGAAAGCCTACTATACTACATGGTCCTTCACAAGCTCAGGGTCACCACCTGGGTCTTTAGCCTACTCGTTGATGTCAACGTCTACATAGAACCCATCAGAAGGGGTTGCAGCGTCTTCTGTAAAAATGTAGATTATAGCAACATGAGTACAAAGGTACTCAGCAAGACTTACATCAGATCCTACATACATGCATATTATCAAGAAGGGTTGGTGGAGTTATTGCAGCAAGCCAGCTTTGACTCTTGGCTAGGCTATCCTACGATACTCCAACTTGAAATGGTTTTGCGCACACGAGTCCACTACTCACCACTTCAATACACTACCGAGGATTCACCTCCGTCTTCCTACGGAAGAGCCATCCTCGGCACTCACACTTATCTTGAGGCTTTTAGTAGTTTCCATTTACTTGTCTATGAACTGTATAGGCAACCAAGTAGTCCTTTACCGCGGACGCGGCTATTCGAATAGATCATGTTAACCCTGCAGGGGTGTACTTCTTTATACACGCTCTCACCACTTACCGTCGTTTACACGACATGTACTCGACAACCTTCAAGCGGAAGCCCAACGTGGGTGTCGACCACGACCTACCTAATCACCTAAGCCTCCAGTCCAGGTTTATCGCCTATTCAGGTTCCATCCGCAGGGAGTCCGGCCGAGGTTTCCCATACGGCCCCGAACGATGTGAACAGGGTTCCCGATATACCTAACGGGTATTCGGTACACCCGGCCACGTACCTACCGCATCACAGCCCACCCCTACGGTCAGCGTTGTCCACGGCCTCCAGTAGGCTACAAACACCAGAAACTACTTGCAACTCCTGGACGGAGAACTAGGGTGAATAAGAAGCCGAGAGGGTCCATTGGTTTCGGGCCCAATGCATGGTAGTAGCTGATTCTTAAATCACACATACAGATCTCAGTGCTTAAGGTCGGCTTCAATGAAACAACCCACCATGTACTCCTACATGGCCTCTCATCGATACCTTTACCAAATCGTGTTCATCACACCACTCTCATTACCGGCATAATCATTTCACTCTAGCCCATCACCCCGATGAACCAGACCTGACACGACTCTAAGCATAGCAGGCATAGCAAGGTAGGAACAACACATACATATGGCTCAAACAACTCCTACACATGCTAGTGGGTTTCATCTAGTTACTGTGGCAATGACAGGCCATGCAGAGGAAATGGGTTCAACTACCGTAGCACACAGCAGTTTGAAACGCGTTGTCTTAATGCAGTAAAAGAGAGCAGGAGCGAGAACATGGGATTGTATCGATATGATCAAATGGTTGGTTGCTTGCCTGATGGTTCGATGCACTGATACGGTTCTTCGTTAGGGCAATCACGGTACTCCTCGGGGGCAGAACCTGTCGTAAAGGACATCGATACACAAGCATCACCAAACAATGTGCAACAATATGATGCATGCATGAAACATGGCAATATGAGTGTGTTGGGCTAATGCAACTAAAACCAGAAGGGTTTGAACAAATTTGAATCAAAGATTCAAATTTCAAACTCAAACATGGCCTCTTTAAGTGCTTTTCCTTGTTCTGCTTAAAACATCAATTTAACTTGTTTGATCATGCATGAAAATAGTACAGATGGATAGATTGGATTTTTCTGATCATTTTTCATATATAATTTGTCCAATTTGGAGTTACAGAATAAAAGTTATGAATTTTTGAAGTTTAAATAATATTCTGGAATTTCCTGATTTAAATTAAATCCAGAAATTATAATTATTGCGCCAGCATGACGTCAGCATGACGTCAGTGGTCAACTGCGGCTGGCTGAAGTCAAACCTGACGTGTGGGGCCCACACGTCAGTGACAGGGGGGTTAAACAGGGTTAATTTAATCCTAATTACTAATTAGTGGCGCTGGGGCCCACTAGTCAGTGTCAGGGGGTTAACTAACAGTGGTTAGCACTAATCCTAATTAGCTACAGGGCTGGGCCCACCTGTCAGGGACTCAGGGGGTGTCCTGCCGTGGTCAAAGTGGGTCAAACCCACCGGCGACGTGACGCCGGCGAGGCCCGAGACGGCGGCGCGATGCGGAATCGCGCTATAGGGCACGGGAGAGGCCGTGCTTGGGCTCGTTGGAAAGCTCTTGCTCCCGCGCGTCGAACGGTGGCCGTGGCTGGGCCTGGGGTGGCCGGAGTCGACGGCGGCGAGCTCGGCTGCGGCCGCCGGGGTTCGGTCGTGCACGGGAACAGGGTTGGAGCTCGAAGGCGAGCGAAGCGAGGCGCTAGGGATGCTCTACGGGGTCTTGCGAACTCGTTGGACTCGCCGGGGTGACCAAATGGTCACCGGAGCTATGTCGACGGCGAGCTCGGCGACGGCGGAGGTTCGGCCATGGTGGGGAGGAGGCTACGGTGGGGGGAACGAGGGGGAGGAGAGGGGGAAACGGTGGCGTAGCTCACCGCGGTTGCAGTGGGCGTCGAAGCGGGCTCGGGGACGCGCTGGAGACGGCGAATCGACGGCGACGGTGGTCGGAGCCCGAGGAGGGGAACGGCGACGTGGCGGCGATGCAGGGCTTCTGGAGGACCGTGGAGCGGTGGGGAGGAAGAGGGGGTCGTGGCGGAGCTTCTGAGCTAGTCGGGGGAGCGAGGGGTGGCCGGAGACGGCTGCTATGGCGAACGGCAGCGACGGGGGTGTTCGGCCGTGTGAGAGAGAGAGCGAGGGGGAGGAGGGAGAGCCGGGGGAGAGTGAGAGAGAGCAGGGGGGAGGCGTGGCGTCGTCCAGGGGCATCGAGGCGAGAAGGGGAGGGTAGGCAGGCAGGGAGAGAGGTGGCGTGGCGCGGTGGCGCGCGCGCGCGCCGGCCACACTCCCCTCCCTCTGTCGGGACGAAGACGACAGAGGAGGGAGATGGGCTGGGCCGGCTGCTGGGCCTGGGGCCGCACAGTGGAGGAGCCCAGGTAAGCTCCTCCTGTTAATTATTTTCTGTTTTCTAATTTCTGACATTTGTTTTGATTTAAATAATATATTAAATCATTTATTTAACTTATGCCAATTTTTGCAGGAGCTATATATATTATTCCAGAGCTCCTTTATAGTTGGCATAATATTTGGACATATATTAATATATATAATTAATATATTTCCAATGCAAATATTTATGCATTAATTCCAAATGCCCAAAATAAATACCTATGAGCTCTTAAAAATATTGGTTTGATTTTTATCTCTGTCCAATATTTTCAGAGAGCAACATGAGCATTTTCTTGGACCCTTTTGGAGAAATTTTTATTTGGGTCATTTTCAAAAAGATTCTGAGGGTTTCACAGATCCCCATTTCAAGTTTCTGATGAAAGAGTAAACATGATGCAACACTCTAATGCATGGCTAACTAGGATGTGACAACTCACCCCCACTCAAAAGAATCTCGTCCCGAGATTTGGGTTCCTCCGGGAAGAAGGCGGGATATTCAAGTCGAAGACGATCCTCCCTTTCCCAGGTTGCTTCATCTTCAGAATGGTGCGACCATTGAACTTTGAGAAACTTGATATTCTGGCGTCGGGTGGTACGTTCGGCCTGATCGAGGATACGAATGGGGTACTCTCGATATGTAAGATTATCTTGAAGATCAAGCGTTTCGTGGTCCACTTCACGGATAGGATCCGAGAAGCAACGCCTGAGTTGAGAAACGTGGAAGACATTGTGGACTCTGGAGAGGTGCGGAGGTAGTTCCAACTGGTAGGCAACTTCTCCTTGTTTGGCGAGAATGCGAAAAGGTCCAATGTAACGAGGAGCCAATTTGCCTTTGATACCGAAACGATGGGTTCCCTTCAGAGGGGTGACCCGAAGATAAGCCTTCTCGTCAACCTCGAAAGTCATAGCCTTATGTTTTCGGTCATATTGACTCTTTTGACGAGATTGGGCTGTTTTCAACTTTTCACGAACGATGCGAACTTGTTCTTCTGCTTCCTGAATCATGTCCGGGCCAAAGAATTGTCTTTCCCCGGTCTCTGACCAGTTAAGGGGTGTTCGACACCGTCGTCCATAGAGAACTTCAAAAGGGGCTTTACCCAAGCTAGATTGATAGCTGTTGTTGTAAGCGAATTCGGCAAATGGAAGGCACTTCTCCCAGTCCATTCCGAAAGAGATAACAGAGGCTCGAAGCATGTCTTCTAGAATCTGGTTGACGCGTTCCACTTGACCACTCGACTGAGGGTGGAAAGCGGTGCTAAAGGAGAGACGAGTTCCCATAGCATTTTGGAAACTTTCCCAAAATCGAGAGGTGAAAAGACTTCCTCGATCCGAGTTAATTTCCAAAGGAACACCATGGAGAGACACTATTCGGGAGATGTACAAATCCGCCAGCTGACTAGCGGTTATACTCTCACGAACAGGTAAGAAATGGGCTACTTTGGAAAGACGATCGACCACGACGAAAATAGCATTATTCCCTCTCTTGGTCCTGGGAAAACCGGTAATGAAATCCATACCAATTTTATCCCATTTCCATTCAGGAATAGCTAAGGGTTGAAGGGTGCCAGCAGGCCGTTGATGCTCTGCTTTTACACGACGACAGACGTCGCAATTTGCAATATACTGAGCAATTTCTCTCTTCATCCTAGTCCACCAGAACCTCTGGCGTAGGTCCTGATACATCTTAGTGCTACCGGGATGAATGGTGAGAGGAGATTCATGAGCTTCCTTAAGGATTAATCGCCTTAGGTTGCGCACTTTGGGAACCACTAGTCGATTCCCGAAGTATACGACTCCTTGATCATTAATGGAGAAACAATTCGCAATTCCTTTCTGAATGTTCCTCTTGATGCGGGAGATTCCCGGATCTACCTTCTGTGCTTTGATAATTTGATCCGTAAGGGTAGGTTTTGCCACCAAGGTGGAAAGAAAACCTTGAGGTACAATGTGAAGGTTAAGCTTCCGAAATTCCTCATGGAGAAGCGGTTGACTTTGTTGTAACATCAGGTTGTTACAATAAGATTTACGACTTAGCGCATCAGCCATGACGTTGGCTTTCCCTGGGGTGTAGGTTATTCCTAAGTCGAAGTCTGTGATCAATTCAACCCAACGTCTCTGCCTGAGATTCAAATCCGGTTGGGTGAAAATGTACTTCAGACTTTGGTGATCAGTGAATATTTCGCAACGATTACCGAGGAGGTAATGTCGCCAGGTCTTAAGTGCATAGACTACGGCTGCAAGCTCTAGATCATGAGTAGGATAATTCTCCTCATGTGGGTGCAATTGCCGTGAAGCGTAAGCAATTACGTGTCGATCTTGCATGAGAATGCAACCTAGTCCTTGTCGCGAGGCGTCGCAGTAGATAACAAAGTCCTTGGAGAAGTCTGGCGGTACCAGCACGGGAGCAGAGGTCAGGCGTCTTTTCAGTTCCTGAAAGCTGTGCTCACATTGTGGAGTCCATTCGAACTTCTTATCTTTCTTGAGGAGTTCGGTTAGAGGTTTAGCAACCTTGGAGAAGTTCTCGACAAAGCGACGACAATAGCTCGCTAAGCCTAGAAAACTCCGAACTTGCTTGACCGATTCAGGTGGAGTCCAATTAAGGACGGCTTGAACTCGCTCAGGGTTAACAGCAATACCTTTACCAGATATTACATGACCCAGATAGGTCACTTCTGACAACCAGAATTCACATTTAGAAAATTTGGCATAAAGGCGATGCTCTCGAAGTTTCTTCAACACTAGCCTTAGATGTTCGGCATGTTCTTCCTCGTTCTTGGAGTAGATGAGTATATCATCGAGGTAAACACGACGAATTTATCCAAATACTCCATGAAGATTGAGTTCATTAACCGAGAAAAGGTGGCTGGAGCGTTGGTTAAACCGAAGGACATGACGGTGTACTCGTATTGGCCATAACGAGTAACAAAGGCCGTTTTAGGAATGTCCCCGTTTCTGATTTTGATTTGATGGTAGCCCAACCTCAAATCCATCTTGGAGAAGACTGAGGATCCAGCGAGCTGATCATGCAGATCGTTGATCCTGGGAAGTGGATATTTGTTCTTGATTGTGACCAAATTGACAGGTCGGTAATCTACAACCATCCGGTCCGTACCATCCTTCTTCTTGACGAATAGGACGGGGCAAGCCCACGGAGATGAACTAGGGCGGATGAAACCCTTTTTCAAGGATTCATCGAGTTGTTTCTTAAGCTCGGCTAGTTCTAGTGGTGCCATCTTATAAGGTCTTCTAGCAATCGGAACGGTTCCGGGGATGAGGTCGATTACGAACTCAACATCCCTGTCAGGTGGAACACCTGGCAATTCCTCTGGAAAGGAATCCGGGAAGTCACGGACTACCGGAATGTCCTCAACGTCTGGCAAAGGGCTGGCGTTAAGAGAATATAATTGTCGCTTGGCTATTCGGGTCAAAACATTGACTATCTTCCCCGAAGGATGGGTGAGTTGAACAGTCCTAGAGAAGCAATCAATTTTGGCTTGATGAGCTGACATCCAGTCCATACCCAAAATGATATTAATATCTGAAGATTTAAGGGCTATCAAAGACGCGAGAAAAACAAGTCTGTCGACTTGGATTTCATTTCCATAACTTACCCTAGAGGTCTGCCATCTAGAACCAGGGGTAGAAATTTCCATAGTGGATGGCATGTCACAGAATGCAACGTTATGCAAACGAGCATAATTTTCGGATATAAAAGAATGAGAGGCTCCTGTATCGAAAAGAACAGATGCCGGGTGGCAATTTACAAGAAGCGTACCGAGAACGACGTTGGGATCCTCTTGAGCTTCTTCGGCAGAGATACAGTTGACATGGCCACGTGAAGCGGTGACCGGTTTGGCGTGGAATATTTTCCCTGTCGGCTTGCCACGGCCAACAGCTTTAGCAGATTGGTTGGGGTTGGTCTGAGGACACTCACGCATATAGTGACCAGATTCCCCACACTTGAAACAAGTCACGGAACTGGTACGTGGAGGAGCATTATTGATTGGACCCCCATAGGGCTTGGCTGGTGCAGACTGTTGAACGGGGCGAGGCGCCTGGAAAGATGGCCTCGGTGTGAACCTGGGTGGCAGGGCGGTGTTGGGTACCCACACGCGGCGCTTCTGAGGACCAGCACCGGATGAGGAACCCATGTCACGGCCATGCTTGCGTGTTGCGTCATAGTCAGTCTGACCAGTTTCAGCACTGATGGCTTTGTTGACAAGTTTCTGAAAAGATGTGCACTCATGCAGACGGAGGTCGCGGCGAAGCTCAGGACTAAGGCCCTTACGGAACCTTGCTTGCTTCTTGGCATCAGTAGAAACTTCCTCGGTTGCATATCGTGCGAGATTACCAAACTCCCTGCTATAAACATCCACAGAAAGTCGGCCTTGGGTGAAACTGCAAAATTCCTCACGTTTACGGTCCATGAGACCCTCCGGAATGTGATGTTCACGGAAAGCCTCGCTGAACTCAGCCCAAGTAGTGACATGGCCCGCTGGGCGCATAGCTCCATAATTCTCCCACCATAGACTGGCGGGGCCTTCAAGATGATATGCAGCAAAGGTGACCTTGTCAGCCTCCGCTACCAGCGCGGAACGCAGTTTGTGAGAGATACTGCGAAGCCAGTCATCAGCGTCGAGAGGCTCGACGGAGTGGTGGAACGTGGGTGGATGTAATTTGATAAAATCACTGAGTGACACCACGTTAGTCCTTTGATGGTGTGCTGTGTTCTGTTCAATACGCTCCAACAAACGGTTGGTCTCCCGCTTGTTTCTCTCAGCTTCCATCATAACCTCGGCTAGTGAAGGAGGATGAGGCAGATTTGCATCCCTGACTTCACTGCCTTCGGCCTGCTCTTGAGGAGCAGGGTTAGTGCGCGTGTTGACCATCCTAGGTAAACAAAACAATGATTTAGTCAGGATGATAAAATCCGACATAGGATACATAATGTAAGGAATAACTCGGAATGCAAGATGATCATCCGTATGACATGGTAGATACATTAACTGCTTCTTTTATTCCATCGTCATACACACCATACAGGGTTTAGTACAAGACCAAACAAAGTACTAATTACGGTGAAAAGAGGATTACATCTCATCGGAGGCATCCCAAGCTCCTATACATTATTTTTCTACACCTCCGGAAAGAGTACAAACTAGGTCATATCCCACGAGTCACGCGGGACGATAGACGACACAGCTAGTGCGAACTAGTGATACTACCACTAACTCAGACCGATCCGTAGTAGTCCTCGTAGAAGTCGCCTCCATAGCCTGGAAGTTCAACATGATCATCCGGAAACAGACGGTCTCGCGGAGCTTGTGGACCATAGGGGCTAGGATGAGGCCTTGGACCAACAGACGGTGGCCTGCGGGGACCGCGAGGTGGGGTGATGCCTCCTACATCACGCCAAACCATCACGTCTGGCAGAGCAGATCTCACAGGATAGAGATCGCGCATATCTGAAAATCCAGCTTGCACCGCCGGTGCGAACCGAGTCAAAGTGGCCCAGTGGTCAGCACGGGTATTGAAGAGCTCTAACCTCAAGGCCCGATTTTCACGGTCCTTATCCTCGAGCATCTCAGCAGTGGTGCGAGTCCGTGAATCCTCCTGAGTGGGGTCAGCATAGATAGCCTGGAGATACCCTTGTGCTCCCGGAAGTGATCCTGGCATATACCGGAAATCAGAGTCCCGAAATAGACCAGATCTGACTCGCATAATGGTCATCATAGAGTAGGCGGCGTCCTGCACAGCCATCTCAATAGTAACCCCGAGTCCATAGGAGCAGTGAAGAGGCTCGGTGGATCCAGGATAAGATGGAAATATCCTGACAGTGCAGAGATACTGGCTTTGATTAAAGTCTCGGAATTGCTCTTCGACCGTGTACTCGGGATACCAGCGGTATCCAGCCTCAGTCATTACCCTGACCAACTTAGCAGTATGGCCGGGTACATCTAGACATCGAGTCAGGCGAACCACTTGATTGAGGTCGCGAGTGGCCATCTGAAAGCACAATCATAATGCAAAGGCATTAGAATTTCTAGCAAAATTTCGGCAGCATAACAGCTGTAAATGCTCAAGAAGGATTTTGAGACATTTGACAAAGGATTTCGTACACACTCAACATCATCATATCAAAGTTCTGAACCATTCTAACAACATAATGTGGTAGTAGAACTGAACTAGGCTTGTATCCATCAAACTTATAAGGTACTACTGATTAGTAACTCGTGATCCTGATAGAGAGAACAGATCCTAATTCCTTAACCCCCGGTGGAAGAATGGACTGACTCAGATCAGAAAGTCATAAGATAAAGGAGTAAAAAGAGCCTTACGTTCCAACCCACAAACAATTCCCCTACATATAACTAAAGAATTTCTAGACTCAACATCGACCAGTTTGGCTTGGAGAACCTACAGGCAGTCCGGCTCTGATACCAACGCTGTCAGGACCCCGACTCGATGTCACATCGATCTAGCCGGTAACACCTCATATCACTTTGCGGCCTCACGCACGGTATCCCCACGGGTGTCGTCTTACCTTTTCCCGGGACCGTTTGCGCCTTTTGGCTCACGTATATGATAGTGTCGCTAGCATCCATATGATAAGGAGCCCGGGCTGACATGACTAGTCGTAAACCCAAAGTGGCACAGACTTACAGGGACAGGCATCCATGACCCAGCTTCGAACGTGTCGGTCATCAGCAAGTGGGTCCGGGCTGTAGCACTGGGCTAGCAGGACTCCGGTAAACCGGGCTGTAGCGGGCTAACAGGACTCCGGTACTCAAAGCGTGACATTTCCCCGAAGGGACAGACACAGGAACGAAGAAGGACACATGCCGGCCAGCCTAAGTGTTCCAGAGCAGTAGCAAGCTACCATGGCTCAGCGGTAACACTAGGAGACATTTCCCGGTAAGAGAGGCTACTAAAGATAAACAACTAGATAGTCAGATCCCACACATACCAAGCATTTCAATCATACACACAATATGCTCGATATGTGCAAATACAACGAAGCATCACAACATGACTCTATGACACAAGTACTTTATTTAAGGCTCAGGGAGCCATACATAACATACACAAGGTACGGGTCTCACGACCCAACATACAAGTCATACAGTCATACAAACCAGCAGCGGAAGTAACTTGTCTGAGTACAGACAACTAGTAAAATAAAAGAGGCTTGGAAAGCCTAGCTATACTACGTGGTCCTTCACAAGCTCAGGGTCACCACCTGGGTCTTTAGCCTACTCGTTGATGTCAACGTCTACATAGAACCCATCAGAAGGGGTTGCAGCGTCTTCTGTAAAAATGTAGATTATAGCAACATGAGTACAAAGGTACTCAGCAAGACTTACATCAGATCCTACATACATGCATATTATCAAGAAGGGTTGGTGGAGTTATTGCAGCAAGCCAGCTTTGACTCTTGGCTAGGCTATCCTACGATACTCCAACTTGAAATGGTTTTGCGCACACGAGTCCACTACTCACCACTTCAATACACTACCGAGGATCCACCTCCGTCTTCCTACGGAAGAGCCATCCTCGGCACTCACACTTATCTTGAGGCTTTTAGTAGTTTCCATTTACTTGTCTATGAACTGTATAGGCAACCAAGTAGTCCTTTACCGCGGACGCGGCTATTCGAATAGATCATGTTAACCCTGCAGGGGTGTACTTCTTCATACACGCTCTCACCACTTACCGTCGTTTACACGACATGTACTCGACAACCTTCAAGCGGAAGCCCAACGTGGGTGTCGGCCACGACCTACCTAATCACCTAAGCCTCCAGTCCAGGTTTATCGCCTATTCAGGTTCCATCCGCAGGGAGTCCGGCCGAGGTTTCCCATACGGCCCCGAACGATGTGAACAGGGTTCCCGAGATACCTAACGGGTATTCGGTACACCCGGCCACGTACCTACCGCATCACAGCCCACCCCTACGGTCAGCGCTGTCCACGGCCTCCAGTAGGCTACAAACACCAGAAACTACTTGCAACTCCTGGACGGAGAACTAGGGTGAATAAGAAGCCGAGAGGGTCATTGGTTTCGGGCCCAATGCATGGTAGTAGCTGATTCTTAAATCACACATACAGATCTCAGTGCTTAAGGTCGGCTTCAATGAAACAACCCACCATGTACTCCTACATGGCCTCTCATCGATACCTTTACCAAATCGTGTTCATCACACCACTCTCATTACCGGCATAATCATTTCACTCTAGCCCATCACCCCGATGAACCAGACCTGACACGACTCTAAGCATAGCAGGCATAGCAAGGTAGGAACAACACATACATATGGCTCAAACAACTCCTACACATGCTAGTGGGTTTCATCTAGTTACTGTGGCAATGACAGGCCATGCAGAGGAAATGGGTTCAACTACCGTAGCACACAGCAGTTTGAAACGCGTTGTCTTAATGCAGTAAAAGAGAGCAGGAGCGAGAACATGGGATTGTATCGATATGATCAAATGGTTGGTTGCTTGCCTGATGGTTCGATGCACTGATACGGTTCTTCGTTAGGGCAATCACGGTACTCCTCGGGGGCAGAACCTGTCGTAAAGGACATCGATACACAAGCATCACCAAACAATGTGCAACAATATGATGCATGCATGAAACATGGCAATATGAGTGTGTTGGGCTAATGCAACTAAAACCAGAAGGGTTTGAACAAATTTGAATCAAAGATTCAAATTTCAAACTCAAACATGGCCTCTTTAAGTGCTTTTCCTTGTTCTGCTTAAAACATCAATTTAACTTGTTTGATCATGCATGAAAATAGTACAGATGGATAGATTGGATTTTTCTGATCATTTTTCATATATAATTTGTCCAATTTGGAGTTACAGAATAAAAGTTATGAATTTTTGAAGTTTAAATAATATTCTGGAATTTCCTGATTTAAATTAAATCCAGAAATTATAATTATTGCGCCAGCATGACGTCAGCATGATGTCAGTGGTCAACTGCGGCTGGCTGAAGTCAAACCTGACGTGTGGGGCCCACACGTCAGTGACAGGGGGGTTAAACAGGGTTAATTTAATCCTAATTACTAATTAGTGGCGCTGGGGCCCACTAGTCAGTGTCAGGGGGTTAACTAACAGTGGTTAGCGCTAATCCTAATTAGCTACAGGGCTGGGCCCACCTGTCAGGGACTCAGGGGGTGTCCTGCCGTGGTCAAAGTGGGTCAAACCCACCGGCGACGTGACGCCGGCGAGGCCCGAGACGGCGGCGCGATGCGGAATCGCGCTATAGGGCACAGGAGAGGCCGTGCTTGGGCTCGTTGGAAAGCTCTTGCTCCCGCGCGTCGAACGGTGGCCGTGGCTGGGCCTGGGGTGGCCGGAGTCGACGGCGGCGAGCTCGGCTGCGGCCGCCGGGGTTTGGTCGTGCACGGGAACAGGGTTGGAGCTCGAAGGCGAGCGAAGCGAGGCGCTAGGGATGCTCTACGGGGTCTTGCGAACTCGTTGGACTCGCCGGGGTGACCAAATGGTCACCGGAGCTATGTCG